>NW_008353877.1:350179-354691 GCF_000622305.1 Nannospalax galili | reverse complement strand
TATATATATAAAACTTCTAAAGCTGGTGCATGCCTGTGATCCCAGGTGGAGGCAGGAGGAGGGCAGTAAGTACTCTTAATTGTTGAGCCATCTCTTCAGCCCCCTTAACTTTTTTTCTCTGAATTGCCAGGGATGGAACCCAGGGCCTCAAACGTGATAGGCACTCAGCTATATTCCTATTCTTTACCTCACTTATGAATGGCTGCACAATGTGCCGTTTGTTTTGTAGTTAATGAAATCACTTTATGTAATATGCATATAAGTTAACTACAGTCTTTCTCATCCAAAAATAGTTTGAACATATAGGTGCCCATATGGACATATTTCCATGGCCCCCAACTGGGTAACTGCTTACTTGATAAGGTTAATTAATATTTCACATTTGGAAAGGGCTGGGCTGACTTTCAAAACATCACAAACACCCTACCCACACTGATTTTCACTAAGAGGTAGACAGAAAGTGGTCCATGTCACTGTGACCTATTCCTGTCAGGTGACTGGTTAGACTGGGCACCATAGCACATCTTCCTGACTGTTCTTTTCCTGTACACAGATGAGATGCTTCTGAAACTGTGAAACACTGTTTAGAGAAGTAAATATAAATTATCTGCTGATGACCAAAGAGCAAAACTTGGCTCTGCTGTAAATGCACAGACTAGGCACCTGACGGGGAGAAGCAGAAGCCCAGGACCAAATGGGAGGTTGGGGGGTGGGGGAACCTCTGACAGACACAGAGGTATGGGCAGAAGATGGGGGTCCAGGTGCTCCGACTCCGTCTGTGTGTGACTTCAGACCAGTCTGTTGCTCCCTCAGAAGCCTTAGTTTCATCTAGGAAGTGATGGGTGCTCAGTCCTGCTCTGGGCCAGTCTCCTCTCACCTGTGCTCTCTGTGAAGTTGCCCAGGTTGAGGATGTCATTGAGCTCTTGGTAGTGGTTCTGTTTAATGTAGGTGGTCTTCTCTGGTGTGTCCTGCAGCTGCATGGTGACCTCCTCCAAGTCTTTGTCCAGCTAGAAGAAAAGGCTCCAGTTGAGAAGAGTCATGTGACTCAGCCTGGCCCCTGCTCTGGGGGCAGTCATGTGAACTGTGCAGGCTTAAGCCTTCTGGGAGGACCAAGCAAGCCCAGGAGGCAGGGCAGGGGGCAGATCAAGGGCTGCCCTTTCTAGCTCTGTACTGATTTGTGAGTCTTGGTCTCTCATCTGTAGCACAGGGTGTGGTCACAGTACCCATCTCCAGGGGTGTATGATGATGCAAAGAGATGATGTCTGGGAAATTTAGCCCAGTGCCTGACTTATGTATAAGGAGGGAACCAGCTGCTGGAGTGTGATCGGTACAACCATTATTATGGGTATCCAACAGACCCTCAGCCGGGAGGCCAAGATAGGCTGAATTCCTCAGCTCTACATCCCACATTGCCATACAGGCTCAGGCTAGCGGAGGTCACCAGGTGGAGCTGAGCACCATGAGTCACGGTCATGCCCAGGTTATAGAAGAATTAAGATCAAGTCAGGCCTAGACTAACCAGGGGACTGTGTGTGTTGGTGGTGGGCAGTGGTGGTTGGGATGGCTAGGGGCATCCTACTACAGGGTAAGAAAGGGGCCTTATTAACTGGGAAGTGCTCTTCTGAGGTCAAGATCAAAGCCACTGCTCCATAAGTTTTCACAGGAATGAAGAGATAACTTACTTATACTATCCAAATAGCAGGGGAGGGAAAGGATGGGGCCAATTGGAGGCTGGATGGTGGCTCAATTCCAGGAAGAACAAAGTTGTGTGTTGGGGCTCTCAACAATGGCTTGGGTTTCCCATAATGGGGGACTCTGAAATATTGGAGGTGCTGGCAAAAGTAGAAGGTGGAGCACTGAATTGTTCCTGCTTGTTATGGAGGTCTGATATTAGAATAGAATTGGCAATGGGCTCAGGGGGCAAAAGCTGGTCCTCCTTTGCCCTGGCTGGTGGTGGACACCCTGTCTTAAAACATTTCAGGTGCACTAACAGCATGTAGTAGCTCTCTGTGGCCAGGTTCTGTGAGCCCCCCCAAATATTGCTGGATCTAGCAAATGAAAATACAGAAGCCCCAGTCAAATTTAAATTATAGAGAATAAGAAGCCCTCTTTGCAGTGTGGCCCACATGTGGTGTGGGACAGACTTGTACTGAAAACATAATTTAACTGTATCTAATCTAGCGACTTACTTCTTTTTTTAATATATATATATATTTTATTTTTATTTTATGTGTATGAGTGTATTGCCTGCATGTATGTGAGTGCCCCTGTGTGGTGCAGTGCCACAGAGGTCAGAAGAGGGCATCAGATTCCCCTGGAACTGGAGTCAAGGATGGTTTGTAGGTGCCATGCGGGTGCTGGGAATCGAACCCGGGTCCTCTGCAAGAGCAATCAGTGCTCTTAACTGCTGAGCCGTCTCTCCAGCCCGCAACTTACTTCTTTAATGCAACTGCCTAGCAAGAGGCTACATTCCCAGTCTCCTGTGTGACTAATGTAAATTCTGGCAATATAAGTGCGATAATACCAAAATGTATGCAGTTTTTGTGTCACTTGCTTAAAAGGCGATCTTTGTGTGTGTTTCCAGTGTCTTGCCTTCCTGAGACTGACACCCATACCTATGCCTCACTGTGCCTGAGGAGTGGCAGGAAGCTGGAGAGGAGGAGCCTAGTCCCACAATGACCATGGGGAGCCCAAGTGCCCAGCTGGGACCCTTGTCTACAGGACCCTTAAGTGAGAGGGAAATACATATATTTTCTTTGACTTTCTCTTTTGAGACTGGGTCTTGCTATGGAGCCCAGGATGACCTAGACTTGTGACCCTTCTATCTCAGCCTCCTGTTTGGGGCCACTTTCTTTAGGAGCCTCTTTGTTGCAGTTATTTGGCCAGCATCCTAGCCTGAGTCAGCAATCCCCCATGAAGAGCCTAGATGTGGGTATAGTCAGACCCCCTGGCCCTAGGGAGCGAGAGAGAAGCAGAGGGAATTAAGGTTCCCTTTCATTTTGAGGCTTATCTTGGGGATAAAGAACCCTAGTTATGGCTTCTCTGGAATATTCAAGAAGCAGTTTGGAACCTGGGGACAGGACTGCCACAGCACAGCCTAGCCCAGGGAAGCTTGTCTTTGCACTGTCTTCCAGTGCTGTGTGTTAGGGAGTCGTGGGGGGTCCTCTGTACAGCTAGTCCAAAATTTTCCCATTTCTCAGTCCTCTCTTTCTGGGTGTGTCTGGCGTTGGGAACTATTGAACTCTAGGAATCCAGGCCAGCTGGACTCTGATTTATGTCACCCCAGCTATAAACACAGCAGATGAGATTCTGCTGCTGTGACCCAGGAGTGTTCTGGAGGACTACAGAGGAGGGACAGCCTGGAGGCCAGGCAGAGGGACCGCAACAGGAGGATGGGTGGCCTCCAGAAGCAGATGTACCTCTGTGATCTTCATTCGCAGGCGGTGGTTTTCTGACTGCAGTCCCTCCAGGCGTGATGTACTCGCCTGGTTGACGCTGGTGACGGAGGTGGATGTTTTTGAGTCTTCTTTCTTCTGATTCTGTGTGAACTGGAATCGCCTATTCTGAGTGGCTGCATCTGGGTTTGTCCTCAGAGTAATGAGCTGAAGGGACAGAGGTGGCTTGAAATGAGGCCCCCAGCATCTCCTCCCACCCTACTGTGTCCCTCCAGCAGGTGCTACACTGGAACTGACAGGCACCTTGGGAAGGAGGCAGGCTGGGGCTCAGGACACTCGGGCCTCAGGCCAGGCTCTGCCATAGGCTTGGGTGTGATGGTGGTCAGGCAGCTCCCCCTCATTGAACCTTGGACTCTTTCCTAGCCAGGAGAATCGGCCTCCTGACCCTAGCTCACCTGCACCCCACCAAAGGGCAGAGACTGTCCAGCGTCTTGAACTGAGTCCTGTTGGGCCTTGCTTCCAGTGGGAAATAAACCCAGACTGAAGAGTTGTGATGACAATGAGATAGACGAAAGTGAAGATTGTTCTAGAACCCTTGATGAGTTTGGGGATCAGCTGTTAACCTGCTCTCTTACTGGCAACGGCATTTAGCAGCTTAAAACCCTTCATATGTATTATAGTTTCTATGAGACAGGGGTCTAGGCATGTCTGAACTGAGCTATATCCAAAGACATTTTTTTGTCTTTTTTTTTTTTTTTGGTCTTTTTGAGACAGGGTCTCCCTGTAGCCCCAGCTGTCCTGGAACTCACTATGTAGACCAGGCTGGCCTTGAACTCACAGAGATCTGTCTGCCTCTGCCTCCCAAGTGTTGGGATTAAAGGTGTGTGCCACCATACCTGGCCCTTTTTTTATCTTTTTGAGACAGAGTCTCCTTATAACCCCAGTTGGCCTAGAACTTGCTAGTAGACCAGGCTGGCCTTGATCTCACAGAGATCCACCTGCCCCTTCGGAGTGCTAGGAATAAAGGTGTGTACTACCACACCTAGCTTCCAAAGACTATTTTTTTTTTTAAGATTTTATGAGTGTGTGTGTGTGTGTGTGTGTGTGTGTGTGTGTG
>NW_008353877.1:310179-345179 GCF_000622305.1 Nannospalax galili | reverse complement strand
GAACATGACAGGACTTTCTGGCCTGAAAGTTCCTGGGATGAGTAAGGCCAAGGCTGCTCCGTGACAGATGTTATTTCACACCACTGTGGTTGCTTCCCCTCCCCATCCTTTATCCTTTTCTCTGTATTCTCTTGCAGCCTGATAAAAAAAAGTTTATTTTTATTATTTATGTGACTGTGTGTCTGTATGTGTATATGTGCATATGAGTGTAGTGCTGCCAAAGGCAAGAAGAGGGCTTTGGTTTCCATGGAGCTGGAGTTACAGGCAGTTGAGAGCTGCCTGATATGGGTGCTGGGAACCAAACTCAGGTCCTCTTTAAGAGCAACAAACCTTCTTAACTGTTCAGCCATTTTTCTAGCCCTGATTTATTTCTATTTATTTATTTATTTATTTATTTATTTATTTGAGACAAGGCATTTTTCTGTAGCCCAGGCTGGCCTTGAACTCTCAGCCCTCCAGCCCCATTCTCCTGAGTGCTGGAATAACCAGCCTGACAGGCCTAGGCATATTCTAGAGGTACGCGTGCTCCTCCCTTTGACTTTCACTCATTGAAACAGTGGACCCCAAGGAAATAGAATTCTTCATGACTGAAGAAGAGAACGCCTAAAGCTTGGGCCAGTCAGGAAAAATTTTCTTGGAGATTTGCAACTTACCAGACTCCTTTCCAGGGGAGGCAGGGATGGGTCAGTGGTTAGCAGGGAACCCCTTGACCAGGACTGCTTATGGATAATTCTGCTTAACAAATCTCAACCGCACTTGAGGACCTCAAAGATGGACTTGGGTTGGAGTTCGTTTTCCCTCTTCTCAAGGTGGCCACTTTGGATAAATTTCCCTTTTGGCTTTTCACTATTAATTTGACTGTTCTAATTGGTCTATGGAGGATGAGTGGCTGAACCTGGATTGTTGGGGCACTGGCTGTGACTCCAAATTTGATAACATTGGAATTACAGGTGTGTAATCCCCATGCCTGATGATTCTTTTTCAAATTCCTTTACTAGGAAACCAACAACCTTGGAAGCAGAAACCGAGGTGAGGAAAGGAAGCAGCTTCCTCTGGAAGCCCGACCTGTGCTTCTTCTTCAAGAATGACTCTTCAGTCCCTTGAGGTTGTGTCACCACTTAGGAAGAGGCAGAGGCTTGAGCAGTTGAAAGGACCTGTCTAGGGCCAGCAGCAGTGAGTGTCGGGGCGGATGGGAGCCATGTGCTCAGGATGTAGTGTGTCTTCCTGCCACAACGCCAACATGCCACCAAACCAGTGTGAGAGTCATGCAACATGGGCATGTCTGGGAACCTGGTTGCAAATCTCTGAAGAGTGTTAGGAGGAAACAGAGTCATGTATTTTTAGGCCTTTAAGGACTGGAATGAAAATTCATGGGTACAAGCTGTGCTGTAGAAATTTCAGCTGAGACTAGGAAGAAACTTCTAGAAAAACAACTTATCTGAAGTAGGTGAATGGTGGCCCTCACAGGTATGTCTACAACCTGGAAATGGTGAATGTGGCCTTACTGGTGCTGGGGGCTGGGGAGTGGGTGTGGGGTGGGGTGGCGTCTTTGCAGATACAACTAAGGATCTTGGGATGAGATTGTTCTAGATTACCTTATTGATCCCTAACTCCAATGACAAGGATTTGGAGAGAAGAGGGGAAGGAGGTAAAGAAAAACCATCACTTACAAGCCAAGCGCTTCCCAGAGTTACTTTCACTAAGGAAGCCAGGGAGGCCCTCCCCTTAGAGCCTGCAGAGGGAACACAACCTTGCCTTAGGAAGGAAACATCATTTGTGGGTGTCTCCTAGGATTGTGGTAGGGTCTGAGACCAGACTCCCTCAGAGAGTATGAGCTTAGTCATGGGTGGGTTGAAGGGGGGACTCTGTTTATGTTCATGTTGATGAAGGCCCCTACGGGAGAAGGCCTGGCAGAGGAGTATACCCCAGCTCTGCCTCCTGCTTGATACTTACCATGAGAAGCCCCTTGTAGGCGTAGACTATACCAAGCCAGATGGTCATGTGGGTGTTCTCGCAGTGCTCCAGCAGAGGGCGGATGGAGATGTCCCGGCCTGCTGGGTCCGGCTAGAAAAAACAGAAATCCCAGGATGGATGGGCACCCTTCCAACAGCGGGGTCCCTAGCCAAGGGCCCTTCTCCCTCCCATACCCACAACCAGAGACACATTCAGGAGAGCTTTTGGACACCAACTCTGTGTTCCCACGGTGTGGGGCGAAGTTACCAGCTAGCATCAGCTGTCTTCTGCTTGCTGGATGTAACCCAACCCTTGCCCCCTTCTTTGTGTCTGTCCCACTAGAGCCAGAGCTGCTGAGGGTAAGACCTGGGTCAGTTCTGTGCCCTAGGATCTAATAAGACCTTGTAAGCATCCTGACAGAAGTAAAGATTATTTTTGTTTTTGTTTTTATATAAGACAGAGTCTCCCCGTAGCCCCAGCTGAACTGGAACTCACTATGTAGACGAAGCTGGCATCAAACTCAGAGCTCCACCTGCTTACGCCTCCTAAGTTCTGGGATTAAAGTTATGTGCCACCTGGCAAAGATTATTCTAAAGAGATACTTGTGCCCTTCGCTTCTGCTACCAGACTAATGACACAAGGCACCCCAAGGAATTGGAATTTCCCTCAGGAATCTCATCTGGTAGAAAGAAAAAGCTGAAGTCTGGTGCCAATCAGAAGGGGAACTTGTTTCCTGGAAAGAGATTACACATGGTGCTGACTTCTCAGACTATCTTACAGAAGAGACTGGAGCCAGGACAATGATGAGCTGATGTTGGGGGGACCACACCTTGACCAGGACTGCTTAGCTATGCAATGTCTGGCCCTCCACTTAAACCTAAACCTCATGTCAGGACCTTGAAGATGGTTTAGGTGAGAACATCACTGGATCTTTGTTCTTCCCAATGTGGCCACATTGAATAAATCTCCCATTTCTCCTCTTTACTGTTCCTTGTTTGTTTAATTGGCTTATTAAGGGCAAGTGACTGAATCTGGCTTATTGGAGATGTCAGGGCCCAGGCTCTGACACGTAATAGTTTCAGTAATAGTGCTCACTTCAGGGGCTGGAGAGATGGCTCAGCAGTTAAGAGCACTGGCTGCTCTTGCAAAGGATCTGGGTTCACTTTCTAGCACCCACATGGTGGCTAACTACCATCTGTAGCTCCAGTTTCAGGGGATCTAATGCCCTCTTCTGGCCTCTGTGGCCACTGCATGTGCAGGTACACTCAACACACATGCAGGGAAAACACTCATACACATAAAAATAATTAAAAGACCAGTGCTCACTTGGCAGCACATATACTAAAGTTGAAGTGGTACAGAGAAGATCAGCATGGCACCCACACAAGGATGACAGGCAAATCTGTGATTCATCCTATGTTTTTACTGAGGAGCTATGGACAGCTGATGGCTTCTGGGGATGGGACAGTCAGTTTTCTTTAAATGTGTGGCCTGTGCTAGGTCAATCACCTTCCAGTGGATGGTCCCACACCCAGGAGTATATGGGCATAACAAATTTGAGTCAATGTATTAAAAATAAAAATAAGCCAGGCGTGGTGGCACACGCCCTTAATCCCAGCACTTGGGAGGCAGAGGCAGGAGGATCTTTGAGTTCGAGGGCAGCCTGGTCTACATAGTGAGTTCCAGGACAGCTGGGGCTACAAGGAGACCCTGTCTCAAAAAAGACAAAAAAATAAAAATAAAAATAAAAAGACACAAATTCAGGGAGGCAGGGAGTGGATCTGGGAGGAATTAGGAGTGGGGGCTAAATATGATCGAAATACATTTTATGAACTTCTCAAAGAATTAATACAAATGTCATATTAAAAAATTGTAGTAATCTTGGCCAAGAAGAGCTATCTGTAAGGCTTGTTGAAAGAGCAAGGGAGAGCAGTAGTACTGCAGTAGGGAGGCCTTCAGGAGCCTCTGGAGTTAGCTGGAGTTACAACATGTGCCAGCGCAGCCATGCCTATGACCTGCCACAGGCCTTCTTAGAGAGATCTGCATTGAGGAAGCACTGATGGCAGCCATGTTATGGATCACATGACACAGCCTGGGCCTAAGCTGATTGGACAAGAGGTAGGCATCTGACTCCAGGAAGCCGATTCTGAGGCAGGTCAGGGATCTGTGAAGTTTGCTAGTACAACCGTGCTCTTTCTGAAGAGGGGGTATATAGAGACCCTAGAAGTAGAAGCAAGCTCTGCTGGATACTGATCTTTTCTGAACCACCTGGGAATAAGCCGCAGGGATCCTAACTCTTCATTCCTAAAGCTCTCAGCGTGTAATTCCTAAGAACAGGGACTTGGGAAATTTAACAATGATACAGTGCATGTTTTAATATATTAGGCATATTCAAATTTCATCAGTAGGCCCAATAATGTCCTTTACAGCACCTGTGTTTTTTTCCAAACCAGGATTTATTCCAGGACCATGTACTGCTCTTACTGTTGTGTCTCTCTGGTCTCATTTCATAGGTATTCCTGAGCAACTCAGCTCAGTTAATTTGCAGTGCTTCTCAATTTGGGTTTGCTGACTGTTGTCACCATTAGGTCCAGGTTAGTCACACTGGGCAGGAATTCTGCATAAGTGATGTCCTTGCCTCCTCCATGTTTCACCTCTGGGGCACTTGATGGCACTTTGTCCGATTATTGGTGATGTTAACTGTGATCACTCAGCTGTGCTGATGTCTGCCCGGTCTCTCCACTTGAAAAATACCATTTTCCCTTTGTGAGTAATAAATCATCTGTGGGAACCTCTGTGAGGATCCTGTTTCCCACAAACACTAGCTCAGGGCTTCCCCACCCACGGAAGAGTCCTACCCATGTCATGTGGCAGTGGGAGCTATAAACTGGGAATTTGCTGTCACCTTATTTGAATACTTCATATTCTGCTGCAAACCAGTTCTTTCTTCCACTTACTTATGGCCTCATGGGTTCCTTTTTAATTTAGTCTTACAATTCATTGCTACCTTTATTCATTTTGCTGCTCATGTTTACATTTAGCCAGTGGGGAAGTCCTTCATATTGCCTCTTATGTTTTCTCCCACATAGTCACATAATTTTGGGAACACTTTCTTACTTCTTGGTATAGGATGTTCTAGCCTCCCCCAGTATTTTCCTTGGCCCAGCATTGGAATTAATTATTTCTCATTATAGTGGGTAATGGTGTTTTGCAACCAACAACTGAGCAGTTGGTGTGCTCACTGTCTCTAGGATGTCATTGCTTTCCAGTCCTGTCCATGTATGTATTTGTGTATCTATCCATCTGTTTGTTTCATCTATGTATATCATTTATCTATCATCTATCCATCATCTTTCTATCTATCATCCATCATCTATTTATCATCTATCTATCTATCTATCTATCTATCTATCTATCAATCTCTATCTATCTGTCATCTATCTATCATCTATCTATCTATCATCATCTATCTATCTGTCATCTATCTATCATCTATCTATCTATCATCTATCTATCTGTCATCTATCTATCTATCATCTATCATCATTTATCAATCATCTATCTAATCATTTATTTAGCATCTATTTATCATATACCATCTAAGTATCAATAATTTATCTCTATTTACCTATCCATTGATCATCTATCATCCATGTATCAATCATCTATCAGTCATCTATCATTCATGTACCTAGCAATCCTTGTCATCTCTCCATCATCTATTTCTCAATCATCTATTCCATGTCTGTCTATTTTATTAGTAAATTCACACCTCAGAGTTCTTGTTTGCCTTCTCCCATTCCCTCACTGCATCTCTCTTCTAACCAGGTCGCAATATTTACTCACTTGCTCGGGTCCACGAGTTAGCTTCAGAAGTGGCACATAGATATGCACTGACAACAAACTAAGTTAAAGATTTCATAGCAAAACTCTTTGCTGTTCCAGTGGCTCCCTTGAGGGATTGTTCTCAAGGAAAGGTGTACAGGCTGCCATGTTTTTCTAGGGTTGTGCTGCTGAGGCCTGACAGTAAGGGGTGGGTGTGCCCAGGCTCAATCACTAGAAGGAGGGCACTTTGATGAAGTTCAGGGTGTGGAAGGCAGGGCCTAGGCAGGTGAGACTGGAAGCCCTCTCTTCCTTGACCCTGCTCTCTAGGCACTGCCTAGGCCCCGTGAGTGAAGAAAGATGGTGCTCCTGTTGAAGCAGTAAGAGCAGGGTCTGGTTTAGCCTGTGAGCTCAGGCCATTTTGTCATCAGATTGTCCAGCCACATGCTCTCTCAGGCTTGATATCCCTTCAACTGTCCCAAGCCATAGAAAGGCATTAGCTCAGCCTCTTTGAGTCCATAGAGACTGAACCAATACGTAATCAGGAAAAGACAGCAGGGTCCTGGGGTGATTTCCAGAACACAAAGTCAGATCTGCCTGGGCTGGAGTCCCCTTCATGACCCTCTTAATTGCTAGACTGCATTCACTGTGGGTAATGGGGTTTCCTGACATCCTTTCATTGTTTAATTAAGGAGATAGAATGGACTTGTCCCTAAGGTCAGCAGGGACTTGGTGTTAGATTCTGGGCTTCTTTCATCTCTGACAACCACATAGACATCAAGCTGCAGGAGCACAGGCCCCCGTGGTCATGCGTGAGCAGCAGAACCATTAATGATGATTGGGTCTGCTGTCCTAGATGAAAGGCAGCCATTTGTGATGGGCTCAGGCTCTCAGTGGAGAGGGGCTGGTTCTGCCATATACCAGTGTGCAATGTAAGGAGAATGTGGTTAGCAGAAGCTGACAGCAGCTGCCTGGCTCTTACATCCAATGACGGGAGTCCCTCCTGCTGTTCTTGGGGAGATGGTTTCATATTTTCTTTTTAAAAAACTCAACTAGAAACTTCTCCTTGAGGACCCTACCTGTTGCCACCTGTCTTTCTTCTTGGCCTCCCCAGAATTAGTCTGAGCTGTCTCTTTGAGTCAGGGGGGTAATCCTTGATGGAAGGTGATGACCCATGCTTTCCTCCACAAGGGACCTGGCCCTGTAGCAGGCTCAGGTTTCCATAGATCTGTAGGCCTAGAATTGAGCTTAATACTTCCAGGATGTGGAATGGACTGCTTGCTCCCCACTCTAGGTTTCCTTGACACCCCCCTGCAAATAACTGTCTTCCTCTAGTAAGTCATTGGTCCTTGTGCCATTGGGAAGATTTCATGAAACTGCTGGGACCTGCCTTTCCTGCTGCCCATGTTCCAGCCTGACCATCTTTCACCCCACACCCCATAGCTTCTCCTCTGAACTCTTTGAATCCCCATATTCAGCCTTTTGGGTCTATGTCCACCTCAGTAACCTGGACATAGCCTGGGCTGCAGAAGGGCAGGGCAGCAAGGACAGAGCCCATGAAGCGTTCAGACAAGGCAGTGGTTCCCTAGGGGAAGGAGGTAGGGGAGCTGAGACCCCCCTTTCCTATGTTATGGGCACTGATTTGGAAATAAACTTCCAAAGTTGGTCATTCACATCACCTCCATGCAGTCCTATCTCCAGGCTTTAGGAGCTGGGGATAATTTTAGGAACAATGAGGTGCCTGTTCTTGATAGGCTAGGGGATGGGGAGTCTTTGAATACAGTCACGAGACCCTTGTACTGAATCCCAAAGTGAGCTAAGCGAGTCATGCTTCTGTCAGATCATCCGGATCCTGTGATAGCAGAGTTCACAGTGCTCTTTGCTGTTGCACCTTAGGGAGAGACACCTGAGGGCGGGAAGGTGGAGTTCTAACCTGAGTGCTTACGTGGCATCAGTGTTGTGTACCAAAGTGCCACTAGAGGGCATCAAAGACTCGTGCAGTGGGTCCAGCCCTGTGCTGTGGATTAATCTACCTGCTGCCAGGAGCACAAACTCTGTATTTAGTGAGGCTGCAAATGGTGAAACCATCAGCAGCATCCCCTGGGACTATGGAAAGTTCACTGGCCTTAACAGAGGCCACTGAGACCAGATATCCAAGAACCGCAGGGGACCCACTCTGCAGTTTCCAGAGGGGGCGCTGCTGGGGAAGGTGGCACTGCCCTGGACCTGTCCCACTGTGGGCTGTCCACATGGCCCAAGGCCTGTGCTTGGGCTTCAGGCCTGCTTCTCTGCTCTGTGTCCAGGATTGCATTTCCTGTCACTTAATGGTGCTGTTCCTGCTAGTGATGATTGGTTTGTAAAGACTTGAAATCTCTTGTTTCTCTTTAGATTTTTAAAAAATATTTTATTATTTTTTGTTTTATGTGTATGAGTGTATTGCCTGCATGTATGTAAATGCACCTATGTCATGCAATGCCCATGAAGATCAGAAGAAGGCATTGAATTCCCTGACTGGAGTTACACCTGTCTGTTAGCTGTCGTGGGTGCTGGGAATCAAACCCAAGTCCTCTTCAAGAGCAGCCAGTGCTCTTAACTGCTGAGCCATCTCTCTAGCCTCTCTCTTTAGTTTTCTTCCTCACGTGTTTCTCACCTGGCAATCCAGTCATTCATTTCATAACTTCTAAGCACTCCTAATTTGCCGGGTACTGCTGTGGGCATAGGGATGTGACAATCACTAGGACTGAAGCGAGTCCAGCTCTCACAGGTCTCCCATTTTACTAGAACCAGCTGGCTTCCATGAGAAGTGGCCTCAGAGGGCTGTGCATTGCCTCCCACAAGCCAGCAGTTGTAAGGACAAGGCTCACCTGCTGATGGTAAGGTTGACAACCTCACTTCTCAGAATCCTGAGAGGTCCCCCTCTGCTCATTTTACAGATGAGGAAGTAGAGGAATAGATAGGCTGAGTAACCTGCCCAGGCTCTCCATCTGGTATGTCACAGGGATGAGATTAAACCTTGGCCTCGCTGGTGTTTTTCTACCCTCACCATTTGCCCCCTCTCCCACTGTCCTGCCTCTCCAAATTATCTTGCCAAATTCTAAGGAGACAGTGGGTATAAACCCGCTCTGTGCTCCAGTGGTGTGTGTGTGTGTGTGTGTGTGTGTGTGTGTGTGTGTGTGTGTGCGTGCGTGTGTGTGTGTTCATTGTTGAGCATTCAATAGAAGCCTCTGGAAGCCTGAAGCTCTGGGGTCACTGAGCTTTGGTGCTGCAAGCTGAGCTCAAGCTGAGAAAATGCTTGCCTGTCTGGCAGGGTGCTGTGCCTAGTAGAGAGGTTGGACACTTGCATGGGATGGCCAGAGGGTGGACGTGCTCATGCCTGGCTCCTGGTCCAGCACAGTTCAGCAGGAGGCATGCACAAGCTGCTTGGGAAAGCCTCCCTCATCTGTGCACAGAAAGGAGGGCAGCTGGCTGGAGTCCCTCTGCAGGACGCAGTTCCTGACAATGTAGGTCAGCAGCCCCTGGGCATGTCCTACACTGTCAGGCTGCACATGTAGATAAGCAGGATGTCAGGGCCTGGGTTCACCTACTCAGGACAGAAAGGACAAAGGTCTTGGTCCTGCTACAGGTTTGCTGGAAGACCTTGGGTAAGCTTTTCTCCAGACCTCAGCTTCCCACCTGCTAAGTGAGCCCATTGATTCCTCCCTTTCCTTCCTCCCTTCCTCCCTTTCTCTTTCTGTATATGCAAGTTCTTTTTATTTATTTATTTTTAAATACTTAAAAAATTGTGTATGAGTGTTATGCCTGCTTGTGCACGCACGTTGTGCACCCACGTTGTGCAGTGCCCACGGAAGACAGAAGAGGGCATCGGATCCCCTGGAATTGGAGTCTCAGACAACTGTTAGCTGCCATGTGAGTCCTGAGATTTGAACCCGGGTTTTCTACAAGAACAGCCAGTGCTCTTAATCGCTAAGCCATCTCTCTAGCTCCAATGCAAATTCTTACATATGCCAGTACTCGTGGAGGCTGGAGGTCAACCTCAGATGCTCTTCCTTAAGAGCCACCCACTTGGTTTTGTTGTTTTTCGTCTGTTTCAGACAGGGTCTCCTTTAGCCTCAGCTGGCCTGGAACTTGCTACATAGAGCAGGCTGGTTTTGATCTCACAGAGATCCACCTACCTTTTGCCTTCCCGAATGCTGGAATCGAAGGTGTGCCCCAGCACATCTGGCCTCTCATTAATTAATTACTTTCTTAATTAATTTGAGAAAGGGTCTCTCATTGGGACCTGGGACTCAGCGATTAGGCTAGGCTGGCTGCCTAGAGGGGTCCCAAGAATCTGCCCGTTTCAGCCTCCTCAGCACCGAGATTACAAGTATGTATACCATGCTTGCTTTTTTCCTGGGTGCTGGGGCTCGAACTCAGGTCCTCATGCTTGCTCTCTCCCCAGCACCTCTCCTCCTCACTGGTTAATCTACAGTGTAGTGAACATCAGCCTGGATCATTGGAGAAGGGCTAACTTGTCCTCCATTTATAGTGACTTATTCTATATTTCCCCAGTGCCTGCAGTGTGTCATGTAGGTAATTAGACACTGGGGCACAGGGTGTCTAAAGCCATGATGCTGGTCTCCTTGGATCATGCATTGTAGTCAATACAGATGTTCAACAAACTGCACAGAACTGCTATGAATACCAGAGGTGACAAGTGCTCCCAAAGAGAACACTATGGTCCTGTGGGAAGCAGGGAGAGGAGGACTGCTTCAGGTCAGCTCACCTGGGAAGACCCTTCTGAAGTGATGGCATGAGTCTGAGACCCAAAGACTGTGAAAACCCAGGGAAGAGGAAGTGGGAAGACCTGAAGTGGCCAAGAAGTTGGCATGTGTTAGAAACAAAAGAGCCAGTGGGCTGGGTATGAGAAGCAGAGCCAGCAGGGCCTCACTGAGCAAGGTGTGTGCAGGCCACTGGGAGGAAAGGCAGACACAGGTCTACTAGGCCAAGTGGGACCCTGAGGCTGTTGCTTCTGAGCAGTTCCAAGACTTCGATGCTGCTGGGTTCAGGGATGGCTCCAGAGGAAGCAAGACCTCTAAATGATTTTAATTTTGTTTTTTATTATTATTGTGTGTGTATGAATGATGAATGTGTGTGGGGTGTGTGCCACAGCACACGTGTGGAGGTCAGAGGACAACTTTTAGTAGTTGATTCTCGACTCCCATTATGGGTCCCATAGATCCAACTCAGGTCATCAGGCTTACACTTTTACCAGCTGAGCCATCTTGCCAGCCCCCTTTAAAGAATTTAAACAATGAGGGGACATTTGAGCCTCAATTAAGAGTTCTTAGGCTAAAAATGAGGTTCCCTTTTGTCATTTGCACATCCAAAACAGGGAGAATAAAGGCTAAGCACAGGGCAGCAGTGACATAGCTATTCTATAGACTCTGATGCTGGAGCAGATCCTGGTGTCCTCGGCTTGTGTGTGTCCTGGTGGGCTGAGTGGGCCGGTGGGGCTGGGTTAGGATTTGGGTCCAAGAAGGGCAGTGAAGGGCCTAGTGGGGGAGCCTGATGTGTGCCATGTGCCATGCCTGTCACTGGACTCTTGGCTCAGGTCTTCAGAGCTTCCGTCCCACTGCTCCAGTGGGTACCTCAGTTACCCTGGGCCTGGCCAGTGCTCCTTGGAAGGAGGGACCCTTCCACCTGGCCAGCTCCCTATAGCTTCCTTGCAGAACTTTCTCCATTAGCCATTCCTGCCTCCAGTTGTTGTTCGTTCTTTCCTCTTTCTTTCTTTCTTTCTTTCTTTCTTTCTTTCTTTCTTTCTTTCTTCTTTCTCTCTCTTTCTTTCTTTCATTCTTTCTTTCTTTCACTTCTTTCAATTCTCAGGTCGAATTTTAAAATACATGGAAAAATTGGTAGGTTTTTCTTTTTGATATGACTATGTATAGATATGTGAACATATGAGTGTTTTGTGTTGGTGGGTGCATGAATTTTGGGGGCTGTATTTCAGTGCCTCAAGATGCTTCTTATGATGGGGTAGGTAAGTCAACACTGACTCTGTGGGGACATAGAGGACCCCATTAAGGAAGCTTGGACAAAGAGGGGAAAGGTCCCAGAGTCATTCACTGAACAGCTGTGTGCCCTGAACATACTTCTAAGCTTCTCTGAGCCTATTTCCTCATCTGCAGTCTCCCAGGGCTGGCAAGGCGATGAAGGGAAGTAACCTGCATGTTTACCACTGGCAGAAGCCAGGAAGCTCTCTCCTGATGTGTCAGCCATCCTTATTATCATTACCTGAAGAGAGTCTCAGAGTGCAAGAGCTAGAAGGAAATTTCTGGATCCTGCAGGGGCTGTATGGCTTATCTCAATAGCAGCAGCCCCACATTTTGGAAGCAGCAAAGCTAGAAGCTGTCATTTCAAGGTAAGAAGAATTCCTTTCTGAACACGTGCTTACAAGTTTTTTTTTCAGAGTCACAGATCTGGAGGGAAGTATGATGTCACCTTCAGGGGCTCTCAGGGGCACTTCTGGCAGTTTTTTCTTTGTGGGTACAGAGTGCAGCTCTTGATGGTGAAGGGGGTATCTGTGCTATGCAGGGTACCCTGCACTCTAGGTACTAAATATCACGATGTCCTACACTTTCTGTGCACACAGTGTTCTTCCCTGGGCTCTATTTCTAATACCAAGGGGCTTATGCACTAATCCAGTTCTTTTTATATTACATGAGGTCCAGGAAAGGACTTGTGGCAAACACGTGGCACAATGCCCTGGCATCTGTCTTGTGTGATGGAGGGAACAGGCTGGGCAAAGGCAGAGGCTGGACCAAGTGGGCTGTGACCAGGAAGCAGTGAGGGGAGGCAGAGATAACCACAGAACATGAGGTGGGGGCCTCAGCTGAGTCAGCAAGGACCCCCAAATTCTGAGAAGTACCCTGAGTTTGGCCTTGGGGTCTAGCCAACATTCTGTGGCTCTGTAAGAGTTACAGCTGCGGAGCAGTTCCAGGTTGATGGTGCAGCACAGGTCCTAATACCTCCAGCCTTTTTTAGTCACTGCAGAATTTTGTACTGCAAGTTCTCTTTAATGTTGACCTCAGGGTAGCATGGCAAAGGAGTAGGGATTTTCACATCCATGTCCATGTAAGGAAACTGAAGCTCAAAGGGGACAAGACACTTGTGGAAGGTGGCACAGCAAGGCAGCAAGGCAGAGGCAAAGCTTAGCCCTGGGTGCTTTCCCACAGAGCAAATAGGACATCTCAATTGCTTCTTGGATTCCTCAAATGCCGCTCTGTTTTCTGGGAGATAGATTTGCACTTTGGGGGCACCCCTGTGCTCCCCCCACTAGTCTCAGGCCTCTGGGGCAAATGAGCTCCTTGGTATAGCCACTGACCCTGAGCTAGCTGGTGCTCCTCAGGCGGGTAGCTTTCACGGTGGTCTGTGACCCTGTAATCTCCTAGGGGTCTGCAGTGCAACACGGCACTCTTGAGTGAGCTTGCTAAGATGGGAGAAACCAGCGTCCAGTACCCAGAAACATGCCCTGCCCTCAAGCACAAGGTCGGCCTAGCATCTAGGAAAGGGAAGGAAGAGACTTGCACAGACAGTTGCTCTGGAGAAGGGAGACCTATTGGTGGCCTCGGGTGGCCTGCAGTCATGTGCTACCTCACCCGCACTGTGTTTAATGTTGTTAGGCCTGGAGGGCAGAACTCTGGCAACTTCGCATGGAATCCAGACTTCCAGCTTCCTTTAGAACAAGAGGCCCTCAGTGGCATGGGGCAGTGCTGGCCTGTGGCCAACCCTGATCTGACTCTGAGACTGGGTTGCTTGTCCCTCAAGTGTAGCCTCACAGGGACTGCAGTCTCCACTCATGTCTCAGAGTTAAGGGAATGCCTACAGGAGCATTTGCTTCTGTGTGTGTGTGTGTGTGTGTGTGGTGGGGTACATGTGCACATGTCTGCACATGCAAGTCAAATATGGAGGCCAGGGGACAACCTTTGATGTTGTTTCTTAGGAGCTGTCAACCTGAGTTTTTTAAAAATTTAATTAATTAATATTTATTTTATGTTTATGGGTGTTTTACCTGCATGTGTGTAAGTGCACCATATGCATGAAATGCCAGAAGAGGGCGTTAGATCTCCTGGCACTGGAGTTATGGATGGTTGTTAGCTGCCATGTAGGTGTTGGGAACTGAATCCAAGTCCTCTGTAAGAGTGGCTACTGCTCTTAACCATTGAGCCATCTCTCCAGCCCTTGACTATCTTATTTCATTAATCCATCATCATAGGCCTGGCTCTAGGTCAACTCTTGTGCTAGGGGATACAGTGATGCTCAGAGAGGCTGAGTGACAGGGAAAGGGAAGAACTGGTACCCAAACCGGGCACACAAGCTCCCAAAACCTTCGCTCTAACACAATCCGGATCTTTCCAACAGCGTGCTCTGGGCCTGGTGTGCCAGCCTCTGCAGCCACCTGCACGTTGTTGATTCCATATTCTCTGTGCGCTATGATGTGAGGGAGGGTGGGAACCCTATCCTGGGCTGGACTCGATCCTGATCTGAGCTGGCCTGGGGTAGCCTTGTATTCACCTCCTGCCTCTATCTACCCCTTAGGTCACAAGGTCTCTGAGGGGACAATTGCCCCAGGTCTTAGATGACATTTGGGTCTCCAGAAGTGAACTGAGCTTCCAGAGGGCCTTGTCCAGGCTTCCCAAGCCCACTGTTGACGTGGCAGGCCTCTCTTCTGCTCAGCCTTTGACCTTAAGGCATCAGCACTGCTCAGCTTAGCCCAGGCCTGGCCATGCAGACACTGGTCTCACCACCTCACTCAGTGCTCGACCAGGCTGCTACTCACGTGACTCTCTGACTGTCAAGTTCCAACCCAGCTTGGCGTGAACAGGGAGATGACACAACTAGGGTGCAAAGAGGCTTTCAATCAGGACACTGTGCCAGGGGACAGGGACAGAGCCAGTTACTCTACTCCTGCTGTGTCTGCGCACGCTCCAATTCTCAGGTCATTATTCTGCTGCCTACCCTGGTCATTCTGTAGCCTTCAGTCCTGGCTCTTCTCAGAATAGGAGCACACCGATACTGGCATCGCCCAGAACTCACCCAAGGTCCCACAGCATGAAGTCTTCGCAGCTGCCACTTGAACCCTCCCCACACTTTGTGCTTCTCCCTGGGATTCCTGTGACTGGGAGTCTCTGCTCACCAAGGAGAAAGGAACGGTGCTGCCTGGACCAGCCTCCAGTGTCCCCTGTCCTAGTCCCTGCTGTGATTCCAAGTTGATAGTCTGTACTTGGCTAGAGGCAGCCTGGGATTCCCTGGTGTACTGGAAGGCCAGTATCTGGATTGGGACTGTGGCCCCAGGACTGTGACATGCTCAGTCTGAGCCCAGTGTCTCCCTGGAGAAATGCTGGCGTCACCTGCTAAAGGGTTGTTCAGAGCTTTTGAGCAAGAGCACAGGAAGACAAAAGACTACAAGGCCAAGACATGCGCATACCCCACAGTAACACAATTGAGAACAATGCAGTCATTTCATGTTCCTGTTGTCATTCTAAGAGGCAGTGTACTGGGAGCCCCAAAAGTGCACTGTTGCAAAGACCGTTCCAAAATAGCTATTGTGTCTGCTGTCACTGAGTGTGGAAGTGGGAAGCCCCGGGTGGCCACATGCCACAGAGCATGTATTCCTTCCCACTCAGTGGTGGGGCTGGCTGTTCTGGCCCTCCTCCTGCTCTCTCATCCACACTGCTGTTGGAGTCACCAGGGATGACTTGGTGCTCCAGGGTGGTTAGACTGTGAAGCTCCTCTCCCCTCAGCTCTCACATGCCCTTCAGCAAGGAACGGTTAGCAAAGAGCACACGAAGGTATTACATATGCTGTAGGATGTAGTCTAAGAGGCAGCACTATTCTTCTGTGCAGAACCTTCCCAGGGCTCCTCCAGCCTTTCTTTGTACACCTCTAGTGATGAGTATCTCACTACCTCCTAAGGCCCAGGTCACTTACGATTTTCCAAGACTTCAGTGGGAATATTTTTTTACCTAAGCTGAATGTGGATCCTGGAACTTCTCCCACTGGCCTCCCTTCTGTCCTTGTGACCTCTTCCTCCAGCTCAGGTCAGGTCTCTGAGGCTAGAGACAGACATCTCACCCTCTTTGCCTGTTCTCCTCTGGGCAGATATCAGCTCTGTCCACACAGGACAGAGTCTTATTCCTTTCCTACCCAGCTGTCCTTGACCATGTCACTCATGTATCTTCATGGGACCTGGGGTCTAACCTGCAGCCCTCTCTCAACACCTAGCATTTTAGTCACCTGTAGTTGTCTCCTGAGCTTTCACTGGTTATGTAACAAAGCACATACATACACCCACATGGACATCACACATGTGCACACATGTACATTTACATGAACACACTCACATCCACTCACACACATCCCTCTCTCATGTTCCACAGAAATCTAAGAAACCACACATCCTGTGACTCAGCAGGAGAGCCTTTGCTACCAGGGGGAGGGCCCAGTGGCCTTTTGTCAACCCTCCTGACATTTCCATGTTTCCTTTCCAGGCAGGATGTGCCACCCAACATGCCAATTCTAAAATCAGGTCACAAGGCAAAGTACCTAAATGATCTGAGGCCAAAATAATGAAAAAGGCCCACATGATGGAGGAGAGGCGATGAGGGGAAGACAGGACTGGAATAAGAACCGAAGGGAGATTTTGGGATGGTGGAGGCTGCACTTTTTTTCTTAATCTAAGAATGTAACCTGGCTTTGGACCAACAAGAAGAGAACTTGTTACTTTAGCTTAATTTTCACACATGTGATCTTACAGGGTCCTATGACAGCTCCAGTGTGGTTGAACAGGAGGTACCAGTGCTATTTTATTACAGTAATACCCTAATCCATGGACATTCAAGTTCCCTGTATAGAATGCACATGGGTGTGCCACCTCCGCATAGCCTCCTGTGCATGGGGAACTCATCTCTATGTTACTTATAAATCTAACGTGGTGTAAATGTTAGGTAAATAGCTGTCGTGGTACATTATTTAGGGAATAATTAGAAGAGAAAAAACTACAGTTCAGTAAAGATGCAATTCATCTTCCATAGGATTTTTCCTTTGTGGTTGGTTGAACTTGTGGTTATGGAAACCAGGGATAGGGAGGCCTTGATTGTGGTCTTCTTCTATGCTATGTAGGGAAACTGAGGCACAGAGAGAAGAAGCCATTAACTCAGGATCCCTGAACCACTAAGAGGTAGTGGGTCTGGCAGAGCCTGTGTCTGTTTGATTGGAAAGGCTTGACGGACAGGGGTAGGGAAAGATGGAGGTTTGGGAGAATGTTGGCAGAGCAAGAAGTCACCACACTCAACCCTCTGTCAGGCTAAGTGTTTCCTCTGACAATAATGGGAGATTGCACAGATCACATTCAGATTTTATGCCCCAGTAAAATCCTTGTGCTATGATTTATTACAGCAATTCTGATTTTCCGATTTTAAGACAACAATACAGCTTGAAGTGAAATGGAAAGCAAATAGCGAATTGTTTGGAGCCTTCGGTTTAGCTTATTATGTTTTTCTGGAATGATTCAGCAGCCTCCTCATCTTCCTTTCTGCCTCAGTCTCCCCTGCTCTGACACACTAGCAGAGCCTCCTTTCTGAGACAGAGGAGCCCAGGAGGGTCATCTTGATCCAAACCCATAGGGTGACTCCACCCTTTAGCTGTGCGGTATAAAGTATGGGCCTCAGCATATGAAGTGTAAATACCATACAAGATAAGCCAGTCCCAGGACTAAAGAGGATTTGCAAATGCTAAGGAAGAGATATTTTTCTATTACTAATTATTAAAATTTCATTGATTAATTCAAAATTTTAAATTGTAGAATTTTAGGCTCTTTAATGTGCAAAAAAACCCATCTATGCCAGACACTCGAGAGATAGAGGCAGGCGGATCTGTAATGAGATCCAGGCCAGTCTGATCTACAAAACGAGTTCCAGGCCAGCTGGGGTTAAAGGGAGACCTTGTCACAAAAAAACAAAAAACAACCCCCCCGAAATTTCTAAGAGGCAGAGAAGATTCTAGGATTTCTTCAACTTTGGACCATGAAATCCCCCATTCTTTTATTCTGGGAAATCTAAGGATCTGTGTTCTACAGCACGTATGTGCACTATGTCTTTTTTTTTTTGAGATAGTGGAACTCCTGATCCTCTGGCCTTTGCTTGCCAGGTGCTCGGCTGACAAGGCTATATCACCATGCCAGGCATCTATGCCATACACTTTGGGAGGTTGGTTTTTAGGATAAGGTCTGAATGTTTCAGCATACATTGAAGGCCTCTCAGGACTGTCTCAGACCCCCATGTGACCTCATGCCACACTCCCGTATCCCTGTCCCAGGTTTTGCATGCCTCCTCGGCCCTCCCCCAGACTTCTTGGCGGTTGTCACCTGGCTCAGTGCTAGGCCCTGGGGTTCAGTCAGAAGTCTGACAACAGCCTCGGTGGGGAGATGGTAAAATCACTGTTCCTGACCTCAGCTGAGATGAGAATGCAAAGGCTGATTGCAAGACTAATTGAAAGGCATGTGTGTTTACCCAGGCTCAAAGAAGCCCTTTCAGAACAGGAAGTGGGCCCGCTTGCACTGGCGAGGTAGGCTGAATGGGCGCATACTGCAAACAAAGAGCACCAAGGTCTGCCAGGCAGCACCGAAGATGCCAGCGTAATTAATAAAATAATTAACACGCACAGGAATTGTACAGGCTGCCTGCTGGCTGATAAGAGCCAGTCATTAAACAGTGAGTGTGAGATAGGGAGGCAAGGGGAAGCTTTGCATTTCCTTCTATCACAGTCCTCTCAAACACCCGGGGAGTCATAAACAGACGTGACTCACTGCAAAATACCAATGAGGCTGGGGTCAGCATTTGAAATCACCCACACCCCGGTCATATGAACACATCAATCAATGAATGAATCAGTTGATAGTCACTGACATTAGACCAGATGACACTGCTGTCCCCCTACCTGGTGGTATGGTGGAAGGTAAGGTGATTTGAACTCTAGGCTCAACTCTGCCCTTAAAGATAAGCACCATCATCTTGTGGCTATGTGACTTTGGTGTTGCCATTTGCAAAACGAACCTTATCCCAGTGTATAAAAAGCCCCCAGGTCAATGCCAGCCTGAGGAAGGACCCCACAAGGTCAGCTGTGTCAGACAATATCCCCCACATGGCAGTGTGCTGAAGAAAATTCCCAGATGATACAAAAGTGCAATAAATGTTTCTATGGTTCATCAAGAAAGGCAGATGGGCTGGGGAGATGCTCAAGTAAAGTGCGTGCTGAATAAACAAAAGTCTAAGCTGAACCCCCAGGACCTTTGTCAAAAAGCCAGGCATGGTAGTGTGTGCTTCTAATCCCAGCACTGGGGAGATAGAGACAGGCAGGTCCTGGGGCTCTCTGGTGAGCTAACCTAGCCTAATAGGTAAGTTCCAGGTTCAGTGTAGAGACCCTGTCTCAAAAAAAATAAGGTGGACATCAGTCAAGGAAGACACTGATGTTGACGTATGACTTCCACAATGTGCAAACATGTGGAACACACACACACACACACAAAAGAAAACTTGAGGGCTGGGGAAATGGCTCAGCAGGTAAACGTACTTGCCGCCAAGCCTGATGACCTGGTTCCATCCCCAAGATCCACATTCTGGAAGAAGAGAATCAAGTCCTGAGAGTTGTCTTTTACCTCTACACACAACATGTGGAACACACACACACACACACACACACACACACACACACACACACACACACATACACACACACACACACACACACACGAAAGATAGACTCAGCTGAGATCCTGGGCCTGTCACCAGGGTGCTTACACTCACCCTATCTGATGCCAGGACTTAAGGAGAGCCGGTGCCTCAGTTTCTCCATCAAGAAAATGAGAAGTTTGTTAAGGTAACTTCCTGAGCCATTTCAGCCTCTGGAATTCTATTCACTGGTCCTCACACAGAGGAGCGTCCTCTGTGAAGAAGGTAAAGGGGACCCCTCAGGGGAACCTCCTCTCACCCACCTCCTCTGCTATCCCTTGGCTCCATTCTTGATACTGGGGTTCCCTGGGACCTTGCTTGCAAGGGAGTCATCAGGTTACTGCTGTGACACTCAGGCACATGTTTTCGTGTGGATCGTCACATCTCTTGGAGTTCTACTATGAGGGGGATTTCCAGTTTACACGGTGACATTTTAGCTTGTTGAGGGAAGGCCCTGTTGTTTTGCACAGCTTCAGTTGTGTTTACCAAGACTGTACTTGTGCTTTCAAGACTTTGGGGGAAGCTCCCCCTCTTTTCCTGTGAATGCTTTCTCATGGCAGGACTGCCAGCCACCTCCCCTGGTTAGTCCAGTTCTCACGTACACTGGCATCTCCAATGGTGTGTATGTCCCTGGTGCTGGATGTCCTGGGAGTGGGCAGTGCCTTGCCTGATACAGTGGTGCTCATCACCGTGGCCAGTGGCTGGAAGAGTACAGAACAGCATAGATTTGGAGGTGAACAAATGATGCTTTTCTTCCTCAGCCTCAAGGGACATCTGAGCTCCATGAGGGCGCCTGCACAGTAGGGAACAGATGTGGCAAGCCCTCCTGGCCACAAGAGCAGGTGAATGTGTGGGGTCAGAGGGTGTGGATGCATCAGTCAGTCATGAGGGGAAGTGGGGCAAGCCTGAGTGGGTGCTCCTGCCACACAGGCTCAAGTTCACAGATGGCCATGAACTGAGTCACAGGAGACTAATTCAAGTGGCTCATGCCCAGGGAGGAGGCAGGAAGGAAAGCCAGCTTAGAGGCCTGAGCCAGGCAGATGTAGGAGACGTGGGAATGGTCCGCATTCAGTCTCCCACCCTTCATCTCGTGTCAGTAGCTCAAAGCATTAACAAGCCCAGATTTGGGGAGCAGCAGCCTGGCTTCTAGCCTCAGAGTCCCACTGCTTCCTGACCTTTGAGGGTATACTTGTCTAAGGGGAACAGAAAATTCTGAATGATGGCATGAGTGGACATCCATGGACGGTACCGGAAGGAGACCATCCACTCCCACATGGACACTCAGCAGCACTGCCTCAGGATGCCCCAGCCAGGCCATCAGGATAGCCACCAATTTCCCTATGAAGTTAGGACACTCTAGGCCAGGGTCTAAGTAGAAGTCACATTGATTAAGCTTCTTCCGTGTGCCAAGCTCAGGGCTAGGTGCCTTCACATGTAACCTCAGCTCATATTCACAGCAAATGAAGAGGGAGGATGAACCTCTCCTATGGTCACTGGGGTTCAGAGATGGCAAGCTGTTAACCTCAGAACACACAGCTGGGAGGTGGCAGAAAGTGGAGCCAAACCTCCTATCAGCCATCACTATGCAAAAACCCGCAATGCTAGAGCCTGGGCTGGGCATACATTCCATTTCCTCAGCTTGTGAATGTGGTCTCAGAAGCCTGCCATATATTTTTAATAATTGGTATGAACAAGCAATCTGCTGTCAGCTAGCTTGCTGTCTGCTGTAAGAGGCAGATAAGAACGAGGCTAAGGGACATAGGGAAAATCCTCCTTTCCCAATGGAAGAGATTGCTCTGACCCTGAGAGCATTCCTGGCTTTAATTCTCCAGCCCTTCTGTGCCTGGAAGGTGCTTCCTGGGTGAAATGTGCTTCCTGGGTGAAATGTTCACTGCCATGCGGGGATGCTTGTAGCCTTGCTCTGGTGGCTCTGATGTTGGTGGCTCTGGTGATGACAGGTTGGGCTCAGGAAGTAAGACACTGGGACATGACAACCAGAGGGGCTGGCTTTTGCTGGCCCAGAGATTATTGAGAAACAGACTGGCCAAGGGCCAGATGAAAATTGGAGCGCCACAGAACGGCTGATACATCTAGCTAGCGCTCTCCAGTCACTGGGCTTGGGGTAACTCTTTCACAATCTTCCCACCCTTCCCCAAATCCTGTAGATGTTTGTAAATATATTTTTATTTTTTAGTAATTCAGGTGGCATTGAACTCATGACGCTCCTGCCTCAGCCTCTCAAGTGCTGAAATTGTAGTTGTGAAACTGTAGATGTGAAACTGTGCTTGGCCTGCAGTGACTCACATAAATTGAGGAATGGGGTTGGCTTCTAACAACAGGAATTTGTTCAAGCAGAGATCTGGAGACCAGAAGTGCCAGGGCTATGCTCCCTTTGTGACTGCAGGGGACGACCCCTCCTTGATCCGCTTGGCTTTAGGAGCTCCAGGCAGTCCTTGGCTTGGGGCTGCCTCCCTCCAACTGCTGCCTCCAGCTCCCCATGGCTTCTCCTCTGTGCCCAATGACATTTGTCATTGGGTGTAGGGTCTACCCAATAATCCAGAATGATTTCTTCTTAAGATCTTAAGATCTGCCAAGACCCTTTCTCCAAAAAAGGCTATAGTCATAGGTTCCAGGAATAAGGATGCTGACATGTCTTTTGAAGCCACAGTTTAACCCATTGCACTGACCCAATTTCATATGATAAATGGCTGAGCTGAGGTTTGAAGTAAAGTCCAAATGTAGCATGTCCACGGGTATGTTACTTAAGTTCTCTGTGTTTCAGCTTTCCTTTACTGTAGACTAAGTAACAGTGTCACTGCCACATGGGGTTTTGTGAGCATCAAACATGCACATCCCTGGGAATGGGGTGCTTGGCACACAGTGTACGCGCCACAAAAGCCACTGTTCTAGCTTTCACTGTTGTTAGCAAGACAATGCAGCCTTGTAATCTTATGTGTAGACTGAGCAGATCTGTTACTAAGGGTAAGGCCGGCTGGGAGGGAGGATTCTCAGGCCTGAATCACTGGGTTTGGCTCTCTGTACAGAAGATATTTCCCTTTAAAAAAGTATTTTCACTTTATTTTGTCTATCAGAATTCTAATTGTATTTTCTTTACCCTAATAATAAACCAATAATGTAAGACATTAAATCATCAAAAAAGTATTTTCACATTTATTTATTTATAGCATATATGTATGCACATGTGTGGGGGCCAGGACACATGTGTGGAAGTTGGAAGACATCTTTTGGGAGTCAATTCTCCCCTTCTACTATATGGGTTCTGGGGAACTGAACTCAGGTCATCAGGCTTGGTGGCAAGCATCTTTACCCACACACAGCCATCATACTGGCCCATATTTCCCTTTCATAAAACTGCACCAGATCATTAAAGATATGAGAGAAATTTAAATATTTACAAGAGATCATCAGACACAAGTGGATGTCAGTAATGAATGAAAAGCTTCAGTGAGGAACAGAAATAATGCCCGGGCTCGAAGGAGGAGCTGCAGCGAGTGTGCATGGATGCAGAGAGCCGTTCAGGTGGAAGAGACACTGAGCCACCTTACATCAGAGAGCCACACCGGGGTCCTGCAGCAGGGTGGAGCAGGCAAGGCCGTCACAGGCCATATCTGGAGTCTCTGAACAAGGGATGTTGGGGTGCTATGTGGACTCTACCGGGCTGCTGCCATGTGGGGCACTACTATTACCATGAGCATACTTGCAAGCTCCTGAGTGTTCTGGTGGGGTGAACCTGCGATTGGGTGGCTTTGGGGGGGGTGTGGGCAGGGCAGGGCAGTGATGCTGCTGCTTCTGTTCCCTCTGTCTCAGCAGTCCTGGCTCTTCCTCAAGATTAGTGGGGATCCAGCCTCAAGGGGTTCAACCCCAGCAACATCAACATTCTAGAACCAACAGCAACTCTATTCCTGATGCTCAGGGTCTTTCTGAATAAATTAGGTTTTGGGGAGGTAGAACCTCAAACCAGCATTTTAAAATACTTTCTGTCAGGGAACAGAGCTGAACAAGGGGCAGAGAGAATGTTAATGCATCTCTCGACTCTCACCAGCAAAGTTTCCTCATGCAATAGATGGTGATTAATACAGAAAGTGACAACTGGTCAAAATGTAGAGAATAAGAGATTGCAGAGTGCGTGTCCCTGGATAGGACCCCTATATTAAATTTTTGCCATCCAGGGCTCAGGGACTATTGTAGAAGAGGGGGTAGAAAGACTGTAAGAGCTGGGTAGTGAATGATCACAAGGAAAGAGTTTTCCAGGCAGTTGGGAACTTGGCTCATATGAACTTACAGCAATAGTAACAGGATGCGCAAGGTCCATGCAGATTCAGACCAAACAAAAACCCAGCATAGGACTGGGGAAATGGGTAAGAAGCCCCAGCCTTAGCTGAGGAACTATTGGCAGCTGATCATTGCTGGGTGAGGGAGAGTTAGTCTTCTTTAAGGGAGTGATGCCAGATAGGCTGACCAGGCTCCAGTGGATGAACTCACTCTGAGGGACATTTGGGAACACAAACTTGAGTCGATAGGCCTTAATATATACGACAGTGCAAGAAATACGGCATGGAGGTTGGGAGGCACAGATGGGGAGGTGGTCTAAACACGATCTCTTGTATGAAATGCACAAAAATATTCAATAGAAGATTAAAAAAACTATTTTCTGGACAGTGCACCTGGGATTGAGAACCCCCAAGTCCAGACTCCTTTTGAAATTATTTGAGCATCTCCCTCTGCATGGTAAAGCACCATTTATCTCCCTTTCTGGTTTCAATGTGCTTATCCAGCGATGTAACCAGTGTCCATCATGACTGAGCTTTGTTTGATAGCGATACAGGGAAGTCACGAGGGCAGGGCAGTGCCTCTGTTCACTTGTACCGTGGGCACGTCCTTTGGCTGCACACTCACTGGCCATTCAACTTACAGAGATGCAGCCCTGAGCCTACCAGGCCTGAGAGGAGACCCTGAGCAAAGGAGGCAGGGCTCTATTTCATGACTCTACCACTTGAGTGGAGGACAGAAAAAAGAGAGGCAGTAGGGCAGACAGCAGGATGGAGAACTAGGGTAAGGTGAGGTTGTTATGGTTGGCTTCAGCTGTCAACTTGTTAACATGGGAAGAGGGAGCCTCGGTTGGAGTTTCCTCCATCAGATTGGCCGGTGAGCATGTCTGTGGGGCATTGTCTTAACTGCTAATTGATATAGATGGGTCTAGATCAGTGTGGGAGGAGCAATTCTTAGGCAGTTGGGTCCGGGTTATGTAAGAAAGGTAGCTGAGCAAGCCAGGGAAGCAAGCTAGTAAGTAGCATTCCTCCATGGTTTCTACTTTGGTGCCAGCGTTGGCTTCCCTCAGTGATTGGCTGTAACTTGCAATATGAAATAAACCCTTTCCTCTCCAAGTTGATTTTGGTCAGTATTTTATCACAGTAACAGAGAAGTGAACTAAGACAGAGGCCAGTGTTGGGCCCCGTAGTGGCTTGGCAGTTGGCAGTGGCATTTAATCTGAGACCCAAATGGCTAGAGTCAGATGTAAGAGGATTTGGAGGGAATGAAGTCCAGGCAGAGGAGGAAGCACAATGGTCCAGAGCTGGGGTGAACCAGGAGTGGATAGGCAGAGCCGCAGACAGAAGGCCTGTGTGTTGGCGTGTCAGATGCACCAGATCCACAGGGAGGGCTGGCACTGCAGGGCCAATATCAAGGCGGGAAATTTGGATTTCATTAAAAAAATATTTTATTTATTATTTTTATATGTATGTGTGTATTGCCTTCATGTAGGTAAGTGCACCCACATTGTGCAATGCCTGTGGAGGACAGAAGAGGCTGTCGGATCCCCTGGAACTGTAGTTACAGACAGTTGTTAATTGCCTTGTGGGTGCTGGGATTTGAACCCAGGTCTTCTGCAAGAACAGCCAATGTTCTTAATCACTAAGCCATCTCTCCAGCCCCTTGGATTTCATTTTAAATGGAAGGATTTTAAGTGGGGAGTAGCAACCTATGTCATGGACCTTTAAAAGCTCTCTTCCAGAATGGTGGACATAATTCTATCTTACCTGTAATTACATTAAATGGATTCAATGCTCTAATTAAAGAACAGAGCTCAGGGGATAGAGAGATGGCTCAGGGTTAATTAAGAGCACTGGCTATTTTTGCAGAGGACCCAGGTTCAATTCCCAGCACCCACATGGTGGCTAACAACCATCCATAATTCCAGTTCCAGGGGATCTGACACCCTCTTCTAGCCTCTGTGGGCATTGCATGTGTGGGTGCACTTACATACATGCAGGTAAAATGCTAATACATATAAAATATAAATAAATAAATTAAAAGATAAATGACAGAGACCAGCAGAATGGATCAAAAAACATGATCTTACTGTATTTGTTGGATGGAAGAGATTCATTTAGATTCAAAGATACAAACAAGGAGAAAATCTATCCAAGAATTTTTTGGCTACTCAAGAAAATAAAATAAGATGTTCCCAAATTGGAAAGGAAGAAGTAAAACTGTTCACAAATAATATACCTTATAGAAAGAAAATACACCAAGAATGTACTAGAGCTAATAAATGAATTTAGCAAAGTTAGCAGATAGAAGACCAACATAGAAAAACTTGTTTCTATACCTTAGACATGAACAGAATAAATGAAGAAGGTAACTCAGTTCATGACGGCATCAAAAAGGATCAAATACTTAGGAATAAATTTAGCCAAGGTGCAAGACATATAAAAGAAAAATGATAAACACTGATGAAAGAAATAAAAGAAAACCTAGCTACATGGAATGGCATCCCATGTTCATGGATCAGGTCATTTAATGGTGTGAAGATGGCAATGCTCCTCAAACGGACAAACCCAGTGCCATACCTGTGACGCCCAATGACCCTTTTTTGCAGACATAGAAAAGCGTATCTCATAATTCATGTGCAATGTCAAGGGACCCTGAATAGTCAAAATGATGTAGAAAAAGAGGAACAAAACTGGAAGGCTCACACTTTCCCATTTCGATTACTACAAAGCTCCAATAGGCATGCAGTGTGGGGCTACTAGGCCAGACGTATAGTCAATGGGATGGGGAGAGAACCCAGGAGTTCAGCCACACATCTATGGACAACTGGTTTTCAACAGGGATTATAAGACTTTTCTACAGGAGAAGAATATTCTTTTTAGCAGTGTTTGAACAACTAGATATCCATGTGTAAATTAATTAATTTGGATCACTACCTCACACCATATGCAAAAATTCATGCAAAATGGACCCAACATCTAAATGTGAGACCTAATACTATAAAACAGGAGAAAACAAAAACCTAAATCTTTAGAATCTTGGATCAAACAATGGTTTTGCTAAAGGAGAAAATAGACAAATTAGACTTCATTAAAATTAAATTTTTTCCATGTGCCACAGGACACTAATGAAAAGGTAGAAAGATAACTTAGAATGGGAGAAGACATTTAGATATGCCTAGGGTCAACTTACAGAATATATAAACAGTTCTTACAACTCAATAATAAAAAAAAATCCAATTAATTGAAAAATGAGCCAAGGATCTGAGTAGTCATTTCTCCAAGGAGGAGAAACACACATCCTTAAACATACACAGACATGGTCCCACCATTATTGATAGTTATTTTATCTAAACCACGAGGTCTTATTTTATATGCATTAGATACCTGTAATCAAAAAGGCAGATAAATAACAAATGCTGACAACATGTGGAGAAATGGGAGCCCTTATCTTGTGCTGGAGGGAATGTAAAATGATGCAGCTACTGTGAGACCGTGTCTGCCAGTTCTTAAAAATGTGAAATTTAAAGTTACCAAAAGGTGTAGCATTTCCCTCCTAGATGAGAACTGAAAACACAGGATCACACAAGACACACGGGTGAGTGTCCACAGTAGCCCTGCTCATGCCGTCAAATGCTCACCAACGGATGACGGACAAACACAGTGTGGCAGACTCACACACTGAAATATTATTCAGTCATAAAAGGAGGAACTTTAAATACATTATGCTAATCAACAGAAGCCAGAGATGAAAGGTCACATTTATATAATTTCAGTAATACGAAGTGTTCACAGTCAACAACTCCATAGAGCAGAAAGTAGATTGGTGGTTGTCAGGGGCTGGAGGGAAGGGAAAGTGAAAGGAGAGGGTAAAAGGATCAGGGTTTCTTTTTGAGGTGATGGACACTTTCTGGAATCAGATGGGGTGATGGTTGTATGCCCAATGAAGGTGCCAATCCCCCAAAGTGCGCTTTTCAAAAGAATCTTACGATATGTCAATTACATCTCAAAAAAAAAAAAAAAATCAAGAAACAAACCTCTGTGTCTGTCAGGGTTAAGAATGGCCTGGAAGGAGCAGCATGGCTGGAGCCTGGGAAATGGGTAACAGCAGCTACCGTACCCGCTGTGGTTGGATCAGCAGTGTCCTCCAAGTCCTGTGTGTTAGAGCCTGGTCTTCACCTGCGGTGCTACTGGGAACTGGAACAACCTTCAAGAGATTGGGTCCAGTGCAAGGAAGTTGGTCACTGGGGGTGTGTTCTGAAGGAGAGGTGGAGGTCCCAGCCCCTTCTTCTCCCCATTTTCTTCCTGGCTGCTTTGAGGGGAGCAAGCCTCTTCCTTCCTGGTTTCTGTCAAGATGTGCTGGCTCCACAGGCTTCAAACAATGGACATGTAGCCTCCAAAACTGGGCCCAGACAAATCTTTTAAGCTGTATAGCTGAGGTATTTGTGTGTGTGTGTGTGCATGTATGTGTGTGTATGCGCCCAGGTGTGTATGTGTGTCTGTGCATAAATGTGCATGTGTGCACGTGTGTATGCACCAAGGTGTGTGTGTCTATGAGCATTTATGTGTTTGTATGTACCAAGTGTGTATATGTGTCTGTGTATGCACCCAGGTATATCTGTATCTGTGACTATGTCATGTATGTATGTGTATGTATGTATCAAGTATATGTGTGTGTGTCTGTACACTCAAGTGGGTATATATGTGTGTGTATGTGTATATATAACCAGGTATATGTGTATATGTATGTGTGTGTATGAATATGTACACACTAAGGTGTATATATGTATGTGTGTCTCTGTGTGTATGCACCCAGGTACGTATATGTGTGTGTGTGTGCGTGTGTGTGTGTGTGTGTATGTATGTACCCAGAGGTTCACCTTAGTTTTTGAGATAGGATCTCTTAATGAGACCTGGAACTAGGCTAGGCTTGTCTCTGCCTCCCTAGTGCTGGGGTTACACGCATGTATCACCACACGCAACTTTCACACGACTGCTGGGGTCTAACATCCTCAAGCTTGTGTAGCAAGCACTTTGTGGACTGAGCCACCTTCCCTGTGCCTGTCTCAAGTATCTGTCACAGCAATGGCGTAACAAAACCACAACCAACCCAGGGCTTGAGTGGTAGAGTTCTCTACTCATTCTACCACTGGCATGCCATGGTATGCCAGTGCTGTAGCTCTGTCTGGTGATGGTGGTGGTGGTTTGGATACAGGAGTCGCAGTGGAGATGGAACTGACCATCCTGTAGCCCTCCTAACAAGATTGCCCTGAGGCTGGACTCACTCAGTAACTTAGCAGATGTTTACTGAGCATGTACTGTGTGGCAGGCACTGAAGGTATGACAGAGCGAAACCCTGTCCTCCTCCCCTTTTGTCCTCACAGGCTTCCAGCCTAGTAGGCATTATTTGTGACAGGAACAAAAAGCTGGATGGCAGGTGTGTCACAGTCAGGCTGGTCAGCAAAACCTGCTGTGTCTTCTCTTCTGGGCATGAGGTAGGGTGGCTTTTCCCTGCTGTGCTCAGGTGTGGGCACAGGGCACATTTTGGACAATGAAGTCCGAGTGGAGGTAACAAGACAGATTGGAATGGAAGCTTTAAAAGTCAGTGCACGTGCCATCAGATACTCTTTTCCTTTGCCACAAAAAGTGTCCCAGAAGGTGCACTGCCAGCGGTGTCCCAGATAGGACATCATGGGGGAAAGCCATAGTTGATCCTCTGCTGAATAATAAAACTTTATTGCTTTAATCCACTGAGAGGTGTTTTGTTATGCAGCAAAACCTAGCACACTCTGACTAATACATGGTCTCATTCTTCTTTTGTGCCTTATGAGGGACATTAATCCAAAATCAATCCTGGATGGTATTTTGGAAGATTAAGCCCAGGGTCTCAGCACCGTCATCCAAACATACAACCAAGACTCTACAGGCACAGAAAATGGAGAGGGGCTACTGTTCCTAGTAACTTAGTATGTATTTCCCTTACAGACCCAGCCATAGAGCTACCAGCAGTGACCTGCGACTGTAATCCTGGGTGGTTTGTCTGAGCTTTCCCATAGGACTGTGCAGCCCAGAGGGAGCTGACACAGATCATGGCACACAATGGGCACCCCATAGTGCCAAAGGTCACTCCAATTGCCTGCTATCCACTGAGAGGGCTTGATTGGAACTTCTCCCCATTAAAAGGCTGTGAGTTTTCATGGGGGGCCATGAAAACTGAGTTTTTGCCAACGTGGACAGACTTGTGTCAAATTAGGGGAAAACAGTATAAAATCAAGGCAGTTTTTGATCGAGAACTGAATGGTTGGGAGGAAAACCAGTTGTCAGCAATGCTAGGATCTCACACGCCTTCCAATCCTTCCAGTCTGTGGCATCTGAGGGTTTCCACGGAGATGGCCTGTACTAGGAGAGTAGAGAATCCCCAGCCGCAGGGCTGCTGAGGGTCTGTGGCTCTGGGCTTTGTGTCCTGAAGGGCCTCCTCTAGTCTCTGGAGGACTCGCGCTGGCACAGCGAATAGCAGGGAAGAGGACAGAAATAGCAATGGTTCATGTATCGAAGGTGCCTTATGACCTACATCTTCCAGAGAGGCAGCTGTGGCCTTGTGTCTTCGCAGGGGTGCCAGACTCACTTGTGCTCACAGCAACAACTGTGGGCTGAGCTGTCCACATGTCAGAAGGCCAATGTCTGCTGACACCCTCAAAATGCCCCTCTGGTATATCACTCTAATAAAATTTCCACTTGAGTCCTCATTTTCATGACTTCATCTGTAATTTATACCTTGCCTCCTCTCCCAAAGGGCCCTAGGCAGTACCTTATGTCCTATGCTGGAGAGATGGCTCAGTGGTTAAGAGCACTGGCTACTCTTGCAGAGGACCAGGGTTTAGTTCCTGGCACCCACATGGCAGCTACAACCACCTATAATTCCAGGGGATCCAATGACCTCTTCTGGACTCTTTGGGCATTACATCCATGAGGTGTACTTACACATATGCAGGCAAAACATAAATACACATAAAATATAAATAATAAGTAAAACTTTAAAACTCATATTGACAAAAGAAACATCTTTAAAAAAAAATCGCAAACACATCAGGACAGTTAAAAAATAAAGACCAGGCTGGGTGGGGTGGCACACACCTTTAATCCCAGCACACCTCTACAACACAGAGGCAAACTGATCTCTGTGAGTTTGAGGCCAGCTTGGCCAACACAGCAAGTTCCAGGACAGCCAGGGCTACACAGTAAGACCCTGCCTAGAAAAAAAAATTAATTAAATAAATAAATAAATATAAATACCAGTGATCAGAGGGTGAGACAATCCTCTAGGATCACCAGGTAAGATGGTGATTACACCTCAGTGCTGGATATGGCTCCGACTTGCTGGCAGCTAGGTTACAAATGTGTGGTGGTGCGCGCACACACACACACACACACACACACACACACAAATAAATAATAAATAAATAAATAAATAAATAAATGTAACGACAACAGCAAAACAAAGCTGAGTGGCTTCCCCATTAAGACTGCCTGATCACGGGAAGGAAGCAGAGATGAGTCCACGTTCCGTGGTGAAGGTGGCCTATTTCCTGACCCTGCTCCTCTGGTCTCTGTGGACCCTGATTTCAGGGGCACAGTAAGGAGTGCAGGTACCATCTTTCCCAGCGATGCTGAATCATCTTTCTATTGGCAGCCGCAGCCCCAGAAGTGGGCTGCTGACACAAGGTGATGGTGAGATATCAAATAGAAACTCAGCAAAGAGGTTTCTTTGAGAAGCTGGCTTAATGGGCGCAGACAGATGGCTTGAATTTGGACATATGGAGGCATGGGGAGAGAGTTCCAGGTGGAGGGAGTGATTTATTCAATAAATATTTACCAAGAGCCTGCTTTGAGCCAGGCCCTGGCGGCGGGTGCTGAGGACACACAGATGGCCTTGGCCTCTGAAGAGGTCACAGACGAGGGGGCCAGGTGCATAGACAATTACTAGTGCTGTGACCAGAATGAGGGTGCATAGGGTGATATGGGGGAGCAGAACACAGGCATCCAAGGCTGCAGTCTACGGTACTGGGGCTCTTGGGGAAAATACTCCTAAGCCACCTCTCAAAGGTCAAGGTGGAATTTTCAGATGTGATGATGGCTTTTTAGAGCAGGAGGGAGGGTGCTCTGGGCAGAGTAGACAGAGGCACAAGGGATGAGATTGCTGCTCATCTCTTTGGAGAAACAGTTGGTAAGAGTAGTTGGTTGGGATAGAGGATGGGTACCATGAGACTGGGAGGCCAATTGCCAGATCACTAGGAGCCTGTGCCTAAGTTGAGGAGTACAGACTTCGTTCTCTGAGGACCATAGGGTCAGCACTTTGGAAGGAGCAGCCTGCCTTGAGAGGTAACCTGACTGAGTGTTGTCCTCCCCCTCCTCCATCTGCTTGTTGCCTGGACTGTGGTCTGCTCCCTGGGACCCAAACTTGGCTATTCATTATAACTGTGAGTGATAAAGACCTGCTCCACTGTCTAGGGCTGGTGGCCTCCATAGTGATGACCTGCCATTCTGAGTGTGACCTTAGCATCAAAAGCCTTGGGTCCGTAGTCTGGCTGTGAATGGACAGCCCGTCGAGCCGTGGGGCCTGGCCCAGCACTCTCTTCTCTCTGCCATTCTACTGTCTCTCTTTTACAATGAGCACCCAGAGGCAGGGCTTGGTCAGCTTTGTGAAGATGCCAGCTGTTTCCAGGAAACCCCTGCTTTGCTCCCCACACCCAGATAACTGTAGAGGGAGGCAGAAGATAAGAGTAAAATTCTTTAAAATTCCATGTGTTTGCCTCTTCCAATATCTGTTTCCATAGAAACATAACTGGTGTAAGCCACTTATTTCAAAGCCAAGTGCAGTTCCTTGATTCCAAGTCCCTGTTTGCCTCAGTGCATACAGAACGGGCCATGGAATATGGAGAAAGTTTGAAGTGCCCCTGTGTGCCAAACAGCTTGTAACCTGATTGTACCAGAATGGCCAGAAAGCCACAGAAACCAAGTATAGGGAGTTCCTGGGGTAGCTTGGTAGCCTGTGGGGACAGCCTTCTACCGTTTCATCATGTGTTCCACACGCATGACTCCCATGGGTGACAGCAACACGCACGATCCTCTCTCATTGCAACCTGCCTGGGAAGCAGACAGTGAGACCTTGGGGAGCGCGACAGCCTCAGGGTGCTGTGAGGATGGCTCCCTGCGGCAAGTGTAAGACTGCCTCTCACTCTGTCTCTCCATATCAAAACCGGGATGGTCAGGTAGAGGTGGGCTGTGACCCAGTGGAGAAGGAAGGGTAAAAGAACTCTTCTGTCCAGGGCCACAGCCGATTCCACACCAGTTTGTGCTGAGTTTTACTTTGTGGTAAAATCATCTTAAATGACTTTCTTTTAGATGAATAAATAAATCTTGTGTGTGTGTGTGTGTGTGTGTGTGTGTGTGTGTGTGTGTACACACACTGCCAATTCTTGGTCTTTTTCTCTCTTTCTCTTAAAACAGCTCTGGGTATCGCTCATGAGACCTTTAACCACTGAGCCATCACTCCAGCCCTTTTCTTTACTTTTAAATTTTTTATTACATTTATTTGTGTGAGAGTAGGTGAGTGTGTGTGTGTGTGTGTGTGTGTGTGTGTGTGTGTGTGTGTACACACTGCCAATTCTTGGTCCTTTTCTAACTTGCTCTTAAAGCAGCCCTTGGCATGGCTCATCAGAACTTCCTCTTGAAGTGTTTTCTTCCTTTGGTTTCCAAGACACTGAACTCATGTGATTTTCTTTCCACTCACCTTGGACATCTCTGCCAGGTGTCCTTTGTCACTTCCTGCTATATCCCTAGATGCTGAGCATTAGTGTGGTCTTACATCGGCCCTTGGTCTCTCCTCTCTGTCTCCATGCCCTGCCTTGAAGCCTCATCCTGCATTTTGATGTCATCTGTGTGCTGACCCCTCTCAGTTCCTGTCCTCAACCCACACCTCTCCTTGTGCTCCAGACCTGCATATCCAATGCTCTCCTCTGTCATTACTAGCAGCCCAGGCCCTAAAAAAAAAAGTGATTTTCCTTTATGCCGAGAATCAAAATCATATTTTATGAGCATTTTAAACATCTTTGGCAGGTTTAGCAACACCTGCTGTATATGAAATGCAGAAACAACCAATCTTCCCATCAGTGTGTAGGCAGAGGCACAGCTGAGACACCACAAGGAACCCTGAGCCCAGCCCTGGGACACCTGCCAGCCTACGCCTCTCTCTCTGGAACCTTGTCTTTGGATACCCCTCCTTCTTCAGATTCTCCCCATGTGAGATGACTCACTTTTGACCTTCTGCCCGTGGACAGTTCTCTCCGATCCCCACCCATGGACACCTCTTTCAACTACCTCCTATCTTTCTGGCTGCCACTTCTAGCTTTCCTTCCATGGTTCCCCAGGTACCTGTCACCGCTCAGTGGTCCGTGGGGCTCCAGGCAGGGCTTTGCTTCTCCTGTTCCCACTCTCTCTGGCTTCCACACTTGTTTCTGTGACTCCCAGCCTCAGTGTCCTAACCCCTACCCTCACCTCTACTGAATAATTGACTCACATCCCACCTCCCGGGCCCTTTGCCCAGGAGGTCCTCAGGCATTTCAAGCATATGACTAGAAACAACACCCCCAATCCCCTCCTAAGCTCACTTTTCATTCTACAACCAATGTCAAAGTTGCCATCTGCCACCCATGTAGAAATCTGGACAAGGTCCTTATTGCCTCTCTGTCCTCATCCTTTAGAGTCAATCAGTTACCAAGCCTGGTCACATCTGCTTCCTAGATCTCTCCACACACCATGCTGTCCCTACTTGCACTGTCCTGGTTTAGGTCGCAGCAACTCCTGCTTGAATTGTTGCCATCTTTACCCTCCAGCCTCACTCTCCATCTGTTCTCACCCTGCAGCCAGGGAAAATGTGGTCACATCACTCCTGAGATTAAATCTCCTTAATTTTGAAGTTGGAACTTGTCTGCTTAGCCCCTTACAATCTGGGCTGTTAGCCACGTCATCATTCATCCTCCCACCACTTCCCTGAGGGCACCTTATACTTTGGTCATCAAAAGTATTTCATAGCGCTTTAACAAAAAAAAAAAAAAAAAAAACTTAAAAGGTTTTTTTTTTTTTTGTATGTGGGCTTGCATGCCGCCATGAT
>NW_008353877.1:306460-308497 GCF_000622305.1 Nannospalax galili | reverse complement strand
GCAAAGTAAGAAAGTCACAGTAGAACATGCACTAAATAAAAATCTAGCAAAGCATTTTTAAGAAGAGAATGATTCTCATCTTAGACATTATAAAGACATTATACAAGATCATTACTGAAATGTATCCCTTAGATTTGACAAACTGAAAGTCACTTGGGGATATAGCTCAGTGGTAGACCACTTGCCTAGCACGTGTAGGGCCCTGGGTTCAGTGTCTGTACTGAAAAAACAGTCATTTGTGCTAGGCGTGGTGGCGCACTCCTTTAATCCCAGCACTTGGGAGGCAGAAGCAGGGGGATCTTTCGAGGCCAGCCTGGTCTACATAGCGAGTTCCAGGCCAGCTGGAACTACAGGAAGACCCTGTCTCAAAGTTAAAAAAAAAAAAAAAAAAAAAAAACTTAAAAGGTTATTTTTGTTTGTGTATGTGTGCATGCATGCACGCATGTATGTATGTCCCTGAGGGCCAGGAGAAGGTGTCTCTGATACCTAAGATAGAGTTTCAGGTAGTTGTGAGCCACCAGGTTTTGAGTTTTAGGAATTGAACTCAGGTCCTCTGGAAGAGCCAGATGTGCTCTTAATAGCTGAACCATCTCTCCACCCACTTAAAAACCTTATCAAGAAAAATAAAGATGGAGCTGGAGATATGGCTCAGTGGTTAAGAGCACTGGCTACTTTTGCAGAAGACCTGGGCTCAGTTCCCAGGACCCACATGGTGGCTAACAACCATCTGTAACTCCAGTTCTGGGGATGCCCTCTTCTGTCCTCCATGGGCACTGCATGACATGGGTGCACTTACACATATGCAGGCAATTTACTCATACACATAAAATAAAAATAAATTTTAAAACTTTTAGAAAGAAAAATAAAGATATGCTTAATTACTTTATGGCGAGAGACTAGATGCTTTCTATTTTCTATGACCAGGAACAAGGCAAAAGTGTCCTCTATTAGCCCTCTATTTAAGATAAGGCATTAGAAATGCTGGTTAATACAGTAAGTCAAGAAAAGGAAACAAAGGTATACAGATTAGAAGGAAGAAATACAAGTGTGCATTCATGGAAGGCGTGGTTGTCTACACATCCTGAAGAATCAGCACCAAACTCCTGGAACTAAAGAGCAATCACCACAGGTTGTAGCCTTAGCAGGGCTAATACAACGTAGCCAAATGCTTTCCTGTGTACTGGAAACAAGCAACTGGAATAAAAACCCAGCGTCCTTGACATTAACACCCAAACAACTGCGGTATGTAGAAATGTAATGAGTTATGCAAATGTCTATATGAAGAAATCAAGGAAAGAAAATCAAGGAAGTTTTAAATCAATGGAGAGCCAGGAGTTCATGCTCATGGATAGAAAGACCCAATATTGCAAGATGTCAGCACTTCCCAGTTCATTCTATGGATTTAATATAATACCAGTCCAAATTTCAGAAAGAAAGTTACTTTGTAGATACCAAAAAACTGATTTTAAAATTTATATGGCGAGGCAAAAGACCCAGAAGACCCATCAACACAACAACACAACATAGAGAACAAGCCGGACAGCAGACACTCACTCACAGCTTCCCATACAGCCATAGGAATCAAAGCAGTGTGGTGGCGATGGGAAAATAGACCAGCATATCAAAGGAGAGACGGGAGACCATATATATGGGAGAAATACAACCAACTGATCTATGACAGAGATGCAAAGAAAGGGAGAAGGAAAAGTCTTTCAACAAATGATTCTGGAACACTTGGCTATCCACAGGCACAGAAGGAATGTAGACACAGATCTTACGTTTTCACAAGACACTGACTCAAACTGTGTCACAGACTTGAATGTAAAACTTCAAACCATAAAACTCTGGAAGTTCGGGCTGAAGAGATGGCTCAACAGTTAAGGGCACTGGCTGCTCTTGCAGAGCAACCTGGGTTCGATTTCCAGCACCCACATGGCAAGTAACAACTGTCTATAACTCCAGTTCCAGGGGATCTGATGCCCTCTTCTGACCTCTGTAGGCATTGCATGACATGGGTGCACTCACATACATGCGGGT
>NW_008353877.1:303064-304523 GCF_000622305.1 Nannospalax galili | reverse complement strand
AGGGGATCTGATGCCCTCTTCTGACCTCTGTAGGCATTGCATGACATGGGTGCACTCACATACATGCGGGTAATACACTCAGACAAATAAACTAAAAATAATAAATAAAATATTTTAAAAAACCTTCTGGAAGATAGCAAGAGAAGATCTAGGTCACTGGGTTTGGCAACTAGCTATAGCTTTTAGCTATAGCACCAGAAACATGAGCATGAGAGAGTTGCTGAGCTGGACTTCCTTAAAATTAAAAACTTTGCTCTGCAAAAGACATTAGAAGAATAAGAAGATGGCTCTCTCCGACTGACAGGTCTCTTTCTCCTGGGTCAGTCGATGTTGCCCTCCCTGCGTTGACTCCCCCAGGCTCACTCACCCTCCCATCTCCCCTGCTGTCTCTCCTCCTAGCCTGGGTCCTGTCCCATTCCTTGTCTTGGTGCCCCAGACACCTGGGGAACCACCACTGCTTCCTGATCCTTTGCATCCAGACCAACTCAGTTCCTTCTCAGGTCCCCAGGAGCACTATGGGCCTGGCCCCACCCTCACCTCCCTCTAATTCCCTGGGCCTGCACTACCGGCCAGCCTCTTTCCTAGACGCTGGGGCTGACCTTTCCTTTTCCTGATCCTTTGCATCCAGACCAACCCAGCTTCCCAGTGCAGTCCCCAGGAGCCCTTGGGGCTTTCATAAAAACAATACTGCAGGACTTTAAGACCCAGATTAATCCCAACTCATCAATAGTAGGGCACTTTAATACCCCACTGTCTCCATTAGATAGGTCAACAGGGCAGAGAGTTAACAGAGAGACATCTGAATTAAACAATACCATATATCAAATGGACTTAACAGAAATCTACCGAGTATTCCACCCAAGAAGAGAAAGCCTGACAGCATCTGATCCTCATCTGACTTGGGCCTCTGTGGAAACTCCCGAAGACAAAAGCAATCTGGCCACTCCAATATAAAATCAAAAGAGAGAACCGGACGCTTAGAGGAACCACTTTTTCATGCCCAAAATGTAAACAACAAAGACACATAAAGTTTACAAAAAGAAGCAGACCAAAACTTGAAGGCTTGAGTCTCATACAAAAATCAGAAACTACAAAAGAAATTCACATGTGAAATTCACAGAGAAAAAAAAAAATAACATGAAAAACCAAAATAATATATCCCCACCAAATAAAAACGGTCCTCTAGAGGAGTACAATGAGAACCCCTTAGAGAATATGCAGGACATGGAACTCAAAAGAACAATAATAAACACCATAAAAGAATTCAGTGAATTTAAGGAACACACAAACTAAGAAAGAACTGAAGGAAGATAGGGATAAACTTCTGAATGAATTCAGAAAAGACCCAGAAATATTGAAGACTACTCAGGCTGAAATGAAGGAAGAGAAACACTCAGTAAGCCAATTAGAAATGACAGGAGAAAGCCTCACCAATAGGATGAATGAAATGGAAAACAGA
>NW_008353877.1:301429-301733 GCF_000622305.1 Nannospalax galili | reverse complement strand
AACATCCAGACTAAAAAAAGCCCAGGACTAGATGTATTTACAGCAGAATTCTATTAGACATTTAAAGAAGATCTACATCTAATACTACTTAATTTATTCAAAAAGATAGAAATGGAGGGAGAACTTCCAAATTCCTCTATGAATCCAGCATCACTCTAATACCAAAGCCAGGTAAAGACACAACCGAAAAAGAAAACTATAGACCCTATCCTTAATGAACATATTTGCAAAAATTCTCAACAAGATACTTGCAAACCTTATATAGACACACATCAAAAAGATCATCCACCATGATCAAGTTAGT
>NW_008353877.1:300475-301089 GCF_000622305.1 Nannospalax galili | reverse complement strand
TACAATGAAACATCTGCCAGAGGTTTAACATCCAGAATATATAACTAACTAAAAAAGACAAGAAGCATCCCAATTAAAAGATGGGCTAAGGAGCTGAACAGAGAGTTCTCAAAAGAAGAAGTAAAGATGGCTATGAAGCATCTTAAAAGATGTTCAACATCACTAATAATTAGGGAAATGCAAATTAAAACTACCTTAAGATTTCATCTTATCCCAGTCAGACTGGCTAAGATCAAGAAAAGAAATAATACCAAATGTTGGAGAGGATGTGGGAATGGGGAAAACTCATCCACTGCTGCTGGGGCTGCAAACTTGTTCAACCCATATGGAAAGCAGTGTGGAGAACTCTCAAAAAACTACAAATGAACCTACCATTTGACCAAGTTATACCACTCCTTCGCATATACCCAAAGAACTCATCTTATTGCAGAGACACTTTTACATCTGTGGTTGTTGCTGCTCTTTTCACAATAGCTAAGAGATGGAAGCAACCTAAGTATCCCTCAATTGATGAGTGGATAATGAAAATGTGGAGTTTTACTCAGCAATAAAGAAAGATGAAATCATGAAATTTTCAGGTAAATGGATGGAACTAGAAACTGTTATACTAAGTG
>NW_008353877.1:291926-299614 GCF_000622305.1 Nannospalax galili | reverse complement strand
AAGGGAATTATTAAGGGAGAAAGGGGCGAAATGGGGGCACCTTAAGAGGGAAAACCATGATGGAGGGGTGAGACAATGCAAGAGATAAATAATGCTTAGCTAATCTTGAAAAACAGAGGGAACCATATTACTCCTACAACCTACTGACAAATTATACATAGCAGATCAAGAAATATATGTCTAGGTAAGGTTCATCTGAAAACAATTGGTCTTTGCCCAAGATTTATTTACATGACGCACAGTAATTAAAAGTACCAGACTGGTGGAACTAACCTGCTTGGATGTTTAACAGACAGCCTATAATAATTTGATCAGAGGGACATAAAGGACAGTTTTTGCTCCTTGCCCTCCTAGGTCGACTAGTTCCAGGGGACTATGGACATCTCTCAAAATGTCCTGTAATTATGGTGGGTCACCTGTCCTCTTGATCAAGGAGGCTGAGGAGACCCCACCAGATGGACTTGAACCAGTGTCCAGTCTATAAAGAGGAGGGTCAACACAGAGGAATCATTTCCTCCATGCTTCCAAGCAAAGCCAGCCATAGTTGAGCAGGACCTTTGACTTATTGTCACATAGGCGGAACTGGTAAAAGAAAGGAACCAGGGGCTCCTCCCAAGCTCATGTGAACCCTGAGGAACAGATCCTCAACCGCTGTAAGAGTAAAAACAAATTGGTTTATCTGGGCCAACAGTATGGCCTTAAACACCCAAAAGGAAAGTATAACCAAAGATTAAAGGGGCCAATATAATTTCTAGAGTCCATATGTATAGCTAAAGGCTACATAAGAAGCAATGATGCCAGATAGGAGATACCTTCTTTTGAGTTGTTGGCCAGGGTGGCTCAGGAGACTCTCAGACAGTAACCCAGCATAGAAATGGGAAAATGAACAGCAGACCCCAATCTTATTTAAAGGAATATTGACAACTGATTGTTGCTAGATGAGGAAGGAACAGCTGGCCCTCCTAAAACAAAGACCTCTAGATAGGCTGATTAGATTCACCAGATGGACAAGTGGTAGGGAACAGCTGGGTATACCAACAACACAGTGGACAGTAGTAGGGATAACAGAGTATAAGGGCTCTAGTGGGGGGAGGGAGGCTATGGGAGGGTGCCATCTGGGAGTGGGTATATAGTTGAATAAAATGGTTTGGGACGTTCTGTGTGATATACACATACACAAAATAAACCTTGAAATCTACCCGATGACTTCATAGACATACACAGGTGGCAAGGATCCAAGTGCAACCGATTATGACTAGTAATAATCAGATACATACAGATGAGCGACGCATATGCCAACATCTCAGTGTTATTAGCAAAAACAATGAGTCTTTCTGTAAGAAAAAGTATATTTTAAAATGAAATGGAGATCTTTCATTACAGCATTAACATATTCAATACCAATTTCCAGAGCAAAGATGCATCTCTTTCAAAAGTTATTCAAAAAGATAGAAACTGAGGAAGAACTCCCAAATTCCTTCTATGAAGCCAGCATCACTCTAATACCCAAACCGGGTAAAGACACAACAACAACAAAAAAACTATCAATCCATATCCTTAATGAACATAGATGCAAAACTTCTCAACAAAATACTTGCAGACACACTTAAAGCTGTAATGAAATGCTTATTCTAATCATGTAGTTATTAAAAATTTTAAAAAGTTTAAAAAATAATTTTTCAAAGCATGAAAATTTGCTCCTTAATAATTAGTCGATGTGATAAACATTACCATTGAAATCTACCTGATGACTTTATATCCATGCTCAGATGCCAAGGAGCTCAGAAAGTAACCGAATGTGACTAGTAATAATCAGATATGTAGAGATTAGAAATGCATGTGCAAACATCTTAATGTCAAATGCATTAAAAATGAATTTTTCTGTATGAAACTGTGTATTTTAATAATGAAATGGAGATCTTTTTTAAAGGTTAAAATCTCATTTAATTTTATGTCTTATAGGGTTTATGCTGAGTACAACATTGTATAACTGTAATAATTTAACTGTAAACTTAAAAATTTACAGCCAATTTTGAAAGAGATGCATTTAGGTCTGGAAATTGTTATTGAATATGTCAATGCTGTTGTAATGAAATGCTTCTTCTAAGTATGTGGTTATTAAATAAATAATTTAAAAAAAGAATAAGAATATAGCTGTTGGGTTCATTTTACTGCTCAGCCATTTGCATTTTGTAATGTATTAAACAGAAAAACAAAACAATGAGAAGACGAGCTAAGAGAAATGTTTGAAAAACCACATATGTGATCAAGGACTTGTATCCAAAATGTGCAGGGAACTCCTTAAACCAACCATAGAAAAGCAACCAGACTAATTAAAAGTGAGCAAACAATCTGAACAGATACCTCACTAAAATGTTATACAGTTGGAGAATAAGCATATGAAAAGCCGTTCAATACCATGTCATTGGAGAATAGCAAACTGAAACAATTTACAGTAGGTGATCCTACTGCATGCCCATTGGAGAGACCCAAACCAAACACTAGCCCCATCAAATTCTGGTGAAGCTATGGACCAACAGGATGCCCAGTCACTCTTGGCAGAAATACAAACTGGCACCACTACTTTGGATGACAGTTTGACAGTGTCTTACAGAGTCACACACACTCATCATATCCAGTAATTATACTCTGAGCTACTTACCAATGAGCTGTAAAATTGGGTCCATACAGAATCTTGCTGTATTAGTTACTTTTTGTTGTGTGATAAAATGTCATGACCAAAAGCAACTTACAGATGAAAGCATTTATTTTGCCTTAGGGTTCCAGAGTTCATCATGGTGGGGAGGCACAGCAGCAGTGGGCAGAGCAAGGAGATGAGAGCTCTCATCTTCAACCACAAACATAAGCAGAGAGGGTGAACTAGAGGTGGGGCAAAGCTATAAACTCCCAAAGCCCTCCTCCAATGACGTACTTCCTCCAATAAGGCTGTACTTCCTAAAGATTCTATAACCTCCCCAGACAGAGCCACCAACTGGGGACCAAGTGTTCAAATACATGAGCCTATGGGGGACATTTCTCATTCAAACTACCGCACTTGCCCATAAATGCTTGTAGCAGCTTTATCCATAATTGCCCAAACCTAGAAGCTGCTAAGATGACCGGCAATGGCAGGAAGCATGATTGCACCATGGAACTAGGTACAGCACAGTGTTTAGAACTCACAAGAAGAGATGAACTGCTGAGCTTCCAATAGACATAGAGGAAACCTTAAATGCATGTCATCATATGAAAGAGGTCTGTGACAAGGCTACAGACTAGATGATTTTGTATCAACAATTGTCTTCCCTTTCTTATGTTAAAGATTGTGCCATGACTTCTGTGTGTATCCTTAAGGAGTGTTTGTGTATCTTTCCCAGTCTTTGAACTTGGAGTATGTGAAAAAATGCTTTGGGCTGCACCCATACATTGTTGCTCTGTGTGTGTGTGTTTTATGTGTGTATACATGCATCTGTGTGTGTGCTTGAGGACGTGCACCTTTGTTGATGCTCAGTATCTCCCTTCTCTGTCATTTTCCACCTTACTTTTTGAGACAGGGTCTCTCACCGAAGCTGTAGCTCACCAATTCAGCTAGCCAGGCTGCCCAGTGAGCTCCAGGGATCTGCCTGTCTCTGCCTTACCAGGCCTGGGGTTAAAATGCATGTCAACACACTTGGCTTTCACACGGGTGCTGGAGATCTGAACGCAGGTCCTCACGTTTACAGGCAAGAGTTTACCCACTGACTCATCTCCCCAGGCCTGCTGTGGCTTTTGCTTATCAGCATGTTTAGATGCATGTGCCCTACTCTGTTGGGCTGCTATTTGGCAATGCTGAGTACATGCATCTGATCTGCTCTTGAGGAACTCAGAGGTGCTCCCAGCTCTGGGCTCACTTGAATGGTGCTCCTCTGAACACCCATGCAAAGCTCTCCCAGGTACACAAGTGGGACTTCTAGAGAGGTGTCCTCTTGGGATCTCTTCACTGGGCTGTGACTCGTGCCAGTGATCATATAGCTATTTCCTGAGGCTGGACCAATATGCCCACCAACCACTGTGCACAGCCTTCCATTGATCTATGTCCTTGGGTATGTGGTCAGCAGGGCAAGTTGTCTTTTCCCCAAGTGCACCTGCCCCTGCCTGAGAGTCCATCCCACCTCCTTTGTTCCCACGCTTCCTTGGCTCTTAAATGAGGAGCTTTCCTAACCATGGGATATGAGCTCTGCCCCTCACCCAGGGCCCCCAGCACCTTGAACTTTCCAGCACACTGTCTAATGTGAGGTACAAACAGAACGTTTCTGTTTCCCCTGCTGCTCTGAAGGCAGGGCCGCACCTCAGTCACCTCACCACTCTGGAGTCCAGCACAGGCTAATACACAGACACTTCAAACTATGTACTGGCTTAGTTTTTACTGAATAGATGAAGCTAGTCTGGGAGGCTAGGGGTTAACCATCCAGACGTTAGATGGTGGGCACAGAGGCCAAATGCTCAGTCTGTTCTGAGGGGCTCAGTGTGCAGCCTTAAAAGGGGGAAGAGGAGGGAGAGCAAACTCAGGTCCTCACTCCCTCTTTACCTGTGAGGAGAGACAGCAAGGCTGAAAGCAGGTTGGAATGCACTCTGCAACCCTCACTGGCTGTGTGACTTTGGGCAAGTGTCTGAACCTCTCTGTGCAATTTATAGTTTTCTCATCTATAAAGCAAACAAGAACTCCTTTCTCAGAGTGTTGTTATAAGGCTTAACTTAAATGAGCTCATATTTATAACACATGTAGAATGGTTCCTGGAACATGGCAAGTGTGATATCAATATTTATTACACTAAAAATAAAGGCAGACATAAAGAGGGCTGCTTTCTGTAGGACTCGGGCATTTCCTCTCCCTAGGTCCTGCACGCACTCTGAGGGAAGGATGTTCTTCTTGTCACTCTTCAGCCCTTGGTCCTTTCACTTCCCTGTATCTGAGATCTGAGGGGACCGTGCTCATTGGCTTGTGAGTTTAGTCCACTCTCCATTAGCTTGTGGGTACACAAGATCAAGCTTGGCTCCCCTAAATCTTGTATCCTGTGTCAGATGTCTTGAGCAGTGTGGGGCTAGCTCAACTGTGGGTTCAGGGGCTGGGTACAGACAGGGCTCTGACAAGGAAGGTTCAGGAAACCTGGGAAGGAAGCAGGAAAGCAGGTAGTCAGCACCAATGGGGCAAGGGGACTCGGAGCCATGGCTCTGTAATAAGTGACCTTGGTGTTGAAACTCTACTTGGTAGAGAAGGTTCTGGAAGGGGGTAAGGCCCTGATAAAAGCTTGGAAATGTAACAGAGTGAGGCCTATGTCTGGGATCCTGGGGGGTTCAGGAAATCCAGAGCGAAGCAAGGAGTGCATGGGGTGGTGGCAAGGGAAGAGGGGACAGACCACAAAGACCCTCAGTAATCTGCCCCTAGCCTGGAAACCCTACCCTTGAAGGAGACTTTAGCCACCCCACCTCCTGGGCACATTGTGAAACCTCAATGCTCTATGCCTGGCAGATAATCTGGGGGAAAGCTCTGGACACCATGGCATCATTTAGTGGGAACTATAGCGACCTGGTGTGGGTCGACACATCAAAGGGTTCTGCTACTATGGCAACAGAACAACAGGACAAGCCTAAAATTAGAGCAGTAAAAGAAAAAAGAGGAATGTGCCAGAAAGAGGTTCCAGAGAAGTCTCACCAGGTATTGGAGGGAGCACAGAAGGCCTGGACTTTGCTTTGGACAATCCAAGTGGCCCTGGAGAGGACCCTCCCGCTCCCCAGACTCAGTTTCCTCTTCTGTGTGGCTAGCTTGAGAGCACTGCCCTGGCAGATCTGGGATGTGCTAGGGTTCTCTGCCCAGAGCCATCGACAACAGAAGGGAAGGTGGGAAGGTAAGACTATGAAGGCCAGTCATCAGCCACCCAGGCCAGGTGGCCTAAGGAACATTGCATCAGAAATGTCTTGGGGCATATACTTCTCATTTCTGGAGTCTGCTGGCTTGGGCTGACTCTAGTCTCACAGATTTGTCCCTGCCTGTTCTGGATTTATTTAGTTGTTAACCTGACATACCTGGGTAGAGGGAACGTCAATTGAAGAATTGTCTACATTAGATTGGCCTGTGGCAATATCTGTGGGGCATTTTATTGGTTGCTGAGTGATGTAGGAGGGCCCGGCCCACTGTGGGCAGTGCCATCCCTGGGCAGGTGGTCTTGTGTTGTAAAAGAAAGCAGGCTGAGCACAGGCCAGGGGAGCAAGTCAGTAATGAGTGTTCTTCCAATGGCCTGTGCTTCAGCTCCTGCCTCCAGGTTCCTGCCCTGCTTGAGTTTTCTCAGTAACGAACTATTATGTGGAAATGTAAGCCAAATAAACCCTTTCCTCTCCAAGTTGGTTTTGGTCAGTGTTTTCATCGTAGCAATAGAAAGTAACTAAGACACTGTCCTAGGATCACCTTGTCCCACCGCAGCTTACAGGGAATGATGTAGCCATGAGACCTCCTGGGATGCCCTGGTGCTGGTTTCCAGCTGCCTGCCCTGGCTCAGGCCTTCCCAGGGCTCTTAGATCCACCTCTCACTCACTTCCTTCCTCTCCCCTGCTTTCCCAGGCCCTAAGCTGTGGCAAGGGTCCTTCTCTGTGGGATGAGATGGACACGTTCTTGCTCTCTCCACTTCACAGATGTTTGGCCAGTAGACAAAACTCTAGAGAGCTTGTCTGACTGCAAAGAACTGCCCAGGCATTCATGAGAGGGTGGAACAGCAGGTGCATGGCCACTAACCAGCTAGGTAGACTTGGGTAAGTATACAACCTCCTGGGTTTCTACTTCTTCACCTACAGAACAGGGTTTAGCCCAGCAGCGACTTCCCAGAACAGTGGTGAGACGAGATGATGTATGTGCCATCACTGTCATCACTAGGACCAACATGGCCCTTACTACCATCACCCCACACTCCCCCCAGTTCAGGGGTTCCATTGCCCAGGGGCTCCATTCTTCCTGATGTCAAAATCCTGGGGTAGCTGAGGAATCTCCTGGGGCACTGAATGGGAGGGCCTAAGGAGCGGTGACCAGATGTTACCTCCCCTGTCTGCCTGGATGACTTGGTTGCAGTCAGCTCTGTCCACAGGCACAGCTGGAATCAGCCCACCCACTGCCATTCCCGACTTTCTCCCGGGGTGTGCAAAGAAGGGACAATCAAGGTGGAGTCTCTTTCTTAAATGATAGTCTCTGATTGTGTAACTCCTTACTGGGCTGAGTAAGCCTCCATCTGTCCCAAGCTAAACGTGGCTGTTTTATTTACCTGAAGGATAAAAGCCCTGTCCCCAGATCACAGAATCACCTCTTCTGGTTTAGTTTAAGAATATACACTAAGTTCTACAAAAAAAGATTTTCCTGATCATACAGTGAGGGAAGTAGAGGCTCACCATTTCCTGGAATCTGCTGCACTATATGAAAGTGACACTGAAAACAGGCCCCAGCCATCAGTCCTGCTCAAAGCCAAGTTCACCGGGTTAGGAGTTAGGAGAGTCAGCTGAGCACACCACCAGGGGACAGAGGACAGAGGCTGCCCTAAACTGGAGCATCTGCATAGAACACTGCAAGGCTGAATGTAAGACAGTTAAAATCTCTCTCTCTCTCTCTCTCTCTCTCTCTCTCTCTCTCTCTCTCTCTCTCTCTCTCACACACACACACAGAGACACAG
>NW_008353877.1:267346-291878 GCF_000622305.1 Nannospalax galili | reverse complement strand
TTTCTAGTACCAGAATGTTTTTTACTTTTCTTAAATGTTTATCTCTCTCTCTCTCTCTCTCTCTCTCTCTCTCTCTCTCGCTCATACACACACACAGTGACACAGTGAGACAGGGTCTTGATATGTAGCTCAGGCTGGCCTTAACTTGAGACCCACCCCCCGGTATCCCCCTCGGTCATGCTGTGATTACAAACTTGGGCAGTCACGCATGGCTTAAAATGTGCATGTCACAGGACTTTTCTGTAAGGTTCTTTTTTGGTTGAGACAGGGTCTCACTGTGTAGCCCTGAATGGCCTCGAACTCAGAGGTCTGCCTGCCTCTACCCCGAGTGCTGGGATTAAAGATGCAAACCACCATGTCTGGTCCAAGGGTCTTTATCTTAACAAGTGTCCCATACGGAATGTGTGGGAAGAAATCCATCACTTGAATCCCATAGCAGAAGGAACTCTCACAGTGCTTGTTGCCTGCCTTGAAGGAGAGACATTGCAGCGATTTCTCATATGAAGGAGCAGTGCACAGGGCCGTCCTCAGTTCCGACAATACACTTTCAAGCAGCCAACCTTTCCCCTGAATTTATTAATACTGCTATTAAGTTATTCCACAAGACCTTATGTTTGCTCTTCCTGAAAATACCTGTGTCTCACATGAAAGAAAGCCGTGTTAAGGAAAGAATCGTGCATCTCAGAGCCACCTCTGCCCCTGGGGGTGCCAACACCTCCTCCTGCTGCAGCCACTGACCTCCATGCCGTATCTCTCCACCGTCCTCCGCAGGGGGTCCACGGCCTGCCAGCAGATCAGGATGCACAGGTCGATCAGCAGCATGCCCCCCACGATCACAAGCAGCTTCTGGTCTTTGATGATCTGCCGAGAGAAGGAGCAAAGGGGGCAGATGTGAGAGAGCTGTCCAGACAGGATGAGCCCAGCTGAGCTCCTTTGCATGACATTCAGGGTCTTTCTTGAGCACGGTCCAACCACGCCCCTGAACACACATTCATTCTGTTGAAATATGGCCACTGCTAGTCTCTGGTTGAGGGTGGTTTCACCCTCTAGATCTTTAGTCTGAAACATCAATCTTTCCTGCCTGACAAACTTCTAATACTTCTTCCTCCCCTCCCCCTCCTCTCTTTCCTCCTCTTCCTCTTCTTCCTATTCCTCCTCCTCCTCTTCTGCCACTAATTTCGCTTCTTTCTTCCCCTTTCTGACACACAGTCTCCTGTATCTAATGCTGGCCCCCAACTCTTATGTAGCCAAGAATGACCTTGAATTTCTGATTCTCCTGCTTCCACCTCTTGAGTACTGGTATCTCAGGATTATACCACCATGTCCAGTTTATGGTGTGCTGATGATTGTACCCAAGGCCTGATGGATAGCACGCAAACACTCTACCTACTGAGACATACCCCCAACCCTTGCAATATTCCTTGAGAACCCGAATAGATCACCTCCTCCTCCATGAAGTCCCCTCTGACTCTCCCAGTGGAACTGATTACTCCCAGAACACTTTGTTCACATACAAAAGCAATAAACAAGGATGAGAAACACAGATAACCTTGGGTGCACTTACTGAGTCTGTCTCTAGACTGATGCTCATAAGAGGCAGGTTCCATTATTATTCCCATTTTACAGATGAAGAAATCAAGGCTTATCTAAGTAACATGTTCCATGTAATAAACCATTGTCAACTTGATGAGATTTGAAATCAGCTAGGAGGCAAGCCTCCAGGCACACCTACGAGGGACTTTTAGATTAGATTAGCTTCTGGGCATGGCCATGGCTGGAGGTGGGAGTGGGGGGTATCTCGATTAGGCTGAGGTGTGAAGACCTGCTGTAATGGGAGAGGCACTGTCCCCTAGGCTTGGGGCTTGGGCTGCACAAAAAGGAGGAAGTGAGCTGAGTTAAGTTTGCAGAATTTGCCTAGCTGTTTTCTTCCTGACTGGGGATGTACATTGACCGACTTCCTCAAGTCCTGCCACCAGGACTTCCCCACTATGATGGACTGTAACCAGCGTGAGCCAGAATATACCCTTTCTCCTTTCTGTTGCTTTTGTCAAGAAAGGAAACGAAGGCAGCTACTCTAACAGTGAAGAGGAGCTGTGAAGTGGAGTTGCAAAGCAGGGATGTGAAGCGGCTCTGCTTCCTCCAGAGCTCACCCTCCACCCTTCGCAGCAGCACCACCCTGTCCTCATCTTAAGTCATCCACAAGCCTGGCCCTAGCGGCACACTGGGAAGCCCCAGGTGTATGTACTTGTGGACCCTTAGCACCTAACAAGGCGTTGGTATGCGCAGCACAGCAAGCACTTAAAAGTTCAAAGGACTGAATAAGGAGGAAGGCTTATAAAAAAGAAGAAACAGTCCTTACTCCAGCCTTCCCTTCAGCCTGGGATATCTTTCCAATGCTGAGAGAGATCCACCCCACTTTATGTCCACTGATGGGGAGGGGCTTGGGGACAAATTCTGGCAGTGGCCCAGGTTTACCTGTATTTCATTCACTGCAGGTTTATGTCCCCCGACCCTTCCACCACACACATAAAGCTAATGTGATAAAGTCAGTCTGGAAAAGATTCACCAAAAAATAAACAAGCCTCAAAATAAGCCTAATAAATATCACCAGCTCTGACTTCTAAAGATAAAGGGCATTTTAAAAGAAGAAATGGTTACTCAAGAGGCCTCTCTATGGCTGACTATGGAAAACATAAGAAAGGGTTGCTGATCAAATCCACAAGAACTGGTTTACCTTGGGTCAGGACACCAACCAAGTTCCCTCTGCTAATTTGTAAGAAGGACCATTATATTCTGGAGTTTTTTTGAAACATGGTGTAACCCTTGGTCTCTGGGGAGCTGGGTAACTCCTCACCGGGCTTGAGAAAGCAGGGTAGAAGGAAAAAGGAGCCCAGGACTCAGGACAGGCAGAAAGGGGGACTCAGGACAGGCAGGATGGGTAGGAAGGGGCCTCTGCTCTCTATGCTGGAGGCAGGGGCTATTTGCACCTGGGCATCCACATTTCTGGGGTGCATTCACCTTCTTGGGGTGCTCACTACCTTCCCCACTGGCAGGAGCACAAGAAATTCCCAGGACCCTATGCCTCTGGCATGTCCTGTGTGAGCTCAGTCTACCTTAGAAGACCATCAAGGTCCCCGTCTTGTTGATGCGATAAAGTAAGCTCTCCCTCTGAGGTTGGAGCTAGCGCAGGGCAGTGAACCTGGCGCAATTCTGGCTCCCTTTCTAACTACCTGTGTAGTGATGCCAAAGCAGGTGGGGGTCAGGGGGAAGGAGGCTCATGTCTTGTTCTTTGAGGATGGCATAAAGGAATGAACACCAAACCTCGTTTGATTCCAGTTGCCAAACACTTAACATTGCTGAGCCTCAGTTTCCTCCTTGATAAAGTCGGGTCACTGTTCCCCAAGTTACACAGCTGGTACTGGAATAAAGTAAAGTGAGGAGTGGAAGTAGCCAGTGCACGGTGTGCTCAGAAAAGATGCTCCGGGAACCATAGCTGTTTGGCTCTGCTTGCTTGGGTCTGACCATCAACAATACTGTGCTTACGTGTAGGACAGTGACACCTGGGGGCAAAGTGTGATATTACACTTCAGCTCTACTAGACAGGACTGAGCCATAGAGGATAAATACACATAAATACACAGCTGGAAGGTCCTGAGAGTAAAAGACGGTGCTTATAATTCTTTTTGGAGGGCACAATTCCCAAAGGCTGGCACTTGGCTGGTGTTTGGGAGTGAATGGCTTGGTAAGTAGTTATGAAACACCTTCCATTTAGTAATTGTGGGAATATTTATTAAGTGCCTACATGGGGTTGGATTCTGTCCTAGGCACTGAGGACACAGCATAGAACACAGAAATCACGCCCTCACAGAATGCACACTTTAGTGAGGAAGACTAACAGTGATGATTAAGTGAATTTGTCTACACACACCCAAAACAGAGGACCAAGGAAAGGTAATTTTAATACAATCCCAAGGAATGAAAATGGAGGGAGAGAAGGAATCAACGCCATCCTGGCTCCTCGTCAGAGCCCTGGAGCACAGCTCACTTCTCATCTCACCTTTCCCTTTCCTTCCTCTTCAGATTTCCCTCATATCTGCCTCAAATTCTCTGGGTTCTTCCCACACTGGGTGATGTCATCACTTGCCAGCCTATCTGAGCTAGCAGAGTCCCACTGTCACATTATATCTGAGATAGCACCCAGGCATCAGCAATGACTAAGCACTTGGTTCTGGAATTGGATCTGAGTTTGAGGTGCACTAATTAGTTGTATGGCCTTGGATAAGTCCCCTGGCTCCTTTGAGCCACTTTCCTCATCCATGAAATGGGATGATAAGTGTACAAGCTGCTTTAGATGCCTAAACCCCGACTTACAGTAACTACTCCTTGGAGGCAGAGCCCGTGATCTTTTGCAGGTAATACTTCTTATTGCTGTTCAGAGGTGGGGCCAGTAAACCTGTATTTCACTCACCACTCATTTTGGTAAATAAAGTTTTGTGGGAATGTAATCACACCAATCCAGTGGTACATCTATGTCTGGCTGTTTCCATTTTATAAAGCAGAGTAGAGTCCTTGCTAACTGGATAACAGGACTTGCAAGCTCTCAAGTATTTACCATTTCGTTCTGTATAGAAGAAACAGCTTAACTCTGGTTTAAAGGGGGAAAATTTCTTCAAAGAACTTCAGATTTTTAAATTTCAAGACAAAATTTTCGCCCAGGATAGCTTGGAACTTGGGATCATCCTGCCTCAATCGTTTCACACTGGTCTTGACTTCAGATTAAAAAATTTATGTGTATGAATGTTTTGCCTACATGGTAAGTGTACCACATCTGTGCAATGCCTGCAGAGGACAGAAGAGGGTGTTGGATCCCCTGGAACTGAAATTGGCTACCATGTAGGTGCTGGGAACCGATGAACCTGGGTCCTCTGCAAGAGCAGCCAGTGCTCCCAATTGCTGAGGCATCTTTCCAGTCCCTTGACTCCAGATTTTTGACTGATTCTGACTTTCTAGTAGGGCCAACTCCTCGCTCTAGAGAGCCCCCTGGTGGGGAGAATAGTAGGATGGGCCCTGGTGCTCCCTCACACCACCTTACCCTTCTTCCGACTCACAGCTGAAAACTTCCAGGCAGCTGCTCAGAGCCCTAGACTGGCACTTTCCTGGGTGAGTCGGGTGGCTGTCTACAGGATGACCTTAGATGTTTCGTTGCTCTTGTTGTTGTCAGCCACAGAACCAAGCATATTTGTCCTCAAAACACATCTGCCTCTGAACAGAAGGTCTTCTCTCTGGGTGACTGCTTCATCTCAACACTGCATTTCTGGTTCTAGTGAGAGGCTCGGCTGAATGAAGACTGTAATAAGCTTTTCAATGTAAGAGTTTATGATTGGTCTTTAGGAAAGCAGTGATGTGTTGCTGGGTGTGGTGGCACACACCTTTAATCCCACCACTTGGGAGGCAGAGGCAGGTAGATCCCTACAAGACTGAGGCCAGTCTGGACTACATAGTGAGTTCCAGGTCAGCTGGGGCTACAGAGAAATTCTGTCTCAAGAAAAGACAGAGAGAGAGAGACAGAGAGAGAGAGAGAGAGAGAGAGAGAGAGAGGTAGTAACATACTGTAAGAATGCTTCTCTTCCTTAATGTCTGTAACATTAGAGTGCTTTGCAATCGTGTTTGGGGAGGGCCCACCATCATGGGTAGAGGAGGAGGATGTGGGAGTTCAGGGAGAAAGGGAGGCATAAGAATACTAAATAATGAAAAACAAGGGCATATGATTGCACTTATACATTTATGAAAATTTAGTGTCAGTAAAAGAAAATTAAGGGGTCCACAAAAAAATAATACAAACTTCTTTAAACTATAACAAATAAAACAAGTCAGTCATACGAAGGCATATACTGCATGAGTCAATTTGTGTGAGATCCCCAGGGATGTCAGATTCAGAGAAAGGAAGGTGGTCCCTGGCTGGAGAAGGGAATTCAACACATCTGGCTAGGGTTGAACCGGTGCGGAGCTTCGGCTTGGAGGATGAAGGTGTTTTGGAGGTGGATAGGGGTAAAGTTGCATGACGGTACAATGTGCCATAGCCTTCAGAGCCAGATTAAGGCCTGTGAGAACACCACCATGGTGTGATTACCTCACAGGGTTGTTCTGGTGGATCATGAATGGACAACTAGATTATTTTGGAAGGGCCAGGCAGCTGCAGTCTCAAATAAGGCCTTCTCCACATGCTGTGGCTTTTACATAACTAAAAGTGATTTTGTTTTAGTGGCTTTTCTGATTTTGTTTTTGTTGTTGTTGTCTGTTTTTCAGACAAGGTCTCAGTCTGTTGCCTAGGCTAGCCTTGAACTCACTATTTAGCCCAGGCTGGCTTTGATCTCCTGACAGTCCTCCTACTTCAGTCTTCCAAATGTTGGAGTTACAGGCAGGAGCCATCACATCATGATTTTTATTGGCTTTTAAAACGGTGGCAAAATACCTTCAATTTACTATTTGACCATTTTCAAGTGGACAGCTCAGTAGTACTAACTGGAAGAAGTCGATCCCATGTGATTGGTGCACCTGGTGTCATCACCTCCACAACCACCATGGGCCAACCTGTCTTCACTCCTACGCATGAAGCTTGCCCTTGCTGTGTCCCTGACCGTCACCATCCTTGATGTCATTTTCTCCACTGGTTTCCCACAGTTGTCCTCTAGTGCCCTCAGGACACAGTCACTGTCCTCTTAAGGCCACCACGTGCTCCCTTTAGTCTGTCTTCATGCTCCCAGGGGCCTGTATTTCATCCCCATTGTTCCATCATCCTTTAAAAAAAAAAAAGATACAAAAAAAGTAACAAGAAAAAAAAAAACTTAAAAAAATCGTAAAAATGGTTTAAGAAAAAAATTAAAAGTGGGAAAAAAAAAAAAAAGAACCAGAATGAGAAAAGGGGGTGTGGGCTTTGTCAAACAAGCCCGTTCTTTGACTCTGATCCTTCCTTCCCACCCAGTCCTGCTTTGGGCTCTGACACTGTCGGATGTGACCTGAGCTTTTGGTCTCTGGAGATGACGCCCACCTCTGCTCCATGCACATGGACACCCTGAACTCCTGAACTTTTCTTGTGAGTGTTCTTGCCTCACAGCCACTTAATGGAACATGGTGGTAGCCATCTCATCAATGCACAACAACGTGGTAACCCATAGTAACGAAAGGAATCAACGTGTTTTTTCCAAACCAGAGTAGCTCTGCAGAGCAGGAGGGCCTGGATCAGTACCTCTCAGTTCTGGTGAGGCCTGGTGCAAACATTGGGTGGGGGGTTGGACCCCATGCCAGCATTCTGGTCCCTAGGAATTGGCTGGGTTACAGAATGTGCACTTCTGAGGCTCCCAGGAGAAGACAGCTCACAATGGGAAGTTTTGTGCTGCAGTTTTGTTTTGGTTCTAGAGAAGCTTGGGGGTGGGGTCCTTTGTTTGTGGTGCTGCATCCACAGATTCTACCAACCAAGATGGTTCACCATGCAGTCTGCAGTGCTTGCATTTGTATTGAACACGTACAGACCATTCTTTCTTGTAATTATTCCCAAAACAATACAGTATAAGAACTGTTTATACAGCACTTACAGTGTGTTAGGGATTGTAAGGAATCTAGAGATGATTTAATGTATAGGAGGATGGGCGGGAGGTTACATGCAAAGAGCACATCATTTTATATGAGGGGCCCTATCACCTGTGGATTTGGGTGTCCTGGGTGTGTGGAGGTCATATGTGATTCTAAACCAAGTCCTTAGAGGATGGGCGGGGGGTGGGGACTCAGGGAGAAAGAGAGACAGGCTGCACTTGTCCTGAGGTGGGCTGGGTGTCTGGCAGATGGGGTGGGGAAGTGGATGGGGTGGTAGACAGGACCCATCCTGCCCCATCTGGCCAGGGTGGAGACTGTAGCTCAGGAATCAGTTCTGGCAGTGGAGATGGGGTGTCAGGCCTGAGGAATGAGGGATGCCACGGGCACCAGGCAGGAGGGAGAATGACAGCTTTGGAGACAATGCTGTTGCAACCTGCCTCACTCTGCAGGTCATGAAGAGCAATAGATTTGGGTAAGGTCCTGTGGAAAGCCAGTAGCTGGGCAGTTCTGCCTGGGCAGGCTTTCCCTCTGTTGTAGGCACAGGTGACAGATGGTGAAGAATGGGAACATTAGAGTCTGCTTCCCAAAGTGGGATGGCCCACAATGCAGGGGCTGCAGAGGAGGGTATGAAAACAGGGGTGCACACATCACTGGGGTTCAAAAGTGTTAGTATGTGGGGGTGGGGCTGGAGTGGAAGGAAGGAGGTCTCACAGTGTCAGGAGACACTGCCCTGGGTGTCAGGAACAGGAGTGGCCATGGATCAAGGAGGGCTGTAAAGAGACCAGCTGGTTGCTTGGTGGTGGAACAGCTCAGGCAACCCTGTGGAATGCTGTCTGAGGGGAGGTGGAGCTGGCTGGGTGCTTGGAGGGCAAAAAGGAGTGCCATCCTGGAGCCTGGAGGAGGGGGCGCTGAAGCTGCCTGTGCCACCAGGCATGTGCTGTGGGCCAGGGAGCATTATATGCCCATCCAAGCCCAGATGGAGGGCCAGGTGACCTCAGGAAAATACCACAAATAGCCAGGGGCGAGTATTCAGCCATGTGAAGGGCACTTCAGGAGTTCCAGGAATGGGGGCCTGTAGAGCCCCTGAAAGGCCCATTCAGATTCTGCCTGGCCAGCATGCCTGCTGCCTCATTGGCAGGGCAGGTCTTTCCTGCCCCCCTGCCACTCCTCCAAGGTTCCAGGTGAATGACCTCAGGATGGCCAGAGAGAGAGAGAAGAGGCCAGCCCATGCCTCTGTCCCGAGGCTGGTGATGGCATGCCACAGGCCTCAGGGAACAGGTGCTGACAATCTGGGGTTCACTGAACCGAGGATCTTCAGAGTCCTGAGACTTCCTTTTAATTTTTCCCAGGAGTCAGGGAAGAAGCAAGACTGTAACAGGAGTTTATGGAATGGCATGGAAATTCCTTTCTGACCAGATGCTCAGTCATGCTTGGTCAACATCATGGTGAAGAATGGGAACATTAGAGTCTGGATCACTTGTGGAATGAGGCAAATGCTTTCCTCCTGCCTGGAGATGGAACTCCTGTCCTTGGTGGCACATTTTGAGAGTGTTTGGAGGGTCCAGCAAGGGAATGCTACTACTAATTTATCTTTGACTAAAGACTGGTCCTCCTCTATTGGGAAGTTTGAGTGCACAGCTTTGGAGGGACATACATGGAGCAGGAAGGGGACACTTGCCTATCTAGTCAGATCAACCCTGGTGATCAATGGGGAGACTGTTGTCATAGGCAGATCACCCTCACATCCTTAAGGCACCTTTTGAAAGCCAGATCATTTAGCTGAGACCCAGTCCTGCCTTGATCCCCTCTTTTAAGGGGTTCATATGGCCCCTAAGTTGAGCTCTTTTTTTTTGATACAGGGTCTCCCTGTAGGTCCAGCTAGCCTGGAGCTTGCTATGTAGACCAGGCTGGCCTTGAACTCACAAGATATCTGCCTGTCTCTGCCTCCTGAGTGCTGGCACTAAAGACATGTGCTACCATACCCGGCTTCGAATTCTTTTTAAAAATGTTTTATTTTTTATTTTTATTTTATGTGTATGAGTGTATTGCCTGCATGTGTATAAGTGCATCTGTGTCATGCAGTGCCAACGGAGGTCAGAAGAAGGTGTTGGATCCTTTGGAACTGGAGTTATGGATGATTATTAGCCACCATGTGGGTGCTGGGAATCGAACCTGGGTCCTCTGCAAGGGCAGTCAGTACTCTTAACCTCTAAGCCATCTCTCTAGCCTGTTTGAATTCTTTAAAGCAGTTTCTGCTTGCCCCTCCAGCCTCTTCTTTTACCCTGTGAGCCCCATGTCTTGGCCATGTGCAGCCTCTCAGCCCCTGGGCTACCCCTTTCTCCCACCCAGGTCTCAGCTTAGGTGGCACTTCTTATCTGAAGCCTTCCCTGAGTGCCTTTTGCCCCAGCACACCCTACATGTCCCCAGCCAGTCCTGTCTCTGCGTGTTGTAAAGGTTTGGTTAACTGATTTCCTAGGAAGCTGAGCCTTCAGGAGGTGGGGCCTGGGTTTCATTTTAATTCCCCCCAAGTTGCTCAGTACCTGTACACAGTAGGTGCCTAATGTCTATTTGCTCAAGAAATGCTGAGTGAACATGGCCAACTTCTGAAGCAGAGGCTCTGATTACCTTCTTCTTCATCTTCACGTTTTTGAAGATGGCGTGAACCCTCCAGGTCTTTGCAAACATGGCTCCAAAGGCAGTTGTATAGCCCACGGTGAGAATCCAGGTCCTGACCTAGAAGCCATAACAGTATAGAGGTGTTAATATCTTCTCTAATTGACCCTCAGCAGGGGGGAACCTAGGTTCTGAGGACAGATGCTCTGCCAACTTGCAAGTCTCCTGAGCATCCTGCAGTCAGATTCCGATTCCTTAGATCACTAGTCCTATCAGATTCTCACCTGGCCCTGGGCACTGGGTGTAGAGGACAATTCTGCCTCTAACAAGGCACACAGCCCAGCAGAAGCTAGTCATAGAATGAGAGGCAGAGATCCTTGCACCGTTGATGGGTCACCAGGAACATGAGGCCAGGTACCTTCCCCTCCCACCACGTGTGTTCTGGGCCCTACCCTTGGACTGATCTTGGAACCCTCCTCAGGACTAAGGCCCTGTCTGCCTCTCACCTGCTCCCCAAGTCCAAGGTGTGCCTTGGGTACCAGTCCTGGCTGGTGATTGATGAGAACAGCCAGTCTGATAGGAGCCTACACCTTGGATCCTGGAGGTAGAGGCATGATGGCCACCATATGATAGGACTGGGGATATCCAGGGTGCCCACTCTCCACCAGCACTGTCATGACACCCAGATGCCACCTCCACTGGCTGGCCTGGACACATGCCAACACACAATAGCCTTGGCCTTCCAGAAAGCTCCCAGCTCAGAGGTGCATCCTGCCTACCCTTGCTTTTCTGGCAGAGACAGCACATATCCCCATCCCACCCCATCTGTGAAGATAGTCACTGGCTGAGGAAATGACAAGGCCAATCCCTAAGTCAGGGAAAGACGGCATCAACCCAGTCATTCTTCAGAGACACACATGACATGTGAGTTTGAACCCACACAGGTGGGATTAGGCCTTTTGTTTTCTTTCACTTATCCAACAGAGGAAAATCAGATGGGCAGTGGATCACAGTGCTTTAAAGAAGGGAAAGATGACCATGCTGTCACCTATATCACAATGTGCCTATATTATTCTGTATGTATATAATATAATAATATAGTAATTCCAGGATGTGAGAAAAGTCAAAAGGGAGGAGGGGGAGGCAGTCGCTGGAGACTGAGACCCAAGTTTCTCCCATGACCTAGAGTGTCCACTGTTATCTGTCCGAGTCACAGGGGCACTCACACAGCAGCCATTCAGCCTGCCACTTATTGGTTCATCTGTCGCTTCATTCAGCAGGAACTAGAAAGCCAGAGGCCAAGTAAGGAACAACAAAATCCAACAACAACCAGGACAGCTTTGGAGCTGTTTAATGTTTTAATCAGGAAATCATTAAAATTTTTTTTAATTGAAATTCATGTGAATTTCAAACTATATTTTGATTATATTTAGACTCCCTCCCCATTCTGTATCCCTCTTAATACCTGCCCCCGCTTGATTTCATGTACTCTGTCATATATATTATGGCCTATTGAATCAAATTTTTGTCCCCAAATGTCTTTCAGTGTAGGTCACTCCATTGGAGCCTGGTTAACCTACCTAGAGTCTCACTCTTAAAGAAAACCGACTCTCCTTCTCCCAGCAGCCATTGGTTACCAATAGTTCCTCAGCTGAGATTGGGGCTTCTTCCCCACTTCCCCACGTCTATGCTAGGATTTTGTCTAGCTTGAGCTTATTTGGGTCTTATGCATGCTGTCACCGTGGCTGTGAGTTCATATGACTGCTTCCTTGTGGTCTCCTGCCTTACAACCTTTCTGCCTCCTCTTCCACAATAGTCCTTGAGTCCTGTGTGACAGAGGTTTGATATAGGTGTCCTATTCAGGGAGAATCGCTCTGTAGCCTCGTATTCTCTGCACGTCAGCCAGTTGTGGTTCTCTGTATTAATCACAAATGCATACAAATGCTTCTATGGTAGGGACTGGGAGATGCATTAAGATTCTTTCTGCCCCCTATTCCTCAATGTCCCCTGAGCCTTATGTGTAGTGGTTGCATTGCATGTGTGTCACTTAGGACTGGGCATCTTATAGACACTTATTCTCTGTATTTGACCAGTTGTGGAACTTTGTAATAGTCTCCATCTTTGGCAAAAAGAAGTTTCTTTGATGAGTGGTGAGAAGCACACTTGTCAGACTAGTTGGGAGCTCTCCAGCAGTGGGTTCTGGTCTAGTCCTAGAACAGGAAGATGGTGAGTTGGTTGGAAATCATGTTTATAAATGGGGAAACTGAGCACTTAACGTATTCCTTCAGCTATTCCTGTAGCCCCAGAGCTGGAACGCAGTATCCTGAACCTGTGTGGCTTTCTCTCTTCAATGGCATCTTGTCTCCTCTCCAGAGAGTCTGCTTAACCTAAATCAGCTTCATCTACACCCAGGATCCAGCCTACCAACCAGGACACACTCTGCTAAGAGTCCCTGTTACAATTTGAATTTCAAGTGTTCCCACAGGCCCACATATTGAATGCTCTGTCTTCAATTGGTGATGCTGTGTTGGGAGGAGGTAGAGACTTTAGGAAGTGGATCACTGGGGGCTGGCCTTTGAAAGTCAGACCTGGTCTCATTCTCTCTCTCTGCTTCCTGCCTACCATGAGGTGAGCTGCTCTGCTCTACCTCAGGCTTCTCACCATGATGGACTGAACCTTCCAAAACTGTGAGCTCAAAGATATTTTTCCTCTCTTTAAGCTGTTTCTTTCAGGTATTTCATCACAGAGATGAAAGTTTAATGTAATATAATGGCTGAGCTTGATTGTCAACTTTTAAATCACCACAGAAACAAATCTCCTGGTCTGTCTGTGTAGGAGTTATTACGATCAGGATAACTGAGGTGGGAAGACCCACCCTGAACAGGGGCAGTGCCATTCTATGGGCTGGGACATTGGTTTAATAAAAAAAAGAGAAGGTGAGCCAAGCACCAGCATCCATCTCTCTGTGCTTCCTGACTGTGGACATGCTGTGACCAGTGCCTCAAGTTCCTGCTGCCACACTTTTCCTGCCATGATGGGCTATGACCTCAAACTGTGAGCCAGAATAAACCCTTCTTTCCTTAAATTGCTTTTGTCAGGTATTTGTCACAACAATGAGAAAAGTAACTAACACACATAGTCTCTACACACTTTTAAAGCAAATACGTTGACTGTGAGACCAGCTGTCTCCCAGAGTGCGGGGTGATGTTATATTAGAAAATTAATTTTAACTGTGAACATCCACAGAACATGGACATTTTATGAAGGATGGAAAAGATGAAATAATGCAATTCTTTTCACGGCATCTGGTAGCTGACAGAGATCTTACTTGGAGGCCATGTGTTACGCCACTGTGCCTGGCATCAGCCACTTTGCCTTTGACCTATGTCCTCTTTAGAGCGATCATTACTGGGCCACTTGTCTCTTTTGAGAGGGTCAATTTCATTAAGATTCAATAACATAAATTAAGTGAGTTAAAACTCGATGAGATAAATTTAATGTGGCGTCTGGAGGCTATAACATGTTGCTGCCAACTGAAAACAAAGAAGTGTGAGGGCGCCCAGGCAGGAAGCTCTCACAGCCGGCCCTGCCTGCAACTGTGAACTCGGATTGAGGCTGGTTCCTACCATTCCCTCCCTGATGAGGGGGCTCACTAAGCAATTTTGCAAAACTGACTTGTGCTGAATAGCCGTATTCTGGTGGGAACCTAGAATTTGGGTATGCAGCAGGCCTGGGTGGGTGTTCATGGGACAGGGTCTTGGCTGTCCTGTGGGCTTCCTTGGTGGACAGCACATCCCGTGTTGGCTCTGTCCTTCCTTTCTGGAGAAAGTAGGCATGTCTCTGTGGAAGGTTCTGGAAGCTCATACTGGGTCTTCGTTGGATGGCTCTCTGTGAGTCTTGTCTCCTGGCTGGTTTTGGTAATTGATTACAGCCATGGGTATGATTGGATGCTCAGGCCTGGGAGTCCCAGTGAGTCACCGAGCCTGGGCTGTCACTGCCCATGTAACGGCCTGACCAAACATTGTGTTCTGGGGTTGGTTCTGTATGACATCAGCAGCAGCCCCAGTGTCAGGGACCTGCCCTGATTTTACACAGCAGACTCTTAAGGATGAATCAGCAGCAGAGAACAGACCAGTGAAAGAGGACAGTGTAGAGCAGGAGAAACAGCTCAGCCATTAAGAGCGAGTACTGCTCTTGCAGAGGATCTGAGTTTAGTTTCCAGCACCCACATTAGACAGCTCACAACTGCTTGTAACTCCAGCTCCAGTGGAGCTGACATTCTCCACTGGCACCTGCACTCACACGTGCATAGACATATATGTAACTAAAAAGGACAACAACAACAAAAAAGACAGAGGACAGTGGGGTCCCATGAGAGCAACCTTCCTAGGCTGACCCTGGATCATCCCTGAATGACTCTCCACCCTACTTTTCTTCCTGTCTGTGAGATAGAAGGGCCCAGGACCCTTCTCTGCACTCCTAAGGCTGTCCCTGGTTGTCACTCTGATTCCCAGTCTCCATCTTCTTCAGGACCCAAAGCTGCTTATGCAACTGTCATAGGAGCCTAGGTGACATGTAGGCATCCCAGACAATCCTCAGTTCCACAACCCAGGCTGGGCCCACAGCTCTTCTTCTGAGTTTCCGTTTCCTTAGACTCAAGTTAGGGATCTGGGAGACACTCTATCCATCCACATTCTCCTAAGTCCTCAGCTACCTCAAAGAGAAAACCTCTAGGCAACCAACCAACTGACCGACCAATAGACCAAACAAACAAGAAACCCCACTGCTGGCCTCTTAAGTGAAAACATTTCTCTAATTTCTACTAGTCTTGAATTCACTCAGAGGCTAAGTGGGTGTTTCTTAGGTAGTCTCTACTTTTTTATTTAGAGTTAGAAAATCCTAGCATTTCTGGGAGGGCAGAAAGGCTTCTCTGCCACACGTCTCCCCAGCTGTTGCCCATGCTAGCCTGCAACCCCTGTGAGCAGGGAAAAGAAGCTGAAACTACACCGCAGGACCCAATCCAACCAAGCCAGGGACGGGGCTGCTAGGCTCCCGGAGGTTTGAGCGTGGGCCCATGTGCCAGCATCTCTCACCCTGAAGCCCTGTACTTTGGTGGCTGGTGCTCAGAAGATGAAGTTTTCCTGGCTTCCATGTGCCCTGAATGCCTAGTCTCCAAGAGACTCAACCGTAGTAAGGCCCCAGGCACTGATCTGAAGCTCCTTTGGGTGTGGGCTGGGGAGGCCGCATCAGCCTCCCTCGGTGTGTATTAGAATGCAGTGCCCCAGACACCGGAGTGTCTGGAACCCGAATCCACCTTCCATCAGGACACCTGGCAACAGGCTGTTGTACTCTTCCTAGACTCACAGTGGGATGCAGGATCTGCTTTTGACATGTATGCATCTATATATTTTAAGTACGGCAGTAAATCACGGTCTCTGCAGTCTCAGCTGGAGGTGTGGGGAGTGGCAGCATGGAGCCTGGCTCTACTGAGGGTCCACTGAGCAGCCCGGGGCTGGACTGGCTTCCGACAGCCGTCCAGCAGCCACAAGGTCGCTGCTGTGTCATTCTTCCTACCCTCTTGGCCTGGCCCGAGGCCCTTCCACACTGCAGGTGGCAAAGGCTCATAGAAGCTTGACTTGTCTCTGACCCAATTCTAGCACAGCAAGGCCATGGCAGGTCACAGTCGCCATGGAAACACCTGCGCCAAAGCTACCAGCACCCACTCTGGGGTTCCCAGCTCTTCAGCTGTTCACTCTGCCTCCTTCGTGTCTCTCTAGACATGACCACAATTAACTAACAGTCCATCATTCAATCATTCACCCAACATAAGACAGTAGAGAGCATCCACTGACCCTCAGCATGCAGCAAGGACCAAGATCTTCAATACAAATTCTCAGCTAATCCTTGCAACCCTAGTATAATCCCACTTTTACAGAAACGTGCACTAAAGCTCAGAGATGTTAATAGCTAAAACGAAATCACACAGCTAGGAAGTCATGCAGTGGGGATTTGAACACAGAAGTCTGACAACAGCCTCTAGAAAATACTCTGAGGAATGCATCAAAATGAATGGGTATACTAAAATCCCTCAAGTATAAATCTTGGAGGGTGAATTTTGTGGTATATGGATCCTATCTTGATTTTTAAAGCTCCAAATGGGCAAATGTTTGTCTGGGATACATGTTTAGCAGATTGAAAACTGAACTGACCTGTTGACCTGTTTTGTTTTTTTTTTCCCCATAAAAGCCAGCTTACATTTTGTCAGGTAAAGGTGCCTTTACCCACCAAGTCTGATCACCTGAGTTTGACCCCTCGAATCCACATGGTAGAAGGAGAGAACTGACCCCTGCAAGTTGTCATCTGACCTCTATACTGTGTCACATGTATGCCCCCATACAATCAACCAACCAAACAACCAACCAACGAACGAACCAATCAACCAACCAACAAACTAACCAACCAGTCAATCAATCAATCAATGTAATAAAAAATGAAGAAAAAACCTCATAGCATTTTTTTTTCCTTTGATCTTTTTGAGACAGGGTCTCCTTATAGCCCCAGCTGTCCTGGAACTCTCTATGTAGACCAGGGTGGCCTTGAACTCATAGAGATCCACCTGCCTCTGCCTCCCAAGTGCTGAGATTAAAGGAGTGCGCCACCACGCCCAGCAGCATTTTTTATAAAGAGAGTAACACACAGCAGGATCTTCACAGTTTCAAGGCTCATCTGTAGCCTCACCCTGCCAAGCATCACAGCAGGTTCTGTCTGGGCTTATGGAAGAAGGGGCTGCACCTGGGAAAGGCAAGGCTGATGGCACTGAATTCAGGGGGGCGTTTGTAGGCTTGAGGGGGTTCACATGGAGCCGCCGCTGCCTTGCTCCCTACCTCCAGCAATGCTGCTAAGCTAGGGAACACCGCAGGTCCCATGGTGATGGCAGTCCCCCAGGCCTCCTGGTCCTGGGTAGATCTCTCTCTTTCTCTCCTTCCATTTCCCAGCTGGGGTTTCTGCCTGGATTCCACAGGACGACAAGGGTGTTTTCCCTTGTCACCTTCCTGGCTCTCTCTCTAGCTGCCAGGGCTGGGGTTCATCAGCCAGGCTAGTTTGTCATCTGTGAGCAGGTTCTCCCTTCCCCAGGCACTGCCCACGCCCAGCATCACTCTCCCAGCAGCTTTGTGCCCATAGGGGCCATGTTGCTATGGTGACTCCACTCCTAACAGTGTCCAGGGAGACAGCACCAGGGAGCTGGAGCTGCTTGCAGGACTTGCTGAACTGGCACTGAAGGCTGGGAAGAATGGGTGAGGGGTTGTGGGTGGGAGCCAAATGTGGGACAATGTGTGCTCACCCATGCTCCTGTGCAGATTCTAAGGGCCCTCTAAGTAGAGGGCCAGTCCACAGGGAGGCTTGACCCTATGGTTGGGGTATAGACTGTCACCTCAAGTTTGGTAGCAAGGTGACACACTGTGATGCCTACCCCTCCTCCATGCCATGTCCCCAATATTTTATCTAACCCATATCTGTATGTAACGAAGGGCTATGTGCCCATTTTACAGAGAACAAAAGCGAGGCTATATTTCAAGATCTGGGCTCAGTATAGCCTGGCTCTGTTTTTCCTTTTTGCTTCCTGCTCCCTGCTTGTTCAGGGTAGGGATGGGGCCACTAGCGGCAGCCATTAGGTCCTGACAGAAAAGAACCTAACTCTTGTCACCAATAAGAGTGAGCCAGGCTCCCTGAAACAGCCAGTGGCATACCCCTACCCTCCCATTGGGACTGGTACTTGGGCTCTGTGTGATCAAGAGCATCCAGCCCCTCTTCTTGGGCAACATCAGGATTATCTGGTACCCAGTTCAATCCTGCAGTCATGCATAGACTCCTTCTGTGCAGCTCTCACAGCTTATGGAGGAATTCTGGGCAGGAGATCTGGCCATCTCCCCTTCCTGGAGCTCTGGCTCAGGTTGGTTTGTAAAGCGCGTCATGATTTATTCATGCTGCCTCCCTGGGCTTCCCAGGACGACCTTCCTTTCACACAAATGAGTGCGACTCCCAGAATAGAATGTCAGGCTTCATTAAGGAAAAAGCCTGTGTGTGGGGATGGCCCTCTTCATGCTCCCTATCTCCCTAGTCTTTTACCCAAGACGTGGAGAATTCAGGTCAAATTTGAGAAAGTCTGGCAGGGAACTGCCTTGAAGGGTGCACGGGTAACATGCATGGTGGGCCTCCCTCTGGGGACGGACTCTCCTGGAAAGCAGCTCTTCAAGTCTGCCTAGGTCTCTCTGTATCCAAGATGCAACTCCCTCACTGGAGGCATCCTGAGTAGCAGTGCCAAGGAGCTGGCAGTGGCTCCAGGAGGGAATGGGGTTGCTGTAGAACCAGGGTGCAGTTCTACAGTAGAGCTGGGCAACAGAAGCAGGCCCTCAGTCTCCTGGGATGCCACTGAGGGGTTGGAGCACCTACAGGTGACCAGGCCAGCCTTGGCACCATGTTCAGTATTGTTACTATCACAGTGTTCTTGAACTTGTGGAGGGGCTCTAAGCCCTTTGGAGCACAGGGCAGGGAGATTTTGCTCTTTCCTTGCTCTTTCTGGGGTCCTTTGTGAGGTGCCTCAGGGCAACGCCCAACCCAGCCTCCCCACTGCCCCAGTGAGCCGTGCATAGACCAAGACAATGCTCACAAAGGGCAGAATATCACTGACATAGGAACGTGGGGACGGGGCACTGACCCCTAGAGTACAGGGTCTGGGGGTGCACCTTTTCCAGTACTGCCCCACACCATCGGGACCAGGTGTGGGCCTAAAAGTTTGAGGCATGGTGTGTGTGCGTGTGTGTGTGCGTGTGTGTGTGTGTGTGTGTGTGAGTGTGTGTGTGTGTGCGCACACACACATGGGCATGAAGGTTTTAGGCTCCTCTCACACATATCTTTCTCTGGCCATTTTACCTCTTCATGGCCTGGTAGGGGGTGACTTGAAGCCTCAGAGCAGCAGGTGGGATCTGGAGGAAGTGACTTTGCAGAAGGCCCACCCTCCCCCACACTGGAGGAAACAGAGGATGGCTGTACAGGGATCTTCTGCTGGATGCTCTGACCCTTCCCTCCCAGGCACACAAGTGGAATAATGATTGCCCTGGAGACAGCAAAGAACACACATGCTTCACTCACTCCCTTTTCGTTGTTTATTTTGTTTTATGTGATGTGGGGGAGTGTCTCACACTGTAGCCCAGGCTGGGCTGGAACTCCTCATGTAGCCCAAGCTTGCCTTGAACATACAACAATCCTGCCTCAGCCTCTCGGATGCGTAATTACAGGTATGTGCCACCATGTTCCTCTTAAACCCATTTCTGAGAGATGACAGTTATCAAGGTGTAGAAATCAATCCCACAGGGTTGCTGTCTCTTCACAGGGGACCGAGGATAGGTCCAGCCTAGGGCTAGCTCTGCACAGTTGCTAGCTGCTCACACACAAGCTCTACTACTACTTTAAAAGTAATAGCTAACGGGTATCTCTTTGGGCATTAAAACCCTGTTAATGCTAATTAATTTTCAAAATGATTTTTCTACATACGGTAGATAAATCGCACTGTTTTGGGCTTCTTTAAATACATGCACTCCTCACTGGGGACTATCCAGCCACCTGGGGAGCCAATGTTGGTTCCTGAATGTGAAAAGTATCACTTTTTATGTCTGAAACAGATACACATATGGTACATTTGCAGTGCACAGGATGTCTCCAATATTAGTTTCACAGGAAGGGTTGGGGAGATATTTCAGTCAGCAGAGTATTTGTCATGAATGCATGAGGACCTGAGGTCGGATCCTCAGAGCCCGCAAGAAAAAAATGGGGCATGGTGGCACAGGCTTGTGACCTCAGCACTGGGGAGATGGAGACAGGATCCTGGTTCCTGGTCAGCCAGGCCTTGTTGGCAAGACTCAAGTCCTAGTGAGAGACCTTGTCTCAAAAAAACAAGAAGGAGGGCTCCTGAGGACAACACCCAAGTTTGACCTCTGGCCTCTACATGCATGTACACATGTGTGCCAGCACACACACACACACACACACACACACACACACAGGTTCATGGGAGGGATGCTTTGATAACAAATTCTATGTAACAGATTCCTAAGGTGAACAGTAATGAAAAAACTGGTTTGAAACACGACTAACAGAGAAAATTTGATGACAGCTTTTGTCTGACTCCAGGCTACCCCTTTATCCACTCCATGTCCTCTCCTGTGCAGGAGCCAGCAGACGGAGAGTGTGTCTTTCTCCCCTGACTGTGTGGCTCTGGATGCTGATGCAGTTGCTCCAGGTGGGAGTTCATTCTCTTCCCTCCCATCTGGGTGCCTGGACTCTTCTCTGTGGGCTGTCCTCCAGACAGTGGCCCATCACATGGTCACCTCAGCGGTATAGCTGTTGCTCAGTGTGGTCAGACAGTTGACATCACACTTCCTTCTGAGCTCTGGATGCTTCCACACACCTGTGTGTATGATGACCAAGGCCACCAAGAAATCTTTGCTCTATGCAACACTGGCATGTGCAGAAGGACTCACCGTGCACAGCGTTTCGAAGGTCTTTTCCGAGACAAAGGATCCATCGAGGCCGAAGAGGAAGATGGATGCATAGGAAAGCATTCCACCCAGGATGATGAGGTTGTTCATGTAGGGACTGGACATCTTGATCAGCCTGGCGGAAGAGAGGCAGCTCAGTTACACAGCATCTTCCAAGTCTCCTAGGTGAGGGAAACCAGGGCGCTGGGCTCTTCTACTCTCCAGTCTACACCTAGATGCTTCTTGAAAAGACCCTGATAAGTGTGTATTTCTGACTACTGATTTTCCCCCTCCTTGGTCAAACCCACCTATCACTTCTCTAGGGACGGCTCAATGTCATCTATTTGAATCTTCAGTGTCTGCAAGAGGAATTTTGGTCATGCCTGGAAACACAAATCTAATCTAGAGAGTCCACAGAGGAGGGTGACCCCCATACTGAACTTCCTTGCCCGAGTGGCTATGTTACAGAGCCCTGCAGTGAGTATTCAGAGTTGCTCAGGGATTTCACTCATCAGATGTTGAGTGAGCCTCCTCTGGAACACTCAGAAAATTCACACCTTTGCATGTGCAAAGAGGGACATAGGCCTACCTCCCTGCCACCACCCTGAACAAGAGGTGGGCGGTGGACCGCCTGTGCATCCTCCACCTTTCTCGTCATCAGACCACAGGTAGGGGATTCTTTTTACTCTGAAACTCTGCATGCCACATTCTCACTTCCTCCAGGAATGTTGCTTTGGCTCCCAGTGAGCCAGGACCAAGTTGACCCCTAGGGGTCTGGAGTTTTCAACTAACCCATAGGTCCTGGCTCCCCCAGTACAACTGGCTCAGAATAGCTCTTTTGCAGACTGTAGCTACAGCCAGTTTTTCTCCAGACATTTCCTTTGTGTTCTGCAATTCTATGAATGTTTCATGTTCACACTGGGGAGGGGATGGATGGGCTTCCTGGAGGAAGTGGTCCACAAAGGGGTGGGGTAGCATTAAGGAAGAGGTAAGGGGAGGGAGAATTATCTCCCATGTCTTTGCAGATTTTTCAGTGGCCCAATAATTCATCCTGGTAATTTCCTGGGAGGCCTTTGGGGGGCGGGGCAGAGTTAAGGTGTTAAAGGATCTTGGTTTTCTGATGGGGAAGTTTCTCATGGGTTCTCTTGAGGCACACTGGAGGGCTGTGCAATACTGCAAGCTGAGTGGCACCGGGTCTCAGCCAAATGCTAACTGGTGCAATCCTCATTCAAGGTTGGTACCCTTGGTTATACTGTTGTGACAATTGCTCATGGTTGGAAAAGATACCAGGTGAATTGCTTTCATTCTTCAGGAAATGGATTTGACCTGAACAGTTACTTAAAAAACAAACAAGCCATCAGAGTCAAAGCTCTTCCTTTGCAACAGAGAAGCAAAACACAGTAAAACCCATTCCTTGGAATTGCTCTTGCCCTTGGCAGCCTGTGGGTGATGTGATGTGGCTTTGGGGCACAATGACACTCGGTTGCCTCGTGGTTACACGTGGAGGCTGCCCCAGGACATGCATGCGCCCCATTTTGGCCCAGCCTCTCCCATCAATGGAAGCAGGGGCTGCATTCAGGGATTTGCTATGAAAACCAAAGGGCCTGGCTGCCTGGCTGAGCCCGAGGAACCTGGCTTATCTGCCTGTGGCTGAGCACAGTACCTCAGAGTGAGGCCTCCCCGGGGAAAAAACAATCCAGACCAACCAAGGGGGCAGCAACCCTCATGTGACACAGGGAGTCACAGATGATGTGAGGGAGGGGATTCCTAGGCTCTCATGTTTCACACCAACAAGAGTTCCTGTTACTGGATTTTGTGGCCCTCTCTACCAGCATTCCTAAAGGTTCTGGGGTGGGCTGAGAAGCTAGGGATTTGGGGGTCCTCTGTGTCACTGTCAGAACACAAGGTACTGGGCATGGCCAGAGCTCTGGGAAAGTTCATGGACTTGGGCTTCCCAGTTCTACTTCATTTAACACCTCTACCCCAGACTTGGTTGGCACATAATCAGCAGCCCAATCTGTGTCTCTCTCTCCCACCTCCTCTCTCTCTTTCTCCTAAATTGTCCTAGCAATTGGGCAACACATTTCAACCTCTGTCCTATGTGGTGATCCCATGAGCTAGTCCATCCAGAAAGCATTCTCCTGGAGTAGGGCTTACTTCTGGTTCCGGTTCTTGATGTTAAAGAAGAGGAAGGCGCTGGCCATAATCATGCCCAGGATGGTGAGGGCTGACAGGATGCTGTAGAGTGGGAGTGAGATCTTTCGTAGCTGCTCAAGGATGATGGTCTTGTCCTTGGGCGGCTCAGATCCTACAAGGTCAAGAAGTCATCAGATCCCAGTACATGGTCATTGCCCAAGGATGTGTTTGCCTTGGTGTCCTTAACATCCGGTCAGATCCTGTACATATACCCCATGCCAGGCCCATCTACCTACTGGGTGAGTGCATCCAGTAGCTGGCCAGTCAGCGCAGCAGGAGCCTGAACCAGGACTTATTTCTTTTTCTAAATAGAATCAATAAGGGATTTGTGGTGCATTTAATAGCCATTAGAAGACTGGAATTTGATTTGGTCTAATTACGCTGTTGAAAATCCATCACCATTTATCCCCAGAGGTAACCGTGGATTGGAAAGCTCAGATACTATTGGGTGCCATTGGGGGGTGAGGAACTTGGCTTTGCCCTCAAGGACTCTGCTGCTCCCTGAACATGATAAACGATCACCCTCACCAGGGCGACACCCTGCCTGTCAATTCGAGGATGACAGATCTGTGCTCTGGCTGCAGACTCTCAGCCTCAAGGTCACCATTTCAAAAGCTCTTTGGTTTTCTGTTTCCTAAGACTGGCTAACCATGGGAGGCAGAAGCTACCTCCCCTCCCTGCCGTGCTGGGGCTGGGCTGAAGCTGTGGGGTTCTCTTTCTCTCTGTGCCTGCCCACTGCCTACCTCATTCTTCAAGGGCAACAGGAACACAGGGGGTAAAGACTGAGAGGCTCTGAGCAAATGCATCCCCCTGCATGGTCACCCATTTGTCCTGTTTACATTACCATGTATAGGTTGGTCTGGGATGAGGGAGGCAGGGGCTCCCCCAGCTTCCTGAAAACCCTCTTCTCTTAGGTGCTATTTCAGGTCAGTTTCTGATGTGGAAAGGATGAGCCTTCGGGACCTTTCCCTCCAGTATAGAGTAGTGGAGTCTGTTGGATGCAGGGAAATGGTCAAGGCTGGGAGCCCCACTGGGGGTCCTGATGACCCCGTGGCAGTGCCACAGGTGCCAGCCTCAGTCATACCTCCATTCCCAGGAGACAAATCAGGGAACAGGCAGAAGTGGGTGGGGACGGAGAAGAGCTCCAAACATCTGTGTTGAAAAACCTTGGCTTACAAGTTCAAGTGTGTTTAGAAACAGTCAGTTGGGAAAAATATTTCACTATCTAAGAAATCTAGAGAGACTGATGGGTTCCAAAAGAGCTAAGGATCTGCTGGGGTCTTAGGGGAAAGCATTAAGCACGCAGAGTAAGTATCATTCATGGGAGGGGAGGCCTTAAGGCAGACAAAAGACAGGCAGCGTTTCTGACTCTAGAAGCCAGAGCTTCCTATCTAGATGCTCTTGATCTCCACCCTCTTTTGATTCCCCTAGAATTCACTGAAGTTGGCTCAGGGGTCTTCCTGCTCCCAAACTCAAGAGGAGTCCTGGCTAGAAACAAGCCCTATCTCAGTGCCCCAAGGAAGGGGGCTGAGGTTTGAGTTAATGGTGATACAATTACTGATGAGTTTAGGGCCATTGTTTAGATACAACTTGGCCAT
>NW_008353877.1:249161-267164 GCF_000622305.1 Nannospalax galili | reverse complement strand
CTCCTCCTCCTCCTCCTCCTCCTCCTCCTCTTTCTCCTCCTCTTTCTCCTCCTCCCCCTCCCCTTCCCCCTCCTCCTCTTCCCAAATGGTGCCTCTACTAGGTATATCTCAGCTAAGCATCACTGGAGCACCATGGCAACAGCTGAACAGATACACTAGTAGCAGCCCTGAGTTTCCTTTGCATTCACGTCTCACACACCATCCACCCTTATAATCACCCGCCACCCATCAGGCCTGGTGCTGGACATCAAGGATACGAATTGAACAAGATGCAGTCCCTGCCTTGTACACAGTCGAGGGGAAAAGACTGCAACACAAGGCAGTCACATTCACTGAATTCTTGCTGCAGGGTGATGAAGAAATGAGAGACAAACAGACATGGGATTTAATGTAGGGACACTTAGCTTATTTGCATATTATAAATAAGAGAAATTCTAGAGACTTTTTACTTGACATGTCCATCACCCTCATGGTGGATAAGGCTATTCCTACTTTCCTGCAGGGCAATAGTCTTCTAGGTGTTTTGTGGCTTCTAGGGCTAATAAATGGCACACTGGCAGGACTGGGTCCCAGATCTGCTTAATGTTAAGACCTACATTCTAGCCACTGTGCAAATGGCCCCTGTGGATGTGGTCCAGGGGGCGAGCTAACATCAGGCACAGGATGGCTTCAGCACCCAGCAGGAAGCAGAGGGCAGATTCCCAGGACAGAGCCAGGAAACATACCCCACAGTGGGAGTAGAAGGAGAGTCTTGGAGAGTGAGAGGAGTGGTTGGCTGCTATTTGGAAGATGAGGAGGAGGACTACTTGGGCACAGGCACAGCACAGGCCAGTTACCCAGGTAAAGCAGCACTGGAGGAACTGTAAGCAGTTTTCCAGAGCAGAAATGTGAGGGGAGATAGAGAAGGGAGGAAGGAGGCCCTCCATGCAAATCTTGGGTCACAGCATAGAGCCAGGCCCCACTCGGAGCACTGGGGACCTCTGGCTTTCCCTGTTAGGTTTGTCTTTTCTTTATTTTGTGCTTCAGTCTTTTCCTTCATTACTTTTTACAGTTCGGGGATAAAACCAAGGCCTCTTGCATGCTAAGCCAGTGCTCTACCAGTGAGCTCTGTACCCAGAATCCTTGTTCAGGAAACCCTCCTCTCCTGAGTCCAGGAGCAGATGGGCTTCTCAATGGAGATCAGGACTCTGGTAGTTAGAACAGTCTGCATCCTTTACCAGCTGCATGGATTTGGGGTGACACCATTTCTGAGCCATTTTCTTAAATGTACAACAGAAACAAGACATGGCCATCCATTTTCAGCTTTCTTGTGGGCGCATGAACTATGACATGTCACTATGTGCTCAATGTTGGCTCCTGCAGGTGGGGCAAGAAGACCAGCTGATTGTGGAGGCCACGCTCAGGTAACTTATGTGGAAGCTAACCAAATCTCTGCAATTCTCTAGAAGTTGAAGTCTAGAGATGTAGTGTACATATAGGGACAGGACTAAGTCCAATCAAAGGTTCCATAAAACCTTTATCGGTGCTCTTGGATTTAAGAAGGAGCTCCAGGCACAAAAACATTTCTGTTGACCTAATGTGATGGAAGGAAAAGTGTCTGGGTGCCGTGGACTTTCGGTTTCTTCCATAGCTATTCAGAGAGCAGGCTCTCCATTCATCTACCCATGATCCACACATCCATCCATTCACGCATCCAAACATCAATCCATGTATCCATGTATCTGCACATACAACCATATAGCCACACATGCATCCATACATCTATATATCCACTCATGCAGCCACATATCTATCCATGCATCCAATTATCCATCTCTCCATCCATCCTGTCTACTCACTGAAATTCACAGCCACCCGTTTAATAACCTACTCACCCATCCATCCATTTACCCTCCTACCGATCCATGCATCTATCCGTCCATCCTTCCATCTACATACCCACCCAACACATACTAGGCATTCATCTGTCTTGTTCATCCACTCATATACTTAGTCACTCATTCACCAATTTACCCATCTATCCATTCATCCACCCACCCATCCATCTACCCACTCATTCATCCACATCCACCCACTCATCCACAGATCACCCACCCACACATCTATGCATCCATGTATCTGTCCACCAAGTCATCCACTTGATGAGTATTTGTTTCCATTAAATATCACCAACCCTCAAACATGCCACACCATGACTGACACTAGAAATTTAAAGTGGAGTAGGATCATGACCCCTTGAATAGGATTTCAGCATTGTTACAGTGGCCAGAGGAGAGGTGGAGACAAAGGGTTAAAGACTAGAAGCAAAGCAAAGGAGCCATTAGTTCAGTGGGGAGCTAGTCAAAGAAGGCTGCACAGAGGGCATGTCTGTTGACCTGGTTCTAGCCACTGAGGAGTTCTCTAGCAGAAGAGAGAGGGAGGCTTTCTCGGGAGGAACAGTAAGTGAGGCCTTGCTGCCAGCTCAGTAACACCCTGTCTTGAGCAGGAACTTTAACTGGGTCCCTAAAAGAATCCCTGTGGCAATCCAGTGGCTTAATGGCATGGCAAACATTCTCAAATTCCACTGGCATCATCTCAGGAGCTTGACCCCTGACTGAGACTCCGTATCCAGTCAGTGAGTGGGTATACCAAGGATGCTCCCTTCACCTCATGAAACCAAGGACTTTGAGCATCTCTCATATGGGGTGTGACTGAGCCTGCCTCCTTATAAGAAGCCTGTGTGACTTACCCTGGAACCTGATGGTGTCATTGATGATCTCCAGCGTGTCAGCCACCGCATTGTACTCGCCCACCTTCACTTCCCTGCTGTCTGTGGAGAGCAAGAGACAGTGGCCAGTTAGCTGGGCTTGCGGGCCTGTGTCTGGTAAGTCCTTGCAAGCCCTGGCTGTGTTCATGTAGGTTTCCCTTCCTCTAACACTCCTGCCAGTTAGGATCACAAAACCCAGTCTGGGCTGGAACCTCAACTGGGTATCCATCCTGTACTGCACAACCAAGGAAGGGGGAGCCCACTCCGCACAAACTGGACATTGCTGTCCACATGTTCTTCCTGCTCAATGAGTAGAACCGTCTCCTGTGCCTTGCTCTTGCTCTGTTGGCTTTGCCTCAGGACTGCACCGACCACTACTTCCTCTGTCCCCAAACAGTGCAGGAGACCGAGGACACAGACAGAGGACTCCCCTGGCACCAGCCCTCAGCCCTCCTGAACTTCATCCTGCTTCCCTTGGGCTTCACTGGTGATTGTCCAGGATCCTTGATGAGTGCAGACCCTTAAGCACCTTTGGCCTGATTCCATCAGCTGCAGGTAGAAGGGACCATCTCCTCCCTCATTCTGGACATGATCTAGTGCATCCTGAGGTGGAACTGGGATTGTTTAGAAGCCACACTGCCCTGTCTCGCCATACCAAGCAGGCTTCCTCTGCCCCTGGTTCCCACATGTACCTGTTCAGTGTGTCCCCCTACCTCACTGGTACGTATTGTATACACCTGCATCCTTCTCACTCTTCCTTGGGGTTAGTTTACTGTCTTGGTCATTGTCACGGATAAAGATGTTGATGGGCTGGCTCAGGGTGGAGGCAGGAGGAATTAAGGGAATCAGCTTTGACAACTGTTTCCTTTTCGTCCCCCAGGTAACAGAGGGCACTGGGTGATGACAAATGGGAGATGAATGGGAACAAGCAAGTCACCCAGGGTTCTGGTGGGGGTGTACAGGCTCAGGTGCCATTTAATGAATGGGGAACTCAGGTTAAATGTTGGGGGGGCGTGTCTTGAGCCTCAGCTGCTCATGGATCCCCCAGATGGAGACGTCCTTGGGCTTGGGACCCAGGGCAGACAGAGGTGAGTCAGGACCAACTGCACGAAAGTTGGGGAGGGTCTCATCTGGCAAGATGAAGGACGAAGCTCAGCACTGGGGAGTGCTGACTTTTGGAGAAGGCAGAGCAAAATCTCTCTGAGGAGTCTGGGGAGGAGCAGTCAAAACCCATGAGCCAGAGCTTGGGAGAAAGTATGTATCTTAATGGCCACTTTCCCTACTGAGCTGACCAGCCATGTCCCATTGCTGAGAGACTGGCCCCAGTAGCCCTTTAATTTGGAATTTGGTATCTGGCAGAAACAGGTGAGCAGAGGTGAAACAGAGTCAGGGGAAGGTGGGGTCAGATGGAAGGGACATGAGAATGGAGCCCCCCCAGGACAAAGCAGATCTTGCAAAGTTGGGGGCAGGAAGGAAGGGGCCGAGGGTATTTATGGAGCCCCTGTGGTGGGTGCTGTAGTTTGATATGGTTTGAGTGAATCCCTAAAGGTTTGTGTTCTGGAATCTTGCTCACCATGTGATGGTATTGAGGTTGTGGAACCTTTAAGAAGAGGCCTACAAGAGGAGGCAGTTAGATCATGAGGGGTGTCATTTTCTGATGGAATGAGTGTCATTCTAAAGGGCCCTGGTTAGCACCTGTGAGAGTGAGTTGATGTGAGGACACCTGCTGAACTATGAGCTAAGCAAACTTTCTTTAGGAAATACTCAGCCTCAGGTATTTTGTAACAGTAATGGAAAATGACCAACAATGGCCAGATCTGGGTTCCTTCTCTTCTCTATTCAGCTCCCTCAGTGAGTAGTGAAGGTGTTCTCAGTCCCACTTCACTGACAAGGAGACAGGTAGTGTTGCCCAAGGCCCCAATGGCACTAGAAACATAGTCTAATTCCATCTTTGGGCTTTTCTGACAGCAGGCTGCCTTAATGGGGTCCCTGCAGGTATCAGCTCTGTGCAGAGTTGCTTGCTCACCACCAGAGAAGAAGGTCTACTGCCCCCCAACGAAGGCCCACCAAGGGTACAGCACTTATAAAAAGATCTCAAGGGGCCCCAGGGAGACAAAGCCTGGCCTGGAGTGAGTCTGTAGAAGCACAGGAGCACTGTTGTCCCTGTGCAAGCATTCAGGAAGCAAACTGGGGAGTCCCCAAGGCCATGCTTTGCCTGCTGCCTAGACTTTGGGGAAGGAAGGGCACATGGGGGACGTCACACTGTGCAGGTGGCTGTCCTTTCTTGGGTCACCTGCCTCCTAAATGTCACATTAACACACTCTGCTAGAGACGCCGACACCCTGGCTCTAGCTTTTTGAAGTCTGCAGTCCCACAGATGCCCCACTCAGCTCCTGCCACTAGAAGGAGTTGGTCCTGATTTATTTATCCGGCATGGGGAGACAGAATATGAAATATGCAAGCCAATCAGAATAAATCATCAAGATCCATGAAGTGGTATGGTGGGCACCCCACAGTGCCCCCGGCCACACAGCCCGCCCCCTGATTCACACACCATGCTGTATGTACTGTCCCAGCACTGAAGTGGTATTCAACTTCCCACGAAGACCATAATCACCATAATTTCTCCCAGGGGGTGATACTCAGAGCCTTGCAAGTTCCTGCATTTAGTGCTCTCAGAAACCATTACCCAGTTTAATCTCCCTGTCCAGAGAGGACGGATGGGCCTTGACAGGCGAAGGAGGGCTCAGAGCCATACCCTGGCACCTGGATTTAGCTCTCTGAGTTCTGTTTTGGGGCACTGCTTCCGTCCATGCTGAGCAGGCTTGCCGATTATCCAGTCTACATTTATTGAGTGCATTTTGGATGCTTAGCCCACCCCAAAGGACTACACCATCAAGAATCTGCCATAGGGAGGCTGGAGAGATGGCTCAGTGGTTAAGAGCACTGGCTGCTCTTACAGAGGACATAGGTTCAAATCCCAGCACCCCCATGGTGGCTAACAACCATCTGTAACTCCAGTTCCAGGAGTTGTTGGAATCCAGCACCCTATGGGCATTGCACAACATGGGTGCACTTACACATAAGCAGGCAATGCACACATACACATAAAATAAAACTACCAAATAATTTTTTTTTTTGGTCTTTTTGAGACAGGGTCTCCTTGTAGCCTCAGCTGGCCTGGAACTTGCTATGTAGGCCAGGCTAGCCTTCAACTCACAGAGATCCACCTGCCTCTACCTCCTGAGTGCTGGGATTAAAGGTGTGCTCCATCACACCCAGAACAAATAAAATATATTTTTAAAAAAAGAATCTGCCAAAAAGAAAAAAAAAAAAAGAATCTGCCATAGAGCCTGGTGTAGTAGAACATTCCTTTAATCCCAGCACTCAGGAGGCAGAGGAAGGTGAATCTCTGTGAGTTTGAGGCCAGACTGGTCTATAATAGAGAGTTCTAGGCCAGGCCAGGGTTACATAGTAAGACTCTGTCTCAAGAAAAAATCTACCATAGGTAGTACAAGGTTAAAGTTCTCCCCACACCCTTGATCAAGGCAGCCTGAGATCCTGATATAGCAGAAATATTGTACTAAGTTCCTGAATTAAATCACCACAGTCACTCATTCAACAAACATTGCTGATACCCATGATGGGCCAGGCTCTGTTCTGGGCGTGGGAGACACAAAGATGAGAAAAATAAAGCATGTACTGGTGTGGTGTGTGCCTGCTGTCTCAGCACTTGGGAGGCTGAGGCAGAAGGATTGCAAGTTTGGGACTAGCCTGAGCTATATGGTGAGATCCCGTCTCAAAAGAACAACAACAAACTCCCAAGGGTTGGACATGTAGCTTAGTGGTAAAGCCCTTGTCTAGTACATGGAAGGCCCTGGGTTTGAATATCCCATCATGGCAATGAATAAAAAGGTTCGTTTAAACATAGTAATTTGGGAACTTTCAGACTTGTCATGAAGGTCAAGAGCAGAACACATGTCAAGTGCCCCACTAGTGGACTAACAGGAAATGTCCAGTAAAGTGTGGCTGTTTCAGTCATGCAAAAAAAGAGCTCTTTGCTTTGTCCTCACACAATCCATGTGTTTCCCACCACCATCTCTGCCCCTCACAGCCCAAACGGTGTTTATTTTGTTTTGAGACAGGGTCTCACTAAGTTACACAGGCTGGCTCTGGGCTTATAAACTTACCAGGCTGGCCTTAAATTTGTGGTCCTCCTGCCTCGGCCTCCCTAGTAGCTGGGATCACAGATGTATACCACATGCCTGTCTCTTTCTGTTCTTCCATTTGCTGTCCAAGTTGTCACCCTGACATGCAGCTACCTCATCTTGCTCAAAAACTATTTTACTTGTGCCAGGTGTGGTAATGCACACCTTTAATCCCAGCACTTGGGAGACAGAGGCCAGCTGGCTTTACAGGGGACCCTGTCTCAAAAAGACAAAGAATTGTAATTTATTATTAATCTCTCTCTCTCTCTCTCTCTCTCTCTCTCTCTCTCTCTCTCTCTCTCTCTCTTTCTCTCTGACAGTTTTTAAGAGTCTGTTATTTCTTTATACCATGGGTTCTAGGGACCAAACTCTGGTTGTTATTTGCAACAGCAAGTGCTTTTACCCACTGAGCCATCCTGCTGGCCCGTCCAGCTTTTAACTCTGAGCCTCCATTCTAAAATTGTCAGCCACTTCTTTGGCGCCACACCAGGTCTTATACACCAGAGCTCATGGGTCAAGCCATCTGTGCACAGCCTGTCTGAGCAGGGGCAGGGGCTGCTGCAATGGCTGCCATTGGCTGGTGCCTTATCCTTAGGTCCCACTATGGGCTGCTATCAGTGCACAGTGTGACCTTTCCCTGTATCTGGGCCTCTCTTTCTCCAGCTGCATTGAGGGGCTCCAGGGTTCTTGGCCTTGATGAAGACTTAGAATACCTGGGGGCTTCTGAAACATTTCAACTGATTCATTGTATTAGAACCCTAGAGGTTGAGAGGTGGGTCTTGGAGGGCAGAATTTTCAAAGCTCCCTAAGCTGATCACGGCCTGTAAGTGGAGTGGAAGGCCACTGGGTTGTGCTCTGGTCTTTCGATATGGACAATTTCTGGTACTCAGAGGCAAAGAATACCATGAAACAAAGAGATCTTTTTCCTACAGAATAATCCAAGTTTTTCCTTGCAGATCAAAAAGAGAAGCATTCCCTTTAAAAGGTGTATTACTTTTAAAAAAAATTTGCATTTGGGCACCTAGAGAAAAATAGTCCTTATTGGTGAAAATTTGGGTTCCCCAACATGTCCAGTCTGAAAATATTCTCTAGTTGTGGGTCTAGGAGCATCTAGGAGACAGCTAGGGCCAGGGCTTCGTCAGGGAATGCCACAGCCTCAGCCTTGGGAGGAGACAAGTGGGTCGCCAACCTTCTGCTGTGGCTGGCTCTACACTCTGTGTGACATGTACTCTACTGTTCTCACTTGGCTCTGGCTCCGGTTTGAAGGAAGTTAGCATATGTGTTAACATCAAATTGTTGGCCTGCTATAGTGGTGAATCCATGTAATACCAGCATTTAGGAGGTAGAAGTGGGAGGATCACAGAATGAGGTGGGCTACAAAGTGAATTCCAGGCCAACCTGAGCTATGGAGGTTGTCTCAAAAGCAAAACAAAGCACATGCACACCTTTGGTCCTGACACTTTGAGGCAGGTAGATCTCTGTGAGTTGAGGCCAGCCTCATCTATGTAGTGAGTTCTAGGCCAGCCAGAGCTGCATAGAGAGATCCTATCTTAAGAACAAAACAAAATGTTTAATTATTTCTCTCTCTGTCTCTCTGTCTCTCTCTCTCTAACTCTGGGATATAAAACAAAAGATGGTCCTATCTTAACAACAAAGAACTCAGGAACAAAGGAACTCAGAACTACTCCAGATTCAGCCCCAGGGAACAGCTCTGAGCTGTGTGACAGGCCTGTGGGACAGGTGTGGGCTTTGCCACAGCTCCCCTGGATGTCCTGCCTGGGTTTCACTTAACGATTGACTGGAAGGAGGATTTCAGTGGCCTCCAACTCTCACCCGTGATTCTGCAACTGCTCTGAGGGGGAGGGGGGTCTCTGTCACTCTAGGATGAAACCTGCTCCTGTCACATTCCCTCAAGGGTCTTACACCTGTCCCATCACCCTGAGACAGACCTTCAGAGGTGGACATGGCAACCACAGGATGACTGTGGACCCTGACCAATGACCACCCTCAGGAAGCCATTTTTTCCCTTTCACCCTTCTCAAACTGGCCAGTGAGAGTCTCTCTTTTTACTACACTAGCAGATCTGAGCAGCACAGTTGCTCTGTGCTTCCTGACACTACTTCTCTACTGTCAAAAGCAACACACCATTACTATGATTAGATCAGTTTGTTTTGGGTGGAGATATTTATGGGGCCAGACAGACACTGGCCAAATGCTCTGGGGCTACATCAACCTGCCAGGGGTATACTTGTCCACTGACTTGAGCAAATTGACTCAAGTATGAGAGCCACGTGCCCAAGGGACCTGGTCAATAAGGATCATTTCTCGCCTCTTTTGGGCTGAGCCCCACTGGCCCCTCAGGTTCACTTCAGAAGCTGCTTCTCCCAGGCATCCTTTCCTAGATGCGGCTGAGTGTCTCTGGATGCCTGCAGCCACCTGGGCCATCTCTTTTTATGTACCACCTCCTGCTGGATCTTATGTCTGCTCCTCATGGGCATGGGGGCTAAGGACAGGGCCCTCATTATCCATCTTGGCATACCATTCTAGCCAGGTCCTGGCATTTAGGAGTTTCCAAAAACCAACGGTCAAGATTCTTCAAAAGCACAGACCAGACAGAGGATCTCCAAAAAGAAGAGGGGAGGTTGTCCATATCCAAATTTAAAACTTCTGCTCTTCAAGGACTTGAAATTTACAGAGCAGAGGCAGATGGGGAGATGTTATTTGAAGCTTAAGGCTGATAAGGGACTGATATGTACATTATAGAAGAAGCCATTGCAAATAATAGGAAAAGACTAACCTCAAGATCAAACCGATTAGAGGGCCAGAGCTGGTAATTAACAAACGGCTGAGGGGTCAGGAAGAAACACCCAAACTACCTAGTATGTTAGGGAAGCAACACTGAAAGCCAGACTGCGATCGAGAGAGAGAGAGAGAGAGAGAGAGAGAGAGAGAGAGAGAGAGAGAAATACATGGGAGGAAGGCATAGCATGGGAGTCCCTGCTCAAGTGGAGTGGAGATAATGCCATCATTAGGAAGAAAAGTGCAATGTGGCCAACGAAGGCACAGTCAGTGTGCACACATCCTCCAAGCCAACAGTCCTCTTCCCGCCACTGCTCTGAAGAAAGTTCCAATTGAACCCACAGGGGATGTGTATAAGAGCCTTATTATTTATGAAGATAAAAAGTTGAACATGACCTGGTACCTTTCACTGGGGACTACATGGGGGATGAGGTGGCTGCTCCCATGGAGATAGTAGGGAGAGTACCTAGAGGCACACCCAAGAACAGGAGGCATACTTAAGAACTCAGCTGAGCGCTGAGTGTGGAACAGTGACCATAAGAACAGGAAAAAGCATACATCTCAGACGCATTGAGGAAAACTCAAAATACATATACAAACTAGTAACTCACATTTTCTAAGGACATACAAACACACATATACATATACACACATATCCACTAAGACTGAGGATGTGTCTTGTCCATGGGGGACACAGGAGTGGGATGTGGAGATAAATGAGGGGACCAGGGAGATGAACAAGCCACAGGGGCTTTCATGGGCCAGTGATACCAACGGTCCATCACATGAGGAATGTGACATGAGGCCACACTTATCTCAAGAGATTCTGGAGGGAGGTGAATTTGGGGTCATTGTTGAGAATGGCCAGGGAGGAAAGACACCAGCAGTTATCACGGCCCTTTTTCATGCTGGTCAACAAGTCAGACACATGGCAATATCATGCCATCAAATAACACTCAGTCACTCTCAAAGCAAGGAATGTGGTCATCTTTTATTTCACTGTTTTTAAATAGACTCTGACATGGAGGCTCAGAGAGATTAAGCTACACTGCCTGGCTAGCAATGGTAGTTACAGTGTCTGGTTAGCAATGGTGCTTCCACAGGAGGAACAAAGAGCTCCCCATCTTAAAGGAGAGTCAGGGCTTCCTTCCACGTGGAGGGTCTATGACTCAATGAAGCATAATTTCCACTAAATAAATCTGTCTTCTGGGTCTCCTTTCTTGAAGGGAGGCTGGAAATGGCAAGAGCCGGGAGGTCTTCATGTTGGGGACAGCATCCTAGTCCCAGTGAGTTCACCTGTACTAGTATCCCTCTATTCCTGATGGCCCACAACCCTGTTGGAGGTCATTCAGGGGACCACCTCTCCATCCTTATTATGTGGTTCAACGAGGTAGCCTTTCCAGACCTATGGCCTGAGGGAGTTGCAGCGTGCATACTGATAGACGGAAGGGACATTAAAAATCAGCCTCAGCTGGGTGTGGTGGTTCACATCTTTAATCCCAGCATGCAGGAGGCAGAGGCAGGCGGATCTCTATGAGACCAAGACCACCCTGGTCTACATAGTGAGTTCCAGGCCAGCTGGGGCTACAGGGAGACTCTGTCTTAAAAAAAACAAAAACAAACAAACAAACAAACAAAAAAACCACATCCAAACAAACAAAAAAATTAGCCCGAAGAACCTCTAGCTAGGGCCAAACCAACTCTGAACATTTTCTAGTAGATTCTGGGAAATGTTCTTCCTGCCTTTATGGGTGTTGGCATTTGGCCAGAGAAATCATGAAGCCTCTGGAGACCAGGAACTGTAGCTTATTCAACTTGGTGTTCCCCCAGAGGACTCAGCAAAGCACCAAGCAGATGTTCAAGAAGAGCACATTGAAGAGAGCTGCAGCCTTCACCCCAAGGCCAGGTGGTGATTAAGGGCTGTGCTTGGAAAGGAGGGGCCTCCACCACAGAAGGTGCATTGTGAACCACAATGATGTCATTAGAGCCTGTAAGACCCCATCCCTTCAAATCAGGTGTGGGGACACCAGCTCCTAGGCTGTCCTTTATGTCTCACGGAAGCAGCCATCCGTCAGTTTCACAAATGGGCCTAATGAAGGCAGGCAGCTTGGAGCAGATGCAGGGCTTTCTATGAGCGCGCCAAACAAGGCCTAATCACGCTCTGCTCGACTTCCTCTCCGCTGCAGATTCCCAGGGCTGTTACAGGCAGTTACAGGGAATCTTTTTCCCTCTTAAAGGGAAAGAAAAAGCTACTTCTCCAGTATTCATCTTTATCCCCATGTGAGTCAGAAGACAGAGTGGCTGGGGAGGTGCAGGAAGCTTGGGTCAGAATCAGAACAAGGCACAGGCTGGGATGGTGACGCAGGATGGTGACACTACCCTGGCCTCACCTGTCACCCAGGGCAGAGAGCTTAGTGCCCACCAGATAAGACTGGGATACAGAAGCTACGTGGAGGAGGTCCTAGGATAGGTAGTGGAGGTGTGGCCAGTGGGGTAGGGAATGGAGGAGAGCTGGTACAGGGGCATGAGTAGGCATTAGGTTTCTATGTGGGCAGCTGAGGCTTGAGCTGTTTCACTCAAAGTGGAGGATGCTGGAGCATTTGAACCCAACCTGCCACTCACCATGGCTCTGGGCTGTCCCTGGAAATGGAAGCATTAACTTCCTGGACAACAGGATCCACAAGGGGGAGGTGGTGGTGCTCCCAGTGGGATACTGTTGGGCTTGTTCTGGACCAAAATGGATGCCCGGGGCCCAGCAGGGGGGCACTGACGGCAGCAATCACTTACCCTAGTCTTGATGGGAAGTTAACCTCACCTGAGTAAACGGAGAGGAGCAGGATGAGGAAGACTCTGTCAATGCCCTCCCTGGATTCCCAACACTCCAGGCTCAAAAGTCACCCTAGGGCAAACAAACTAAGACATTTGGGCCATTTATCGAGTACTCTGAATTTTCTGCTAACACTGAAAGGCAGTTCTCCATTCTAGAATGAAAACCACCACCAGTGTAGATCAGCATCCATTCACTGGTCTGTTGCTAAGGCTACCTGTTGCTTGCCAGATATTCTGCTTTGAATAAAGTCACTGAAAACCAGGAGTAAATGAAAATGTCCATACATTTCCATGAGGAGAATGGTTCAAGCTTGGGGGCCACACTTTCACTAACAGTGTCCGCAAACACAGAGGAAAGGCCAGGCAGAAGAAGGCAGCCCACTAACATCAGAATAGCCTCCCAGAGCTGGAGTATTCACAGGTAGACAGGGCTGACAGCATCCCATTTTGCAGAGCAGCAAAGAGAGGCTTAGAAGGCAAAGGGGCCTGCCTAGGCAATGCTGCCTGTAAACCTCAAAGCAACCATTTACATCAAGGTCTTTTATTGCCAAATGAAATCACTAAACTTCTACTAGGCCTAATGATATTCTAGTTACTGAGGGCAACCACCCTCCGTTCCTGGAGTCAAAGACGGGGCCTGCCTTTCGGGCTCTTCTTTTGGCTCTCAAAGCTGCCTATCATTTCTAATGACTTGTAGTTTAGCTTTGAAAAGGAGTGAGCCAGACTGGTGGTGCTCACCTTTAATCCCAGCATTTGGGAGGGAAAGGCAGGTGGATCTCTGTGAGTTCAAGACCAGCCTGGTCTACATAGTGAGTTCTAGGCCAACCAGGGCTACACAGTGAGATCCTGTCTTAAGACGATGATGACAACAACAACATCACCACCACATAGAGCCTTCTATAAAACTCTTCCTTTGCTGAAGAGAAAAGGGTCTTGAAGGCACCAGGCACCTTATGCAGAAGAGAATCTGAGAGAGTTTCTCCTGAAGTCTTCAGAGGAAGAGTGCATGGGCCCAAGATGCCACTATACCTGCACTATGTAGTCGAGACCCAGAGCAGCTCTGGACAGGAAGCCTCCACTGTGGGCCATCTGAGAGGCACCCTATTGAGTCAACTCTGCCACCAGACCTATTGCCCCATTGTCCCCTCTGGATGAGGGAGGAAAGTAGAGGTGTGAGAGAGAAATGGACATGGTAGAGTGGGTATGAAGAGTAGAGGTGTTTGTGAGGTCACATGCACGGAACAATTTAGGAGCTGGTAACCCTAGGGTGTAGGAATGGTCTATATTGTGGAGAAAACTCCTTGAAGGTTCCAGAGGACATGGGAGCCAGGCAGGGCCTGCCCCAGACAAGTCCCATCTCCAACCTGGGTCCCAGAGTCCTCTCTAAAGTGACAGACTAACCAGGAGTCCTTTCAGCTTGGTGGGCCCAGTCCCCAGCTCAGGGTCTTTAGAACCTGGTGGTCAAGACAGTTCTGAAACCCTTTGAATTCAGAAAACTAATGATTGTGCTCATCCCTCCAGCCAGGTCCACAGGATCAGGGTCTGTTCTACAACCAGGAAACAGGCACTCAGGAAAAGCTGGACACAGAAGAACACAGAGAGGGAGGAGAACACAGGCAGGTGTAGGTGTTCATGTGTGCATGTGGGTGTTGGCAAGCCAGAAAAGCTGAGATCCAAGCCCAGTCCTGCCACTTGCCAGTCATCCACTCTCACAGAACAGGTCTCTTCCACATGCCTCAGTTTCCCCATTTTTGCCATAAAGTGTTGGGATGAGCTATTTTCAATAAATACATAGGGGCAGGGAGGGAGGAAGCTCCCAATGGTGGATATAAACAAAACACCAGGAAAATATAGATTTGCCCCAGAAAAGGGCCACACTTTTGATAGGGTCGAGTCCCAACTGCTACTTAATTCCTGAGTAAAAAACTAAACATACAAGTTGCTATGTGCGACCTCACTATGTCCTTCCCTCATTCCAAGAGCATCAGCAGGACTACAGCCCTACTTTATAGACAAGGACAGTGGAGGCTCGGAAAGGCAATGGCACTGGCCTGATGCACTCCAGCAAGCCCATGACTTGAGTTCAGGTGGGAGGGACCGTCACAAAGCCTGGTTCTGATTTACTGTTCGCTGTACTATACTGCCCAGATATGCTAAACCCACAGTCACTGGAGTCGGTGTCTAAACTTACATGAAAAAGCGAAAGGTGGTAAACTGGCATGTGATAGAAGCTATGACCAAACAATCCATGTTTTACAAAATAATCTCCTCCAATGATATAATTTGAGAATTGGAAATGTGACAAGAGGATTTTGTTGCAATCATTCAAAAAAAAATTAAAAAAAATAAAAGCAGATTTGCTAGGATGCTTACTTTGTTCAACCAATGAAGAAGACTTAACAAATGGGAAAAAAATTACATTTGCCTAAAATGACACCTTTTGTACACGCCAGAGAGCTGACATGCGTTTCAATTACCTGCTGTGGGAAGACAAATGGGCAAACCTACACAATTGCATTACGAGGCAGCAGCACTGAGAAACGCCTCTCCCCATTGATCGAGAGCCCGGTGGGTAGTCTGAATGAATCTGAAGAACTGACTTTAATTTCTTGCTTTCTCCAGGATGGCTCTGGGATCTGCTCAAAGCAAGGGCCTTCATTTCTTGTCAAGATGCTGAACAGCAGGGCACTGATGAATGTCTCCTCCAGTGGTGTAGGCTGACCACGATGCTAATGGCCATACAGGGCCAAACAGAGGCATCTGCCCCAAGGAGTGTCCAGTTTTGCCCCCCAGTATGCCCTGAGACACCACCTCTCCTCTGGACTGTATTCTCATTACTCACAGAAGGCAGTTGGGGTAGTTTCTGAGTCCTTTTCCGACTTGGGCTGGAGGGGCAAAGCACACCGAATGGACTGGTCTCTTCAAAACATTAAGTGATCTATAAAAGTGTGTGTGTGTGTGTGTGTGTGTGTGTGTGTGTGTGTGTGTGTGCATGTGTGTGTTGTACAATAGAACAGAGACTAAAGAGACACATCTGACCATGCCATGGTCTCCATCAAACCATCGGTTCTGAAAACAGCTTTGCAATGGTCAAAGGACCAACAGACTGGGAATGAAAAGACATTAAGATTTGTGAAATGTTTTCAGTAGGTATGGTGATTATGTTTAAAAAAGCCCTTCTCTAGAAGAAAGGTATACTGAAGGGCTTATAGGTTGAAATGAGATCATGTCCAGGAGTAGCTTTCCAATAGGCCTGTAAAAAGGGGAGGATGGTGAAGAGTCAAGATAACAACAAGACTGGCAAAATGTGGCAATGGACTAAGCTGGGTGATGCGGATGCGAGGGGTCAGTACGCTGGTCTCTCCACCGTGGAGTGTGTAGAACACTTCTGTAATCAAACCCTGAAACCATGTAGGCTTCTCAGTATATTGCAATTGACTTAGCAATGTTCTCTTTTCCTAAGTCTGATTTGCTTGGGGCTGAGGCATTTGAGAAACAATATCCTGCATCTGTTGGAACTCATGTTTTCACAGGGAAGTGCTTCCCATTGGCTTGCTTTATCTGAGATTTTATATCAGACTTCCATCTCTTCTGATGCCTTTTATTGCAGAAACACATCATCCCTGAATATAAATCCCATCAGCTAGAAAGAGTAAGCATCAAAAAGCCTACCTTGAAATTGAGTAAATTTAATGGTTCCCATTCTTTCCCCGTTCCGGAACACAACTTGACCCTAAAAACAAAACAAAACAAACAAACAAGAACAAAAGAGAAATGTCATATTAGCCCAAACACAACTGAGCTCCCTGAAATTCATTAACCACACAATGAGGTTATTAATATTGGAGAGAAATCGACTCCCATTGGAGGCAGACACAAAGGCGGACTCATTATGCATACATTAGTTGTGACTTTATCTGGCTAATTTACAAAGAGCACAAAATCAATAATGGAACTACCACATGTGAACTGAGACTGAGATAGCATCTTTGTTATCTTGGTGACTATGTTTTCTGTGTTACCCAGGGGACAAATTCTTCCAGTGGGAAGGAGGCAGAGGTGAGGCCTTTGGTGGCTGGCTCTGTGCCCACCTGGAAAGATGTGGGGCTTCCTTGAGGAGAAACAGAGTGCTGGAGGTAAGGGGTTTTTTTGTTTTGTTTTGTTTTTTCTTTCTTTCTCAATTACATTTATTTATTTATTTTTATTATTTTATTTTATGTATATGTGTGTATTGCCTGCATATATGTAAGTGCACCTGTGTCATGCAATGCCTGTGGACAGAAGAGGCCATTGAATCCCCTGGAACTGGAGTTATGGACAGTTGTTAGCTGCCGTGTGGGTGCTGGGATTTGAACCTGGGTCTACTGCAAGAACATTCAGTGTTCTTAACTGCGGAGCCGTCTCTCCAGCCCCTATTTATTTATTTATTATTTATTTATTTATTTATTCATTCATTCATTCATTCACTCATTCATTCGTGAGGTTTCTTTTTTTTGTTGGTTTTTTTTTTTTTTTTGAGATAGGGTCTCCCTATAGCCCTAGCTGGCCTGGGACTCACAGAGATCTGCCTGCCTCTGCCTCTCGAGTGCTGGGATCAAAGGCACGCACCATCATGCCCGGCTGTGTGGGGTTTCTTATTAAGGATGGAGAAAGCTTTGGGAAGCTCTTCCTGAACGGTGATGTCAGTCCCAATTATAACTAGGCTATAATACAGCACAAATTAAGCATCTCCAGCCAGCAAGACCTGAGTACTGTCACAGGCAGCTGAGCGCCCTTCATTAGGGACATTGGGGGCTAAAGATTGCTGTCATCTTCAGCATCTGTCTTGATGGCTTCCATATGCTTGGTTGAATATACCAGGAATTTAAAGAAGGCTTGTCAGTTCTTTTTGCTCATTTGTGATCCCACTAGAATTAGGCAATCATGCAAGGAAAGTGACGAGAGGGAATCAACATGTGCTCTATCGCTGCCTCTTAAAAACTAGCTTATGTGGTGTGGGGATGATACTCACATTACAGATGAAGAAATGGAAACTGGGCTGGGGAGATGGCCTAGTGGGTGAAGCACTTGTCACGCAGGTGTGAGGATGTGAGTTTGATTCTCTAGAACCCATGTAAGAGCTGGGCATGTTTGGGCATATCTACAGCTCCAGAGCTGCTATGGGGAGATGGGAGGTGGAATCCCCAAATCCCCAAATCCCTGGAAGCTCCCTGGCCAGTTAGCCTAGCACACAAAGCTCTGAATAACAAAGAAACAAGGCGGAGGGCGAGAACCGACACACACTGAGGCTGTCCTCTGACCTCCACAAGCTTGCTGAGGCATACCTGCACCTGCATTCACACACTCCAACAGACAGAGGGAGAGGGAGGGGGAGGGGAAGAGGAGGGAGAAAGGGAGAGAGGAGAGGGAGGGGGAGGGGAG
>NW_008353877.1:102808-248624 GCF_000622305.1 Nannospalax galili | reverse complement strand
TAGTCAAGTACTCCACAACTAAGCTACATGGCCAGCCTTAGCCTAGTGTTTAGGTTTTGACAATATTTTCAAGACTTAAAAAACCTTACTGAGCTGACTATCAAATTCAAAATAAATCTATCACTTTTGTTTCTATTACAATATAAGGTGAGAAGTTTTAGGTTATTTTTATTTTATGTGTATGAGTATTTTGTCTGAATATATGTTGTGTACTACGTGCGTGAAAAGCCCGTGGAGGCCGGAAGAGGGCATTGGATCCCTGGAACTGGAGTTACAGCTTTTAGTTGCCATGTGGGTGCTGGGTGAACCTGGGTCCTCTGCAAGAGCAGCCAGTGTTCTTAACCCCTGACCCTCTCTCCATCCCAAATGTGAGATATTTTTCAGCTCCCTGCTTTTGTGACTCTCCATTAAAGGCCCAGGTTATTATGTCTCTACTTTAAAACAACATTGTGTTTTTTGTTTGGTTGGTTGTTTTTGTTTGTTTTGTTTTTAAATTGTTTTGAGGCTGGATATCATGGTACATGTCTGTAAACCCAGGAGAGGGAGGGGGAGGGGAAAGGGAGGGGGAAGGGGAAGGGGAGGGAGGGGGAGTGAGGAGAGGAGAAGTGGGGAACAGGAAAGGCTAGGCACTGTTTAACAAGGTGGAAATCCAATACAAGATTCATTTTATTTATTTAGAAAATGCCAGGGATCAAACCTAGGACCTTGGGTATGCTAGGCTTATATGCTCAATCAAAATTGATTTAGAAGGACCATGCTATTTCAGTACAGTGCATTGTTTCTGCTCCGGAAAAAAACTTATTTTTCTATTATGGTGAAACTCAGAAAGGAAGTTGTTTAAATGGTACCTCTTTTCTCTCACTGTGATTACTTGCCCCATCAGGGCAACAATATTCCACATCCCACTTAATTCTCAGCGGAAAACCCTGGGAGCAGCTTTCCTTAGTGGAAATCACAGGGTGAGGCCCCATGACTTTAAGAGCAAAGAGGATCTCCTAGCCTGTCCTGAGAAGCACCTTCCAGAGCCACTTTGACACCTTTTTCAAGTCCTGAAGACAGCTGTGAGTAGTATCAGTTTGAAACTGACACCCGTCCAATTCTACATTCAGGCGGCGGTGAGCAATTCCCCGGAGTGTGAAAACACTTCAGTGGAAGGTGAGACAGGAGCTGTGATTTTATTTCTAGGGATGATTGGAAATCACAGAACACCTTCCAAAAGCATCACATTTATGCAAATGGACCACTTTACCTGGGTGGGGAAGATGCAATTGGCTATCCATAGGAGAAAATGAAAAAATGTCCCCAAGGGTAGAATCTGCGTTCTTTACTAATCTCTTGCCATGCTCTGAAGAATCCTAAAGACTTCTAGGTTTGAAATGTGGTCAGTTCTGCAGTCTTTGTTAGTTACCTTAAAAAGTACATGGAAAGGTGTCCCCATCCAAATGAAATGGGTGAAACAGGGCTGGGTTAGAGAAAAGACTCTCCCTCCGTTTTTTCCCTTGTTTTCTTTTAAGATATATTTTGGGGGAGGACTGGAGAGCTGGCTCAGTGGTTAAGAGCATTGGCTGCTCTTGTCAAGAACCCAGGTTCGATTTTCAGCATCCACATAGTGGCTAACAACTATCCATAACTCCAGTTCCAGGGATCCGACGCCCTCTTCTGTCCTCCGCGGGCATTGCACAACATGGTGTACTTACACACATGCAGGCAACACACTCATACACATAAAAATAAAAATTTAAAAAAAACTTTAAAAAGGTATATCTTTAGTTTCTAATTATGTGTAAGCATGTGTGTTTATGTGTAGGTATGTGCACCTTAGTGCAGGTACCTGTGGAAGCCAGAAGAGAGCTTGCAGATCCCCTGGACCTGGAATTATAGGTGGCTGTAAGTCCCTTGAAGTGGGTGCTGGGAACCAAATTTGGGTCCTCTGTAAGAGCAGTACATGACTGCTTTTAACCTCAGGGCCATCTCTCCAGCCTCGCCCCCTTCTTTGCTTTTAAACAAAAGTAATCAATTCATTTTGAAGTAAAATCTTCAATGTTTTTTTTTTTTTTCACTAGTAGAAATTCAGCCCTCCCCTAATGTCTCAGGAAACACTGAGGGAAGAGACCAGTGCCTGAGTCTTACAAGGAGGCTCCTTCTCCCAGACCACATCCTGGACATTCATGAATTATAGGCCTCCATGGCTCCTGATATAATAAAGCACTCGGTTAAGTGGTAGCAATCATCTTTATTTAAACACTTTGAATAGCAGAGATCCAAAATGAAAATCTCTGAGGCTTCCAGGGTTTCCAAACCTTAGGAAGAGATTTTCAACTCCCATGTGACATTAGCCAGCACAGGGGTAAAATTAGGTGTCCTCACCTCTCAGAAGGGTCACCCCAAAGTGACTGAATCCCCAGTCTCACGAGCCACTGTGTGCTCTGTCTCCCAGCAAGAGGAAAGAGATAGTTCCTGACTGTGGTAACCAGTGTAGACTGACACACAGGTAAGCTCCACTGAGGGCCTGTCCTCCATGAGGAAACTTTGTCATGTGACTTAGTCCCAAAGAAGTGATCTTGTTACCCACTATGTTTGGCTCATGGAGCCCTTTCTGTTGCCCCTCATCATTGTCAACTGACAGAGGACCATTGGCCCAGCCAAGAAAGGAAGTCTATGAGTAATTTTCAAGAAAACCTGTCTAGCAGTTATCCTCCATGTTAGAAGATGACCAACTCACACAAATGTTGACTTACCCTATGTCAAGTATTTTTTTCAAATTTATTTTCAAACTAGGTCGCACTATATTGCGCAGGCAGGTCTCAAGGGCCAGGTCTCTTAGGCTTGAGAGCTGCTCATTCCTGCCTCTGCCTCCTGAATAACAAACTAGGTCTCCAGGTGTGCACCAACATGCCCTGCCCAAGCACCCTTCTAGGTATTGAGTCCTGTTTTATATTTGATTAGGAGGGATGGCAGAAGCATGCCATCAATAAGTTAGAAATGTCAGTCAATGATGGGGTTGTGACAAGGCAAAAGGAAGAGGGAGCTAATCTGACTGTGAAGTCAGGAAATCCTGTGTAGCGGGGATAAGGGCTGGGACTGTGGCAAGAGAGAGAGATGAAGGGGTTGGAGCACTAGGGGAACAGGAGAGTCATTGCAGTGTTGTGCAGGGAGGGCATGAGGACCCAGGTGTGTGGTCAAGGCCAAGCACATTCAGACCCCTATGAGGGGCTCAGAAAGGTTCCAAGTGTCATGACCAGCCACCAGGTTGGAAGGCCCAGCAGTGTAGTCTCATGACTGGGTTTCAGATTCAAGGAGATGATGTCTACTGTAGAAGATGGCTGGGAATGGGAACTCATTTGGAGGCTCTGCCACCAGCAACACAGGTTTAACAGGACAGTGACAAGTTAGGAGGGGCCAACTCTATCTCTTGCCTGCTTCGAGTGTGGTCTGGGCAATGCTAGATTTGCACCCTGTTCCTGCCACCCTGTGTGGTGTACATTTTGAGGTGCTTCCCAGAATACCCTATTGGGTCAAGTACACAGCCCTCACCTGCCAAGCACCTTGGCTGCTCTTTTGCTATCTTGTACCCAAAGAGAGCTGTATCACTGAGGACTAAGGCCTCTCCCTAGGGTGTCCTGTTTCCAATGTCAGTGCAAAAGTACACGGCTCCCTTGCCTTGATTCAGGACAACTGTGAAGGGCCATGGACCCAGAGATGTCCATGGATTCAGCTGAGGCCATTCCTGCTACTGTACCCTGTTTAGGCCTGTCCTTCTGCCAAGTCTTTCAAATTCTCTGAGTTCTCCCTGGCTTTTGCTCTCAAGACACCTTCCTGATGCACTTCCTGTAGGCAAAGCTTGCCTTGCTGTTTGCTTCCCATAACCCAGCTTAAGACTTCCTGTTGTCAAAGCACTTGGGGCAGGAACAGGAGGAGGTAATGGATTTTGAGCGCCAATCCTGTGACCATCAGCCTGCTGTGGTTCATTGTGGTGGGTCACTGCAGCCAAGATTGTATTGAGGCAGGATAGAAAGACAGGGAAAATTGGGGGGACGGGAGAAGGGAGAGGAGCTCCTCATATTGGAATTCGGCAGAAGCCCCTCACCAACAGAAAATCAAGAACTCCAGCACAATTGGCAACTTGTATGGTCTTTCTTCCTTCCAGCTGTAAATTAGAAATTTCTAAGAATCCCACCAGAGACCCCATTTTCAGGAAAAGAACATGTACAAAACCCCTTGTGCAATCCATGACTCCTGGCATCACCTTATCAGATTATAATTCCATCCGGTGTCTCTGGAACCACCTCATTTATCTCATTTACCGAAAGAGAGAGAATGAAATAAAATATGTTTCTGAGTGACCTTTGAGATGTAACTTGAGAGCCACCAAAATGGTCTATACGGCTAAAGCTGAGGCAATTAATCGCTTCTCTCCTTGAAGGAGCCCATGCCCACTTGGATACATTTTGCTTTCTTCGACCCTCTCTTTGACTATCTCAATCTTATCAATGAGACATTGATAAGAACCACTAACCACAGAGCAGATGTGGAAATAAGATAGTAGGAGATCCCTAGGAGGATAATTGAGGATTTGTTTTCCTCTGAAAGTGGCGCTATAGTAAGGAAGCCATGTACAGAAGGCTGGAGGGAAGGGAGAGGAAAGCCAGTGAGGACAAAGCATAATGACACGTACACATGGCGATGTTATGCTAAAACCCACTACTTTGTATGCTAGCCTAAAAAACCGATTTAAAAAATGTTATGGATAAAAATAGAATTAAAAATCAGCCTGTTTCAGGAAAGTCATTCCAAACTAGCAGATCAGGTTTAATGGGAGCAAAACAGCTGAATGTTTTCCAGACACATCTTCACAGAAAACTTAAATTTCAGCATTGGTCAGACAAGAGGAGCTAGTGTCATCAGTGTGAGTACGGACAGTCACCCCATCTCTGAGCCTCAGCTCTTCTATCTGAAAAATATCGAGTACTTCTTATGTCTTAGGACATTGTGGGAGGATTAAAGAAGATAATTAGAAGTCATGGGCTAGGATTGGTCCCTAGTAAAGATGGACACCCACTAGGTGATCTGCCTTGGCAGGGTCCCTCCAATGGCAGGTCAAAGTTCCCAAGAACCCTGCAGTGCAAGTTAGACACTAAAAACGTCAGGAGCTATCTCTTAGAGAACTTCTCTCCTTTCAGAGTTCATGTTCAAAGTTTCACTACTAAGTGGAGTTTCTGGGTCAAGTTTTATGAGTTGTCTGGGTCAAGCCCTGGGTTGAGGACTCTACCTCCTCCCCTCTCCCCTCCCCTCCCCTCCCCTTCCACTCCCTTCTTTATCTCTATCTATTGATACATTTCAGCTTTTTATATTTCAAATAGTATTGAGTTATTTAAATCCTAGCTGAAATGTTCTCCCTTTTAAGGTCATACTAAACCAGGCATCAGAGGATAATAAAACTGAAAACTTTACTAAAGAACATTTAAAATAAATGTAGGGAGGAACCAACATCAGCTCCCCTTCCCCTCCCCTCTCTCTTCTCTTCTCCTGTACTCTCCTCTTCTTTCTCCCTCCCTCCCCCCCTTCTTTCCTCCCTCCCAGTTTCAACATCACAGTGGACAGGCTGCAGATCTTGTATAGGGTCTGAGAGGCAGGAGTGGCAACTTTGTTGATGCTGACAGGTGCAACCTGCATCTGGTCAAAAAGAAGACCCCTTAGTGCAGTCTGAGGGCCTGGCACCCTGGACCTAGTGAGAATTCCTGACTCTGTGTTTCCCATGGCATGTTGAAAAAGGTCTTTCCTTAATGTGGTTCTGGGGTGCCCTCTGGGCAGTCACGCTCACTTTGGGAGAGGTTGCATGTGTGCTCATTGAGTGCTTCAGTGTGTGTGCATGTGTGTATATTCATGTGGTGCGTATAGGTATGCATGTGCTACTGCATGTATGTATATGCTCTTTTGTGCACACGTGCATGTCTCTGTGTGTAGTACGTGATCTGAACCTGGCCAGCACAGAGGTGGGGGATGTCTAAGTAGCTGAAAGTCGAATGGTCAGGGACTCTGCCCAGCTTGCTGGAGGTGGGGGTAGCCGTGGGTGGACCATCCTGCCCTCTTTGGTCAGTTCTGCATCCAACCTTCCACTTGGGATAGCACCTGTCCCAAAGGAATAATGCAACCATTAGAGACATCGGGGTTAGATTTCAGGGCTCGTTTCCATCAAGGATAGAACTGTTTCATGCAGGCTTGAAGGAGACACAGGGACAGCAGGACTTAAAAGAGAGAAAGATCAAATAATTGGGCCTATCTACCTACATGATCTGCAAAGTTGAAAAACATCCTCCTTTTTTTTCTTCACGTTCCCTTGGGCTATAGGAGAAGCCGTATTTTACTTCCTATTTAAAATATTTTCTTAGACTGCAGAATCTTTTGCTAGGGCCAAGCCTCAGAGACACCTGATGTGCCCACACAGCTGGGCGGTGTGCTGAGGGCCAAACAGGAGGATCAGTTTAGAGGCATGGCTTGTCCACTGCCACTCTCTGCCATGGTCAGACGGCCCAATGGCCCAAGTAGCAACTTTCTACAAAGCAAGCAGTGGCCTAAGGCAGGGCTGGGTGCAGCAGAGTGAAGGGGAAGGCTGGAGGGGCTCAGTCCAGGAAAGGGGACCAGCTCCCAAGCTCTTTCAACTAGTACAAAACCAGAGGCAGGTTAACTGAGAACAGCAGCACATCAGACATGCATAGAATGTTCATGAAAGAGAGGAAGAGTGAAGTGAACTGGATATGAGTGCACGGTAGAATATCATGAAATGTGTCAATCAACAAGCTGTGCTGGGCACCTGTGATGTGTCTGGCATGTGCCAGGAGGGCACCAAAGTCAAGTGAGAAAAATCAGCAAGGTCCTAGATTGCATGGAACTTGCGTCCACTGGGAGAGATAGCTACTTATAATAAGCATGCTGTTCTACTTTGTATCTCCATTGCTATGAGAAGACACTGACCAGGACCAACATGGGGAGGAATGCGTTTGTTTCATCTTACTCTTCCAAGTGATAGTCCATCACTGAGGAAAATCAAGGCAGGAACTTAAACAAGGCAGGAACCTGAAAGTAGAGCTGAATCCCAGACCACAGAGGAACCCTGCTTACTGGCTTGTTCCTCTGGCCTGTGCCCAGCCTGCTTTCTTATACAACAGAATCACCTGCCCAGGGGTGGTACCACTCACCATGGCCTGGGTCCACCACATCACTCAACAATCAGGAAATTGCCTCACAGACATATCCACAGGCCAATATGATAGTGGGATCGCCCTTCCCACACGTGTCATTTGACAACTGAAGCCAATGAATACAAACACAGAGATATGTATAGAATTACAATATGAATCATACAGTATTACAATAGAATTATAGTAGGAAGGAAGAGATCAGGTTGCAACGAGAGAGAACAAGACCCTAATTTGGACTAAGTGGGGAGGATCTAGGAAGGTCCTTGAGTGTGGGTGGCACTTGCACCAGAGGCACAGGAATTACAGAAGGGGATAAGCACAACTCTCTAGAAGAAGGAATCACAGTGTGTTCAAAGGCCCTGTGGCAGGAAAGCAGTTGTGAAACCAGGGCGCTTGAAGCAATGCCAGCGGAGCTGAAGAGGGTGTCTGAGGAGATGAACACAAACAAAGACGACTGGCAAGGTGGGTGGGGCAAGGCCATGCAGAACCTTCCAGGTTCCGTCAAAGATGCTGGGTTTCTGTGTAGCTATTTCCTTGGAATCATAATGCACCCTGTTGGAGGGAAGAGAGTTTATAAGACCCAGGAAACTCACCAGACTTAGAATACTCAGGAAGCTAGGAAAGTTAAAAGATTCACAGGGCCCCTCCCTGAGGCAATGGAAGCAGGAATGATGGCTGGGGAGAGGAACTTCTGGTAAAGGTCCAGCAAGTTGTTCAGGGAGCTCCAGGAATGCAGCTCCCATGAGTCATCACCCAAGCCGGAGTGTGCTTTTTGGTGATACAGCTGCCTCTGAGCCATGCATGCTCCTGTGAGTAGTGGCACAAACTCACTGATTCATTAAGCTATTACTTGGGTGGAATCCTTTCTTTAGTCTGTCATTGGTTCTTTATCTGGGTTGAACAGATGTTTGTTCATGTCTCCCCAGGAGAAGTCACATAAGATGGGCTTGATTTTGAATGCAAGGGGAGCCTCGGGAGGGTTTTAATCAGGAGCTGACTTGCTCTATGCTGTCCAGACTTGAAAATTGTGAAAGTTACATAATGTTGGAAAAAATGACGTTTTGCTTGTGCTAGGCTCCCACTGACTGGCCACTGACTCCATTTCCTTTTGCTTTTGGTCTCAGGGCTGGACAGCATTTTCCAGCTTCACTTGCTTGTTAGGAAAGGCCCTGTAACCACAGTAGCCAGTATCACAAGATCCTTCACTTTCCTATCTGCTGATCAGATTCCTAGGATCCAGCAGAGAACTTGGAGCCCCAGGGAGCCACAGAAACATGAGACAGAGGGGCCTGGGTTCGTGCATGAGCACGGCCTGTGTGCCAGCCACAGGAATCCATCCACTCTGTATGCTACTGTGATAACTCACTGCTTCAGTTCCTCTGTTCGTTCTGTGACCAAATACCTGACAATAAGCTACTTACGGGAAGAAGGATCTGTCTTGGCTCACTTTTCTTTTAGTATTATTTTTTGAGACAGGCTCTTATGTAGTCAGCCTGGCATAGAATTTGCTATATAACCAAGGCTGGCCTTGAACTCTTTGATCCTCCTTTCTCAGTCTCTTAAATGCTGGGATTGCAGGCATGCACCACCATTCTATGTTAACTCTCTTCTTTGTCTATCCATCCATTCATCCATCTGTCCATCCATCCATTCATCTGTTTATCCTGTATATCTATGTACATCTCTAATCCTGTTATGGTTGAGGATATAATCCATCACATCCAGGAAGGCATGGCTGCTGGAGAAGGTTCCGGCTGTGGCAGTAAGAGTGTGAGGCTGCTTACTTATATCTTTGCAGATCAGGAAGCAGAACTAGACAGGACGCAGGGTCCAGCTAGAAACCTCAAGACCTACCCCTTAGTAACCTGTTTCCTCTAGCTTGACCCCACTCCACCTCGTAAATGATCCACATCATCCTCAAACAGCGCCACCAGTTGGCGACCAAACTTTCAAACACAGGAGCCTGTGAGGGACATTTCATAGACAAACCACCCACTCAGATTCTGAGGAAGCTTGTTACAGTACCTGGTATTAATTACCCTAATATAATAAAGAATGATGAAAGAAAAAAGAAGGATAAAAACTGTTTATATGGTATGCTCACAATCAAACAGAAATTACTCCCATCAAGGAACCATGTTAAACACTGGCTAGTCTTGGGTTGGGTGATTTTTTTTTTCTTTTTTACCTTTCAGTCCTTTCTGTTATTCTCTAATGAGCAGGTATTATTTTACTAACAAGAAAACTTTGTTAAAAATGTTTTTTTTTTCCTTTGAAATGCTGTTATAAGAGACCTTTTTTCCCCCAGGCGAAAAATAGCAACATCATCACCAACAAAATAATTCTCCCTCTTGAATTAGATTAATTCTTCCCAATAGCTCAGAGTTTTCCTAAACAAGAGCCGGGAGTCCGTGTGAACAGAAGCACATTTCCTCTCATCTTCCAGTGACAAAGAGAGCCACAAACAAGGGCTCTGGAGGCACACACTAGGGCTGAACTTGGCCATGACCTGGGAAGGACACCTGCCTCAAGTCCCTGCTTAGCCGTCCTCAGGTTTCCCTTTGCAAACGAGCAGCGGAAGGCAACAGCCAGCTCCATCACCTGGTAGAGACAATGACCTCTGTGATTTTCAGCTTTACTGAGATATTTGCACAAGAGTCCTAAGATCTCTACCTGGGTTCTCATTGATTAATAAATACTCATCACAAGACTTAATAATATGGTCAGTGCACCATCTTCTCACCACAGTGGGATGGACTGTGCACCATCTTCTCACCACAGTGGGATGGACTGTGCACCATCTTCTCCTCACAGTGGGATGGACTGTGCACCATCTTCTCCTCACAGTGGGATGGACTGTGCACCATCTTCTCCTCACAGTGGGATGGACTGTGCACCATCTTCTCCTCACAGTGGGATGGACTGTGCACCATCTTCTCATCACAGTGGGATGGACTGTGCACCATCTTCTCATCACAGTGGGATGGACTGTGCACCATCTTCTCATCACAGTGGGATGGACTGTGCACCATCTTCTCATCACAGTGGGATGGACTGTGCACCATCTTCTCATCACAGTGGGATGGACTGTGCACCATCTTCTCCTCACAGTGGGATGGACTGTGCACCATCTTCTCCTCACAGTGGGATGGACTGTGCACCATCTTCTCCTCACAGTGGGATGGACTGTGCACCATCTTCTCCTCACAGTGGGATGGACTGTGCACCATCTTCTCCTCACAGTGGGATGGACTGTGCACCATCTTCTCCTCACAGTGGGATGGACTGTGCACCATCTTCTCCTCACAGTGGGATGGACTGTGCACCATCTTCTCCTCACAGTGGGATGGACTGTGCACCATCTTCTCCTCACAGTGGGATGGACTGTGCACCATCTTCTCCTCACAGTGGGATGGACTGTGCACCATCTTCTCCTCACAGTGGGATGGACTGTGCACCATCTTCTCCTCACAGTGGGATGGACTGTGCACCATCTTCTCCTCACAGTGGGATGGACTGTGCACCATCTTCTCCTCACAGTGGGATGGACTGTGCACCATCTTCTCCTCACAGTGGGATGGACTGTGCACCATCTTCTCCTCACAGTGGGATGGACTGTGCACCATCTTCTCCTCACAGTGGGATGGACTGTGCACCATCTTCTCCTCACAGTGGGATGGACTGTGCACCATCTTCTCCTCACAGTGGGATGGACTGTGCACCATCTTCTCCTCACAGTGGGATGGACTGTGCACCATCTTCTCCTCACAGTGGGATGGACTGTGCACCATCTTCTCCTCACAGTGGGATGGACTGTGCACCATCTTCTCCTCACAGTGGGATGGACTGTGCACCATCTTCTCCTCACAGTGGGATGGACTGTGCACCATCTTCTCCTCACAGTGGGATGGACTGTGCACCATCTTCTCCTCACAGTGGGATGGACTGTGCACCATCTTCTCCTCACAGTGGGATGGACTGTGCACCATCTTCTCCTCACAGTGGGATGGACTGTGCACCATCTTCTCCTCACAGTGGGATGGACTGTGCACCATCTTCTCCTCACAGTGGGATGGACTGTGCACCATCTTCTCCTCACAGTGGGATGGACTGTGCACCATCTTCTCCTCACAGTGGGATGGACTGTGCACCATCTTCTCCTCACAGTGGGATGGACTGTGCACCATCTTCTCCTCACAGTGGGATGGACTGTGCACCATCTTCTCCTCACAGTGGGATGGACTGTGCACCATCTTCTCCTCACAGTGGGATGGACTGTGCACCATCTTCTCCTCACAGTGGGATGGACTGTGCACCATCTTCTCCTCACAGTGGGATGGACTGTGCACCATCTTCTCCTCACAGTGGGATGGACTGTGCACCATCTTCTCATCACAGTGGGATGGACTGTGCACCATCTTCTCATCACAGTGGGATGGACTGTGCACCATCTTCTCATCACAGTGGGATGGACTGTGCACCATCTTCTCATCACAGTGGGATGGACTGTGCACCATCTTCTCCTCACAGTGGGATGGACTGTGCACCATCTTCTCATCACGATGAGATGGACTGTGCACCATCTTCTCATTACAATGGGATGGACTGTGCACCATCTTCTCACCACAATGGGATTGGAGTGTGCACCATCTTTCCACTTTTTAGATGAGGAGACTGAGAGGCTGAGAGAATGGAATTTGCCTCAGGTCACATAACCATTCAGGAGGGGAACTGGATCTTTCCCCAGATGTGTTACTCCAAGCTTATGCTCCTGACATCAATCTAGCCTCCCCCATGTAGGGCCCAGACATTGATCTAAAATGGAGGTCTTTGCTCTCCAGGGGATAGATGGCTTTCTGGTTTGGGCAGGTGGAGGGATGTGTCACCACTCCTTGCTGACATAGTTGGCAGAAGGGACTTGGTTGGAGTGGAGGGTGGCATTGTTGCCTGGGCTCCAGGTGGGTTGGACAGGAAGTTGTAAAGCCAGAGGCTACCTCCCAGGCTCCCTCAGCCCGCCTTCCTGGTCATTTGCAGATGCAAGCAGTCCCACCATGGGCAGCATTTAATTTTTGCTTTACTGTAAGTTCTATTTTTGTTAAATAGATTAGTCTCCACCAGGAAAACCAAATTGCTGACCAGTCCACCCGAAAGTCTGAGACATGCAATTTGCAATCTGTTGTAATCTTTGCTCTTCACCAGGGTAGGCTGCAGATTGGCCCGGGGGAGGGGGGTCAGGACACAAAGTCTGCAGCTGGTACAGCAGCCTCCAGGGTGCTAGGGGAGGGGTGTGGCTGTACAAGGAGCCCTGGCACAAAAGGGAGTACACAGACCAGAGAAACAGGAAAGAGAGGGTGCTCAGGAGGGGGCAACTCACCAGATAGGTGACCCTGAAAGATCACCCAACTCGGCCTCCAGTGACTTTGGATGCTGCCTTCCCAGGAGGTAAGAAAGTAGTTTATATTTTTAGAAAGCTAGGCCAAGATTCCTCTTAACAAGAGACTGATCTCAGTGTAGAAAGAAGCCTTGTTTGGCCTCCTGGGGGAGGGAGGTCTCTCAGTGGTAGGCAAGAGTCAGAGTGGTTGGGGGAGGTGGTTGTGGTGGGATACAACAGGATAGAAGCAGGGGACACGAGGGGCCAGAGGCAAAGGAGAGCCTTTGTGGGTGGCTGAGGAGCTCAACTTGAGCTACTGAGATTCATACTTTGTTGCGATGCCCCCACCTTCACTGAGATTCTCCTCACAAGCCTTTGCAAGAGAAACCAGGCTTTATGGTCTTGGTTTCTTGTGGAGAAGAAAGGACTGTGTTTCCTGTGTAGATCCACACAGCCCAGAGTTGAGGAAAGCAGGAAGGGCCACGCCACCTTCCAGATTTGAATGCACCCAGCATATGCCCAGGACATACCCTGATGTTAGTTGTGGGTATCTCCAAAGTGAAGGATATATGGGGCTTTCCACCTGCCTTTCCATACCCCAATGCTCACCTCACATTATGCATAAGACCATAGGGAACAAGAAAGATTTCAAATCATGGAGAAGCTTGAGAATTGGCAGACATGAGATAGAGCCGGGGGCGAGGGGAAGAAAGTATAAGGAAGAAAATTGGACCCCAGTGGAGGGGGACCAGGCAGGTCCCAGCAGGAATGTCCCAGCCCAAAAGCCCAGTGTCCTTGGCCATCTGGACATGGGATACCTCAATGAACTCCAGGCAGCATGGTAGCCCCTTCTAGTCTCCCATACCCAGCATGTGATCACCTGCACCCTTTCTGGGGCCAGGCCTTACCAGAAGGCCAGCATTGTGATCCTGTGGGTGGTGGGGGGTGGGGGGTAATTATACTGACTTACTCTCTGGGTAGTAGGAGAAGCAAAGGCCTATGCAGGGTTTTAGAGGAGAGAGGTGCCGGGGGATCCCACAGTGCATGGCCTGAAACATCCTTCATTTGGTGTGTCCCTTCTGTGTCAGGCCTAGGCCAGGCCCAGTAATCCCCAGGTCAGCCCTGCAATTAGGAAGCTCCTAGTTGGGGGCTAGGGAGGGGAGGAGGAGGAAGGCTGATAGTCAGATAACCACAGAGCAATGGCAGAGTACCCTGGTTGGCAGAGAGCTGGGCTGTCAGTATCCTTCCCAACCTGGGTTAGAGAAGGCTTCAGGAGAGAGAAAAATCCCAGGTGATCCTACAAAGACTACGAAGAGCTACCTGGCCAAAGGAAGGCTGGGAGTGGTCAGCAAATGCCCCGGAGTGAGAAAGCAGGGCATACTATAAGGAGCAGTGGGTGGTTAGCAGAAGAAAGGAAGTGAGGGCTTCCTTTCCAAAGCACAAACTATAAGACAAAAGATTAGTATTGAACACCTGGGACAAAGCCGGTGAACAAATAACAGAATGGAAGCTGATTCTGTGTAGGTCTAAAACAGACATGATATTAATATACAAATTATCCTGGAATCCCCCAAACAATCATCCCAAGGCAGCAACCCCAGCTTAGAGATGACTGAACAGGCAGTTATGACAGAGACCTAGAAGCTAATGTTATTAGAACGCAGAGCACATTAAGCAAACGTGATAGATCTGGGTAGCTATCAAGTAGAAAAATTAGAAACAGACAAACAGACAAGTCCAGGTGTGGTGATGACATAGAGGCCTGGGGACCTCATCACTTCTGATGGAATGTCCTAGGAGCAGCCATCCTGGACAGCATCCACAATGCTAATTTAGCATCTGCACGGCTGCTCACCCAGGATGCCACTTCTGTGTCCAGCCCTAAGAGAGGACACAAGGGGACACTTGGAAGGCTGCCCACTGTGGCTCTGAGAGAGAGAGAGAGAGACAGAGACAGAGACAGAGACAGACAGAGAGAGAGACAGAGACAGAGAGAGAGAAAGAGAGAAAGAGAGACTGGAGAGGCTTAGAGGTGGTATCTTAGATGCTACAGAAGGATGGATCTCATAAGCACACTGCTTCATTATTAGAAATAAAATCTGAGGGTTTATTTTCAAAGGTGCCCAGAGCCAGCTTAGGTTCAGGTACAAATGAGCAGAAAACACTAGACCTCTGCTGATGTCCTTTAGCTAACAGCTATTTCCCCTTACCCAAACTCTGCTAAACTACCCCCATACCCAAACCAGAAGTTTAGAGTAAAAAATATATCGACAGCCAAGCTTGTCTGCAAAATCATGCATCTGATAAACTTTAAAATAAACAGGATAGAAAATGTAGAGATGAACCCGTGCATGGGTTTTGCTGAGAAAAAGGCAAATGTTAAGTGACAGAGGGAAAGACAAGTGTATGATGGTGTGTAAGATTGAGCTTCCTGATTATTCAAAAAAGGGGACGACTGGAGAAATGGCTCAGTGGCTAAGAACACTGGTTACTCTTGCAGAAAATCTGGGTTCGGTTTCCAGCACCCATATGGTGGCTAACAACCATCTTTAACTTCAGTTCCAGGGGACCAACATCCTCTTCTGGCCTCCTCAGGTACTGCATGACACAAGTGCACCTACATATATGCAGGCAAAATACTCGTACACATAAAATAAAAAGAAATAACTATTTTTTTAAGGGAGGAAGGGCCATGCATTCAGGATTTAGAAACCATTCTCCAGACTTAATCAGTGTGCCTATCATTCTTGGTTGAAGCCTGATTTTACAAGGTTGTAAATAAACTGCTTCATTTTCGAGTAGGGACCTAGACCTTAGCAGACTGCCTGAGAGTACCTGGATCCAGCCTCCACATGGTGGTGAGCTTCTCCAAATCATGCCTTGTCCAACCCTCATTGAGACCACGTGTGGCCCCTCCCACTGGGCCAGGGTTTGGCTTTTCTGTGGGGTCTCTCCCTTCCCCAACACTTTTCTGCCCTTCAGAAGGGCCTCAGACCTTAGCAGACTGCTTGAGAGTGCCTAGATCCAGCCTCTGTGTGGTGGTAAGCTTCCCCAAATTGTGCCATGCCCAGTTCCCTACATTGGGACCACCTGCAGTCCATCCCACCACCCCATGTTTAGGCTTCTCTGCCCTATAGTAGAGGCTCAGACTGCCTGAGAGGGCCTAAATACCTCCCCCTCTTAGTGAGCTTCAAAAATTGTGCTGTGATTGCTTGCTAGTGGGGTCCAGACTTTAGGAGGAAGCCTGGGAACACACAGGCAGATCTTTGTGAGAGAACAATGCGCACCAATAACACAAACAGAAGCAGACTCAACAAAAGAAGGCTTGAGTTTCATACCAGAATCACAAACAACAAAAGAAATCCACATGCCAAAATCACAACAGAAAAATAATAATATGGAAAACAAAAATAATATCTTCCCATCAAACACCGCCAGTCCTATAGAAGAGTTCTACAAGGAGAACCCCCTAGAGATAGGCCAGGACACAGAATTTAAAAGAACAAATCATAAACATGAACAAAGAATTCAACAAATTTAAAGGACACACAAACAAATCAAAGAACTAAAAGAAGATAGGGATAAACTTCTGACCAAATTCACAAAAGAGACAGAAATACTGAAGAAAACTCAGGCCGAAATGATGCAAAAATTCTCAACAAAGTACTTGCAAACTGCATATGATACACATCAAAAAGATCATCCACCATGATCAAGTTGGCTTTATTCCAGAGATGCAGGGATGGTTCAATATACATAAGTCAATAAACATCGTAAGTCATGTAATTGGATGCAAAGACAAAAATCACATTGTCATCTCAATAGATGCAGGAAAGGCCTTTGACAAAATTCAGCATGCATTCATAGTAAAAGTCCTGAAGGGGACTGGAGGGAACATACCTCAACATAATTAAAACTATATACATCAAACCGTCAGCCACCATCATTCTAAATGGGAAAAAAAAAAAAAAAATTGGAAGAATTCCCATTAAAATCAGGAACCAGACAAGGATCCACTATCTCCATTCCTTTTCAACACAGTACTTGAAATTCTTGCTAGAGCAATAAGACAGGAGAAGGAAATTAAAGGAGTACTAATTGGGAAAGAAGAGGTCAAATTATCTTTTTGCAGATACTATGATACTATACCTAAGAGATCCCAAAAATTTCACCAGAAAACTTGTAGAACTGATTAACACTTTCAGTAAAGTGGCAGGTTATAAAATTAATCTACAAAAAAATCAGTAGACTTTATATAACAATAACAAGCAACCAGAGAAAGAGTACGTTTTGCAATAGCCTCAAAAAAAGAGAAAAATATCTTGGAGTAAACCTGACCAAATACATCAAAGATCTCTACAATAAAACATTTAAATCTCTAAAGAAAGACATCAGAAGATGGAAGGACCTCCCATGCTCATGGATTAAAAGAATTAATATTGTGAAATGACAATCCTACCAAAAGCAATATATAGATTTAATGCAACCCCAATCAAAATAACCATGACATACTTCAAAGAATTAGAACAAAGCATCCTAAAATTCTCATGGAAGCACAAAAAAAAACCCTGGATAGCCCAAGCAACCCCGAGCACAAAGACCAATGCTGGGGAGATTACTATACCAGATCTCAAACTACATTACAGAGATATAGTCATAAAAATAGCATGGTACTGGCACAAAAATAGACAGATCAATGGACATAACTGAAGACCTGAGCATGAGTACATGCAATTTCTGCCACCTGATATTTGGCAAAGGTGCCAAGAACCCACAGTGGAGGAAAGACAGCATCTTCAACAAATGGTGCTGTCAAAACTGGGTCTCCACCTGTAGAAGAATGAAAGTAGATTCTTATCTTTCACCTTGCACAAAAGTTAACTCCAAATGGATCAAATACCTCAATGTGAAACTTGAAACTCTGAAACTGTTAGAAGAAAACATTGGCAGCAACCTACTAGATACAGTAAGAAAGGACTTTCTAAATCAGACATCAGTTGCTCAGGAATTAAGGTCAACAATCAACAAGTGGGACCTCATTAAACTAAAAAGCTTCTGTACAGCAAGAGAAACAACCAAGAAAGTGAAGAGAAAACCCACAGAGTGGGAGAAAATCTTTACCAGCGACACTGACAGAGGTTTAACATCCAGAATGTATAAACAACTCAAAAAAGAAAGAATCAAGAAAACAAATGACCCAATTAAAAGATGGGCTAAAGATCTAAACAGAGAGGTCTCAAAAGAAGAAATAAAGATGGCTAAAAAAATCTTAAAAAGTGTTCAACATCATTAGTAATTAGGGAAATGCAAATTAAAACCACTTTAAGATTTCACCTTACCCAAGTCAGACTGGCTAAGATCAAGAGAACAAATGATACCAAATGCTGATGAGGATGTGGGGAAAGGAGAACGCTCATCCACTGCTGGTGGGATTGCAAACTTGTGAAACCCCTATAGAAAGCAGTGTGGAGAACTCTTAAAAAAAACTTAAAATTAACCTACCATATGACCTGGTTATACCACTCCTTGGCATATACCCAAAGGACTCATCCTATTGCAGAGAAACTTGTATAACCATGTTTGTTGCTGCTCTTTTCATAACTAAGAGACGGAAGCAACCTAAGTGTCCCTCAACTGTCAAGTGGATAATGAAAATGTGGTACATTTACACAATGGATTTCTACTCAGCAGTAAAGAAAGATGAAATAATGACATTTGCAGGTAAATGGATGGAACTAGAAACACAATATTAATTCTCCCTCATTTGTGGATCCTAGCACCAGATCCTATGTGAGTATATATCCTGATGTAACTGCAGGAACTGGGAAAATGGAAGAGAACCAGGGAAGTAAAGGGAAAGAAGGAACCTGAGAGAGAAGAACAGTAGGAGACAGGTGTTACTAAGGGAGAAATGTGTAAAATGGGGATGGTTAAATGGGAGGGGAAAGGAAAGGCTATACAAGGAACTATGGGGATTAAGGGGAAAAGGAGCTCAAGAGAGGTGGGACCATAGCAGACAGGACTTGTCAAGGGAGAAATAGGGAAAATGAGGACACTTTAAATGGGAAGGATGGGGAGGGAGGATAAGACAGGGAGAGAAAGAGGAGAGATAAGTAGCGCTTAGCTAGTATATATACATATATATATAATCTATCTATCTATCTATCTGTCTGTCTATCTATCTATCTATCGGGAATGGTAATAGTCCAAAAACCTACTGAAAAATTACACACACAATATCTCTACATGAGTCCGTGTGTACAGCTGAAGGCTACATAACAAGAAACAGTGCCAGACAGGAGAAACCTCCCTTTGAGTTGTTAGCTAGGGTAGTCAAAGAGACTTCTGAAATGACACAGGTTATTGCCAGAGCCCTTGATTGCCTCCAAGAACTTGAAGGTAAGACCCTATTGCTGAAGACAGGACATACTTCAGACACAGGATTTGGAGCAGTGGAGCTGGAACTGACCTGGAAATCACCTCCCTTGAAGGCTAGCTCTCATAGCTTTGGAGAGCACTATGCAAACCAGTAAGGGAGAACATCAATCGATGCTCTAACACCAGCTTCAAGACAAAATAACTACATCAATGACCATCACAGTGAATGACATTGGTGCAGTAGTGGCACTTTTATCTTGGGGGTAATCAACAGCTACCTAATTGAATTTAAAGCCCACTCAGTGGGAGGAAACTCATGTGTGGTACTGTAAACCTAGCCAAATACACATAGCTGGAGAGGTCATAGATTTTAGAGAAAAACCCAAGGCTATCACATCCATAGACAAATGTAATTTCTTATTGCTTGCAAAATATGGAGCCTTAAATTTACAGACAAGTATCTCAGTCACCACCCATTAAAGAAGTTTCTTTTTCAACAGAGATTATTACAGAGTTCCACAACTGGTCACACACAGATATTGTTTGTGAATTGCCCAAGCCTAAGTGCCACAGCTATGCTGCAACCTCTGCACCAAAGGCTCACTGAGCATAAAACAAGGGATGAAGAGAACACTAATGTATCTCTCAGTTCTCATCAATGAAGCTCCCCCGTGCAACAGAGTCAGGAACACAAAAGGTCACAAATGGCCAAAATGCAGAGAATAAGAGTCTGCAGAGTGTGGGTCCTTGGATGAACTCTTGTATTTAAATCCACCCACCCAGAGCTCAGGGCTCATTGTGGAAGAGGGGGTGGAAAGATTGTAAGAACCAGGGAAGAGGTGCATGACCATATCGAAATAGTCCTACAGGCTCCTGGGACTTTTCTCATTCAAACCTTCAGCAATGGTGTCAGCATACCCAAGACCCATGCAAACTCAAGCAGACAAAAACCCAGCACAGAACTGTGGGAATGTACAGCAGGCCCCAATCTTAGTCAAAGAATTATTGGCAGGTGATGACTGCTAGATGAGGGAGAGCTGATCTTTTTAAAGGGAGGAACTCTAGATGGATAAGCTTGCACTGAGAAATATCTGGGGACACTAACTTGACATGATAGGCCTTAACACAAATGACAGAATGTATGAATTCAAGTGAGGGGGCTATGGGAGGAAGCCAATGGGGAAGCAGTATTAAGATAATTAAGATGTTCTGCATGAAATACACAAAAATTCAATAAAAATTCTAAAAACATGCTTCATTTTCACAACTCTAGTGCTTTTCTTTGGTCTTTTTGAGACAGGGTCCCCCTGTAGCCCCAGCTGTCCTGGAACTCACTACATAGACCAGGCTGGCCTTGAACTCACAGAGATCCGCCTGCCTCTGCCTCCCAAGAGCTGGGATTAAACTCTAGTACTTTTATTAAGAAGTAATGACCATTGCTTTTCATATTCATGAAAAAGAAAAAAAAAAGATGACGTGCATTTCTGTGAAGTAAAAACACAGGCACATATCATAATGGTGTATATCGTGAAACTGCATACAGGTGACAGGTACTCTAGGACTCCTCAGAATGTCTGTGTGGAGAGAGACAGGTGAGTGACACCTGAGCTAGAGGTGTTCATCACCACGAAGGGATGCAGAGGACCAGGTCAGCGCTCCGCACCTAAAGGGAGTGGAACAACAGAGAAAAGAATTCTCTGGATGGCTCAAAGGAAGAGACATTATTAAGACCTCTTAAAGAGTGGGGTACTGACTCAGGGGGTACAGGGGGAGGTGATGTGTCCGCTACAGGCTGGCAATAGTTGGTGCTATTACCACACTTCAGCATCCAAAGGGAAAAGAAAGAGTGTCATTTAGGAGCTTCCCATATGTGGGAGACACAGCCACTGGGGCACAGCGATTACAAGAGACACAGCCCAGGAGCAGGGGGCAGGCTGAGCTGCATCCCAACCTCTCTCCTTTCTCTTAGCCGCCAGGTGCCTGACTGTCTCTCCATTGGACAAACACAACAAGAAATTAGAAAACAATGGATCTGGGTGACAGTCTCCATGGGGTCAGATTCTAGGGCACAGGGCAGGGCAGAGAATGAGTTAATAGCACATCCGTGTAATGAGAGAAGAGAAAAATCAACACAGATGAACAGGGCCAGAGTTCTACGAAGCTAGCCCTAAGCAAGGTTGGAAATGACTTAGCCAATCTCTCCTCTCACCACGTGAGTGGTTCAGCGATGAGCACACCACCCAGCCCAGCCAACCAAAGCTAAGGGGGCTTGCAAGAGGATGTGGTGCTGGTGTCATTGTTCTGCTGGATGTGGTGCCAGTGATGAAAGGAACCACAAGCAACCATTTGGAGGCTGGGAAGGGAGCTGGCCTAGGAGAAAGCAGGCCTAGAGATGGTGGATGGGCAGGCCTCAGCTTGAGCCACCCTGTGATCTCTGATTAAGTATACTTTCTAGTACCTGCACCAGAGGAATCATGAGTGAGCGGTAGCTCCCTACACGAGGCTGGCAGGGACCATTCATTAATTCCATGCCACCGATGAAGAATATGAGTTCCACTTCTCTCTCATTTGACAACCAGTTCATTTGAGTTGGTAACTCAGTTTACTGACCTAGGTTTTGGGTACATGTTTCTTGTTCACACTGTTGTTAAATTTCTATCTCAGTGACTTTGTGCGTATGGGCATTTTACATCAGTCATACACTTTAGAAGGAGGTGGCACTCAATTCGGTTTTAGTCAAATGAGCAAGCACTTTCTGGTGGTTACAAAGGCCACACCTCTTGCAGGTGATGGCTCAAAGGCAAGAAGGTGAGATTTAAGAAGAACCTTCCTCACTCCAAACAGCTAAGATCTTTTTCTGTCCAGCTCAGCCTCCTCTTCCATCTTCTCCATTGAATTACTGTTCCTCAGAGAGTCAGGTAAGGGCTATGAGTGGGCAGGGTAACCCCAGAATTAACCTGCTAAGGGTAAGTCACTGGTTCAGTGACTTTCCAAGGACCAAGAACTTTGCAATCTGGAAGGAGAGGTGGAAAGATGCCTTCTCCTGCATCAGCCAGAGTCTTTTTAAACAGTTGATCAGGTCTGATGCAGTCTAGGTTTCCATGGCAATTTCTACTTTCTCTCCCCTGGCTGACATGTTACAGCTACAGTGACCTCCTTGGGGTTCCCCCACATTCTAGCTTCTTTGCTTACTTGCTCATTCTCGATTGGATGTCAGACTCTCATAGAATGCTAATTAGAAAGAATTCTGGGCTGGGGGGACAGCTCAGTGGGTAAGATGCCTGCTGTGCAAGGTGGAGAACTTGAGTTCGGATCCTAGGATCCATGTAAAAAGCTGGACATGCTCTTACACTCCGGAAACCTCAGTGCAGTGGCAGGTGGGGACAGGAGGGTCTCTGGGGCTTGCTGTCGGCCTAGCTCCAGCTTCAGGGAGAGAGCCTGTCTCAGGGAAATAATTTAGGGTATGACAGAGCATGACACTTGACTTTTTCCTCTGGCCCAAGCACATAGGCTACCCCTACACACACCAAACAAACAAACAAACAACAAACCTAGAAAAATTCCTTTAAATAATCTTCAGCTTCAGGACATCGGTAAATTACTTGGAAAGAGATTGAGCCTTTGAGTCTTTGAGTCTTACTGTAAGCTTTGTTTGGTAAGGCCACTATGGAGACCAGCCTCTCTGAGTATTCTCTCACTGAGGGAGGTGAGAGACTGAGAGAAGGATGGAAACCAGCAAGAGGTGTGGCCTTTGTAACCACCAGAAAGTGCTTGCTCATTTGACTAAAACCGAATTGAGTGCCACCTCCTTCTAAAGTGTATGACTGATGTAAAATGCCCATACGCACAAAGTCACTGAGATAGAAATTTAACAACAGTGTGAACAAGAAACATGTACCCAAAACCTAGGTCAGTAAACTGAGTTACCAACTCAAATGAACTGGTTGTCAAATGAGAGAGAAGTGGAACTCATATTCTTCATCGGTGGCATGGAATTAATGAATGGTCCCTGCCAGCCTCGTGTAGGGAGCTACCGCTCACTCATGATTCCTCTGGTGCAGGTACTAGAAAGTATACTTAATCAGAGATCACAGGGTGGCTCAAGCTGAGGCCTGCCCATCCACCATCTCTAGGCCTGCTTTCTCCTAGGCCAGCTCCCTTCCCAGCCTCCAAATGGTTGCTTGTGGTTCCTTTCATCACTGGCACCACATCCAGCAGAACAATGACACCAGCACCACATCCTCTTGCAAGCCCCCTTAGCTTTGGTTGGCTGGGCTGGGTGGTGTGCTCATCGCTGAACCACTCACGTGGTGAGAGGAGAGATTGGCTAAGTCATTTCCAACCTTGCTTAGGGCTAGCTTCGTAGAACTCTGGCCCTGTTCATCTGTGTTGATTTTTCTCTTCTCTCATTACACGGATGTGCTATTAACTCATTCTCTGCCCTGCCCTGTGCCCTAGAATCTGACCCCATGGAGACTGTCACCCAGATCCATTGTTTTCTAATTTCTTGTTGTGTTTGTCCAATGGAGAGACAGTCAGGCACCTGGCGGCTAAGAGAAAGGAGAGAGGTTGGGATGCAGCTCAGCCTGCCCCCTGCTCCTGGGCTGTGTCTCTTGTAATCGCTGTGCCCCAGTGGCTGTGTCTCCCACATATGGGAAGCTCCTAAATGACACTCTTTCTTTTCCCTTTGGATGCTGAAGTGTGGTAATAGCACCAACTATTGCCAGCCTGTAGCGGACACATCACCTCCCCCTGTACCCCCTGAGTCAGTACCCCACTCTTTAAGAGGTCTTAATAATGTCTCTTCCTTTGAGCCATCCAGAGAATTCTTTTCTCTGTTGTTCCACTCCCTTTAGGTGCGGAGCGCTGAGCTGGTCCTCTGCATCCCTTCATGGACCCTAGCATTTCCTACTTGTGTGGTTTGGGCAGGCTACATGACTTCCTGGGGTTTCAATGCCTTCTATGAGATGGTACCCATCAAGACAGAGGGCTGAGAGATCAGAAAGCCCCTCTCTGACTACGTATCAGTCACATGCCTTCATCTTCCAGATGAGTTGAGGCTCAGTGCTTGGCCTCAGTGCTTGGTCCACTGGGTGCTCCACAGGGATGGCACTGGAGCCGTCCACTGCCTCTGGTATGGTTGCCATTGCTCATGGGGGTTGGGGAAGTGGGAGCCTTAGGAGAGGATCCCTGAGAGATATTTGTCCCAAATCACAACGCTGGGGTGGGGGAGGGGGCACGGGAAGCTCAGGCTGCTCTGTGCCAAAGAGACTTAATTCTCAGAACATCTTTCCAGTGGTTAAAGTCATTGAGCATGGATTATCAAAGTAGCTCTTCATAAGCTAATGGATGGAATTACTGGATTTGAGGTCAAACAGGAAATTTTTTTGTACACTGTGGAAAGCATTGCAGAGCCTCTGCAGGGGCTCTGACACAGACCCAAGAGGAATTGACAGTGGATCAGCCTGTTGCTACTTATGGTTGACTAAAGTCCCTGGGGCCACTGTGTTATCCCATACCATCAGCTTGTGCTCCACAGATATATGTAAATGCATACACACATGCATGCCTACATACAGAATCCCAGCATGTGCTGCACACTCACACTCAGTGTGCTAACACCATAGTTGGCAGCTGATCCCTCACAGCAGTTGTGATACCCACCCGAAGGCTTTGACTCTTAAAGGTTTTTCAAGCTGGCCTCTACCCTATATGAGGAAATTTCGTTCACATTGAAGAAATTACATCATATCTTCAACTTTCTGACCAGCAGGGATCCAACTCAGCGCTGAGATCATGGAGAGACAGAAAGAATTGGAGCAGCAGGCTCAGAAACCAAGGCTCACGGAGGGGCAGGACACACTCCAGGCTTCTGACTTCACTTCAACCTTTTTTCCCTTTCCTGCCTGAGTCATTTCTGAGTCCTTCCTTCCTTCCTTCCTTCCTTCCTTCCTTCCTTCCTTCTTTCCTTCCTTTCTCCCTCCCTCCCTCCCTCCCTCCTTCCTTCTCCTCCTCCTCCTTCCTTTTTTTTTTTTTTGGTTTTTTTGAGAAAGGGTTCCCCTGTATCTAGCCGGCCTGGAACTCCCTATGTAGACCAGGCTGGCCTTGGACTTGAACTCCCAGAGATCCCCCCGCCTCTGCCTCCCGAGTGCTGGGATTAAAAGTATGTGCCATGACACCCAGCCACAACCCAAGTCATTTCTAAATGAGAATTAGGTCTGTCTAATTCTAGGACTACTTACACAGGCTTATAATATCAGCTATTTGGGAGGATGAGGCAGGAGGATGGAAAGTTCAAGGCCAGCCTGGGCTACTTAGTAAGACTTTATCTCAAAATGAAAAGTAAGAAAAGGTCTAGAGCTATAGCTCAATGGCAGAGCATATACCTAGCATGCACGAGGCTCTAAATTTAATCCCTGGCACCACAAAGAAAATAAAAAAGTTAGCCTAGGTCAGACAGGAGAACATGCTATCAGCTGAGTGCCTGAAGGTGCCAGGAACTATGCCAGACAGGGAAACTCACTGTTAGATTTTATGGTACCTGATGAAGCAAATGATGCTGTACCCATTGTACAGATGAGGAAACTAAGGCTGAGAGCTGACTAGAGTTCCTAACTAGCCAAATTGAATGAAAGTCTAAGTATTTGGCAATGAATATTTAACTCTTAGTCCCCTCCCACCCTTTCTTAAACTGAGATCTAAAATAACCATGTTCAGAAAATATGGAAAGAAATAAGAAAAGAAAATTAATTCCACCCAAAGATAAACACTGTTAAAACTTTGGAATACAATTCTTCTTATCTTTGTATATTTAAAATTTTTGCACCTGGGTTGGCAAGATGGCTCAGCTAGTGAGGGCACTTGCTGCCAGGCCTGGCAATCTGGGTTTGATTCCCCAAACCTACATGGTGGGGGGGAGAGTTGACTTCTAAAGGTTGTCTTCTGACCCCCCACATGCACACCATGGCATGTGCACCTCTCTCCCCACAACCCCAAAGAAAATTACATTTTAAAAAATCAAATGTGAGGCCTTGTCATGCAAGCCTCTGTGTAACCCAACTACATTATTTTTTGCTACGCTATGTATTATTAATGACCTTCTATGCCATTAAACATCATTCCAGAACAATTATTTTTTAATGGTTGTAATCAATTCTACTGAGTCTATCAATATCTATCTAGCGAAGGCCATTTAGCCAAGGCCATTTAGGCTGTGCCCAGTTTTTCCTCTGTCCACCCTGACCAGCCAGACTTCCAGGAATGCTGCCTGCCTGTTCTGTATCACCACTGAGTCCCGAGACAAACTCTCCACCTGCAGGGTTTTAGGTCCCAGAAGATGCAGTGCTGTGTTGGGGGCCTCTGTTATGTGAAGTAGAAGTCTCTTCATATCCGGATAGCTCATGAGCTTGGAGTTATGTGCTGAGACTCCTTTCATAGTGGGGTGCTTTCCTGGCAATTTTCCTGACTCTCCTTTTGAAGTGCCCGCCACAAATGCCATAACATAAACATGGCCTCTGGCTCTAGGAATACCATGCTTTCCTGTGTGATTTTTCAAGCAGTCAGCAGTCTGACAGCATGGCAGAAACCCACTTCCATATGCAAATAGAATGTCTCACAAAGTATCTATCAGCCAAAGCTTTTACCACTACCCCCATGGTATAAATATCCCAGTCTTCTCTCAATATCAGAGAGCTGGATCACTTGAAGCTACACTTAATAAAGCTGTAACACAGACTAAGCAGAGTCCCACATCTTACTGGCGATCCAGCCTCTCCGGAGGCAGAATTCCTCCGTCACTGGCTCACGGATCCCAGCTTCAGCCGCCTCGTACTTTCCCGCGTGTTCTAGCGGCCGGTGGAACTCGCATATTGAGGAAAGTACACGGGTGAAATTAAGGCGGAGACACGGCTGGACAACGCTCCAGCAGCAGAGACCCACGGAGACACGGAGAAGCCTGCGGGGCCAGACCCACCTTCTTCCACGGCTCGCGGCTGAGACCAGGGGACCAATCCCCGCGCCGCACCAGGGCGCCCAGCAGGCGTGCACTATAGTGCTGCTCTGTCAGGATCCCTGGTGAGGCCGAGTCTTCATTCCACAGAAACGTGTGCCCTTCTGCACCAGCAGCTCTGCTTCCCAAACACTGCCTGTCCTCTGTGGTCCAGCCCACTGCCTAGTCTAAGAGGTCAATGTCAGAGCCTGGCAGCTCCTCCACAGTCTAAGCCTCGGTGGCAGAGAGAAAACAAAGCCGGGCATGAAAGCACACACTTGGAATACCAGGAGGCCAAGGCAGTACTGCCCAAGTTCAAGGCCAGTCTGGGCTACATAGCAAGACTCTGTCTCCAGACCGAAAAGAAAAAAAGAGAAAATTTTAAAAAAGAAGAAAAAAAAAAAAGATCAGAGACCACCTGAGCTGGTTTTCCTGATCAATTGCTCATTCAAAAGCTGAACAAAGGGGGCAGCAATGCGACCCAGGAGCAGGGTGCCTGCCTGGCATGCATGAGGCCCTGGGTTCCATCCTCAGCACTGTACTGCCAAATAAAAAGAGATGAAAAGAGCAAGGGGAATTAATGCGGATAGTCAGCTTTGTCAAAACCAATATATCCAAAATAACAGCTCTTCAACTGTAATCTATACAAAAGTATTGAGATAATGTACACTTAAAATTTTGTTTTGATTTTTTTTTAATTTTATGTGTATGAATGCTGTGTCTGCGTGTATGTATGCGTATGACACACATGCAATGCCTTTGGAGGCCAGAAGAGATGTCAGATCCATTGAATTGGAATTAAGGACAGTTGTTGCTACTATGTGGGTGCTGGGAACTGAACCTTGGTCCTCTGCAAGAACAGCCAGCACTGTTCTTAAACATTGAGCCATCTCTCCAGCCCCAACAGCTCATCCTTTTATTTTAGTTTTAATTTTTTTAATTTTAGTGTGTGTGTATGTGTGTATGTGTGTGTGACACACACATGTGCCTGTGTAGGTCAGAGGGCAACCTGTGGGAATTAGTTCTTTTCTTCTAACATGTGGGTCCTGCAGATTGAAATCAAGTTGTCAGGCTTGGCTGCAAGTGCCTTTATCTACCAAACCATCTCACTGTCCCACTTTTATTTTTCTGAGACAGGACTCACTATGTAGCCCTGGCTGGGCTCACATTTATGATTTTTTTTTTTTGGCCTTGGCTTCCTGAGTAACTGGGATTACAGGTGTGCATATCAGCTTAGACACTGTGTGTGTGTGTGTGTGTGTGTGTGTGTGTTTATGTGTGTATTGAATCTGAAATCCAGCCCGCACTTTGCACCTTGGGCTTAGCCACATTTCAAGTGCTCCTACACAGGGCCTGTGGGACCAAGTTGAGAAGACCAGGCATACAAGGTGTCTATTTCTTTCTGAATGCTTAGGGTGAACACAGGGCCTGGCATGAGTGAGGCTATCACTGAAAGAAACGTTCGCTGTGAAGGTCTGACTCCTCCTGTTGTTTAAGCCTCAATCAATCAATCAATCAATCAATCAATCAATCAATCAACTGACCAACCAACCAATCACCAATCAATCAATCAACCAATCAATCATAAAGTGACACAGATATGGTCTGGCTTGCTTTCTTCTTCTACCAGGAATCCCTCAGTCACCCACGACTGTCACTATTTGCTATATGCGTTTCCCAGTTCATCTTCTGAGCATTCTGTACAAGGGCCCCTCACTTTGTAGATGAGAATGCAAATTTTAGGGACTTGGGCTGCTGAGGCTTCAGGGATAGCATATGAACTGAGGGCTGGAGACCCAAGTGTAGTCCTCTTCCTGCCACAGCAAACTGCCTCTCCGGGCAAGTTAAGGGAGCCACCCCAAAGAAGTAATGCCACTTCAGTTTTGCCCAACACTTTTCAGAATCATTTTTGCAACTAGAATATCTCTCAAAGGAGAAAAACTAGTTCATCACTGTAATCAAGTCTGTCACAGAGGATGTGTGACAATGTTTGAAAATATAATCCTGTGAACATCAGAACTGACAACTCCGAAACATCTCCAGGCCACATCTGCTAGTAACAGTCTTCAGCATTCAGGCTGGGCACTCATGTGGGCTGGTGTGATCCATTTCACAGCAGAACTCCTCTAACAAGGAACTTCCTCAAAGAGGACCTGCGCAGAGGACAAATTTTAATGAGGCTCAATCCCTAAAAAGAGTGAAATGTGAGTGAAGAGCAAAGGCTGGAGATGAAACATGTCTTTCTGAGTCAAATGACAGGATGGGGCCTCACATCAGGGAACACAGCAAAAACTGCCAAGAGGTCAGGACTTGAACAGAAAAGGAGACATCCAGGCCAGGCATCTCTGAGATGAAAATGAATCAGACACCTGAGATGACTTCTGTGGCTGCTGTTCACTACCTCACTCTTCCAGCCACCCACTCATCCACCCCTTAACTCATCCACCCATTCGTCATATTTATCTACTTGCCTGCTTACTGATCTGTCACCCACCATCCATCCACCATCCATCCACTACCCATGTATCTACCCATCCATCTACATCCTCATTCATCTATCCATCCACCTATACACCATCTAACCATCCATCCATCCGCCACCCACCTACCCATGTATTTATCCATGCAGTCACATATCCATCCATCTATCCATCCATATATCTATCCAGCTATATACTCACCTAACCATCCATCTATCTATCCACCTGCCCATGTAATTATCCACATAGCCATCTACCTACTCATGTATCTATCCACATATTTATCCATCTGTCCATCAATCTATCCATCCACCCATCTACCCATGTATCTATTCATGCATCCACATATCCATCCACCCACCCATCCACCCAATCTTTCCCATATGTCTCCCCTGTGGGAAGCCCTGAAGATTTATTGAGAGGCAGGATCAGGAATGGTGATAAGACATCTCTCATGCTCCGTTAATTTGATGTCAGGTAAGACTCAGGTGGACGCCAGACCATGTGGTAGCAACTGACCTCAGAAGGTGAATCTCAGAAATACCCTCCCTGGAGGGGTTGATAGTGGAAGCTTCTATTGAAAAGCTCTAATGCCTTGGTGTCTGTCAACATGATTTGAAAAGGGAAGAGTTACAAAGATTCCCACCTCCTGACCTCAGCACTATTTTTCAGTACTAAAAACATGAAAATGGGGTGAAAGGGCATTAAACAAAAGACCATTAACAGTGCCACAAAAACCGCACAGGTGAAAGCACCCGGCTGTTGCTGCCATCTTCCCAGCTGTATAACTGGTCAAGGAAATCAATGCTCTGTTGTTGATGGATCTCACATCCTCTTTCCTACTCATTTCTGATTCATGTCTTAACCTTTTCCGGGATGACCACAGTGGCTTTCAAGATAAAGTAAAGAGAAAGCTCAAAGGAGGTCACGGTTTCCCACACCTCCAACATACACGAACCTCCTTCGTGATTTTCACACATCCACGCACCATCTGTACTTTGCTTTACTGAGTATCTGCCTTTAAAAGTACGGAAAAAGAAATCTTGTCTTGTTACCTTAAAGGCACGTTTTAGTTTTTCAGCACACATTAAAATAAACACAAGATTATTAAAATACAGAATGCAGTTCTGGGTCCCAGCTAAGTGGTCGTCTCGTGCATCTGGGGCAGAGTCAGGGGGTGTAGCACTGTTATCAGGGCTTCTGGGGGTCTGACTAGGTGGGCTGACCAAAGGCTCTGACCCAGGCCCTCATCAAGGCTTGGCTAATGCTTGGGAACTGCACACATTTGTGTGCCAATTTTTTAAATTTATAGGGATGGTTAAAAAAATCTTCCAAGCAGCAAATCTGGAAAAAAATTGTAATGTTAAATGTAATGTTAGAGCTAATGTAAATATTAAATGGGTCAATGACATCAGGCTTCTATGGAAAGTCCCTTTTGAAAAATAATTTTGGAAACTAGTGGCATATATTGATAAGTATCTTCATTTGTGATGAGTATGAATCCTTTAATTCACATCTCTGGGAGGGTAAGGGGTGTGTGAGTCTTTGCTTATGTGCATATAGGTGTAAGAGTATGAATTATTCTAGATGGCAAAGGCAGCAGGAATGGAACTGAAAGCTGGGCTTGGTGGTGCATGCCTGTGACTCTGGCACTAACAATGTGGAGGCAGGAGGAGGAGGAGTCAGGTCAGTCTGGACTACATATATCTGTCTTCGAACAATCAGAGACTAAGAAAGCAAGACCAAATCAAAGAACAATCTGACTAAAGCAGTGACTAAACAGGAGTCCATCAACTCCAGAATCTTCTGGAAAACTACAAGTGTTTGAGGGTCCTAGAAGACTATGAAGCTGATCTCCAAACATCCTTCTCAGCATCTTTGCACTAATTTAGCCAGCACTCTGACCCGGATGCTCAGCATGTATAAATAAATCTCTTTAATTTCTGCAACACTTTAAACTAGGCCCTGTGGTCATCCATAGGGAGTCCTGGGGGCCTCACTTTTGGAGGGCTAAAGCACCATCCCTGGCTTCTGAGAGCACAGGATACCAAGACTCTCAGTCAAGCCCCTTGTTGGGAATTACTTTCTACTGTGAGGAACAGCCTTGCTGAAGGATACAGCTGTTCCCACGGCCAGCCAGGGCCTGACAGGCTGACAGAGAGCACGGAGGCCCAGCCCTGGCCCAGTCCAACTCCAGGGTTCCCTGCAACTTCAGTTGTGATGGCGCTAGAGTACCCATCCTCACTCCCTAACAGGTGTATCTCCCAAGCACCCTCTGACAGATCTGTACACAGTGCTCTATCTGTGTACTGGGAGCCCAATCTCAGGTGAGAGAGCTCAATTAGAGATGAGGAAATGGAGATGCAGACAGATAAAGGGCTTGCTTCCCCAAGTTCACCCAATTAGCAGGTGGAAGTCTGTCTCCGGAGTGCATGCCCTTAATAACTCTGCACCTTTTAGGAAGTCACAGGTGAGTGCTCTCGATCCCCCCACTGCGGTCCCTCTTGCCCTTCCACAATGTATTATACGTCTACCAGACTCCAGGTTTTGATGCACTGAATCAAGAATTGTGGCTTGAATTCTGTTAAGAAGGTCTGTTGAGAAAGAAGATGGAGGTGGGTGTTGAGAGTGAGAATGGGATTCACAGTCCCATGAGCAAATGGATCTTCTGAGCCTCTTTCACCCCCAAGGAACTGGCATCAGCCAAGCTGACTGGGCTCTGAGTGTCACACGTGAGGTGTGCAAGTCACCTCTGAAGGAGAACACGTAGTCCAGCATGCATTTTTGCTCAAAGTCATGACTGGTGTCAGCTGCAATTTATGTCAGCTGTCTTCCTTGGTGCCTAGGAGATGTCCAGCTTGGCCAGCCCTGGGCTAACATATCTTGGCATGTGCACCAAGGGGGTGCTCTGGCCTCACACAGAGAAATGCACCGATGGGTACAGTACTTCTTTGTGCTGTTTTCATCCAGGATTTTTCCTGTGTGTCTTCCTCAACAGTGGGTATCATGAACACTTGATTACTTAAAATGTTTGCTTGTGCGGGTGTGGTGGTCCATGCCTTTAATCTCAGCACTTGAGAGGCAGAGGCAGGTGTGTCTCTGTGAGTTCAAGGCCAGCCTGGTCTACATAGTGAGTTCTAGGCCAGATGAGACTACAAAGAGACCCTGTCTCAAAAAGACCAAAAAAAAAAAAAGTTTGCTTGTGGTTTGTATTTTCACGAGAGAGAGAGAGAGAGAGAGAGAGAGAGAGAGAGAGAGAGAATGCCACATGCGTAGAGGAGAGAGGAGAGCATTGGATCCCTTGGAGCTGGAGTTACAGGTGGTTGTGAGCCATCTACTGTGGGTACTGGGAACTGAACTGGAGCATTCTGGAAGAGCAGCAAGCAGTCTGCTGCTGAGCCATCTCTTCAAGACCATATTCTTACTCTTTTTTTTAATATATATTTTTTATTTTATGTGTATGCATGTATTGCCTGCATATAGGTAAGTGCACCCCTGTTGTGCAATGCCTACAGAGGACAGAAGAGGCTGCTGGATCCCCTGGGACTGGAGTTATGGACAGTTGTTAGCTGCCATGTGGGTGCTGGGGTTCGAACCCGGGTCTTCTCCAAGAACAACCAGTGTTTTTAACCACTGAGCCATCTCTCCAGCCCCATATTCTCATCCTTTTAAAGCATAAATCCTAGGGGCTGGGGATGTAGTTCAGTTGGTAGAGCACTTGCCTAGCATGCATGAAGCCCTGGATTTAATTCTCAACACCTTGTGAACTGGGCATTTGGTACAAGTCATCATCCTCAGCTACACGGTAGGTTTGAGGCCAGCCTGGGATACTTGAAACTTGTCTCACAAACAAAAAACAAACAGTTAAGGTTCAGATAGCCCTGCCCCCTCACCAACAGGATCCCAAGGACTTCTCATGCTCCTGAGAAAAGGGAACCTAGCTCATAAGCACCTTGGTCTTTGAAGTCAAGAGAAGCAGACTTTTCTCCACTGTTTGGCCAACACAGCAGGCTTCCCCTTTGATCTCTGAAGAGGACACGTTTTAATAGTCCTGCTCTCCCACTCCCTGTCCCCAACTTTAAAAAAAATGCATCTTCCCGCCTTCTGCAGGAAGCAGAAGCTTCCCTTTTAAAAGACCCCAGCTCAATACCTGGGCAGACATATTCCCTTCCCCAAAGGGAACATGTCCCCTGTGAAATAAAGCTCTATCCCGCTGAGAGTTTTATCTGTGTCTTGGTGCCTCATCCTCCATTCGCTCGTTCTCCGCCAACTTTTTACCTATCACAATCAAGCAAGCAAACCCTTAAACAAACAAAAACAGGAAACTGCATATGTTCTAGGTCTCTGCATGCAAAAGTAAAGTAGATTTTTGCTAGGAGGATACTACTATGTATTTGTAGGATTTTGTTTGCAAGTTCCATTATTTTGCTCTAAAATTAGTTAGCAAACCACTTACTATATTTTGAAAATACTATTAAGAATAAATCTACAGGGCCAGGCATGGTGGTACACACCTTTAATCCCAGCATTGGGGAGGAAGAAGCAAGTGGATCTCCGTGAGACTGAGGCCAGCTTGGTCCCTATAGTTTCAAGTTCCAAGCTAGCTGTGGCTACAGGGAGACCCTGTCTCAAAAAGAGCCCCCACCCAAAGAATAAACAACTAAATAAAATCAGTTCACCCATTTAAAAAAAAAGGTGATTGTAAGACCCACCAAGAGCTAAGGGTGTAGCTTAGTGGTTGAATGTTTGTTTAGCATTTGCAAGGCCCAGGGTTTGATCCCCAGTGGCACAAAACACTTTAAAATGACCCTACCTCATAGGAAGTTCTTGTTTAAGGGATACATGGTTCCAGTTAGGATGCTGAGAAGGTTCTGGAGACGGAGGGTGGCAATAGTTGTACAACTATGTGAATGAATTTCATGTCATTGAATTGTAGGGGTCACACAGAGGTCACAGACAGTCACATTATGTTTCACATATTCTACCACATCAAAACCATAGGGTTAAAAAGACTGAACCGTGGCCACAGGAAAAGCTTTATGATGTGACAGAGGAAAGTAAATGGTAAAGGAGTGGAACAGGCTGGTATCTGAATGTGAAGAGCCTGGTGGATGTGTGATCACAGTGCTGGGCTGGCTTTGATGTCATTTTGAGGCCGGTTGCACCTTTTCCACTTTCTGCAATGGACATATTTATGTAATGAACAGAGACATGAGCATGCTATTCGAAGCACCTGAAGAAATAAGGACATGTGACTCGAGGTCCTGGTATACCCTCCCTTCCCTCCCCCAGCTTGGGAAGAAGGAAAAAAAAGCAAGGTGCTTCATCCTGGGTTTGTACCCCGGGGGCACATGGAAAGCAAGCATATGGTGTTGGGAGGTGGAGGCAGGAGGATCAGAAACTCCAAGTCATCTCTGGCTATACAGGGAGTTCAAGATCAGCCTGGGATACATGAGACTTCGTTCCAAAAAAACCCGACCAAACAGAAAAGCCCAAACCAAAACCAATGACAAAACCAAACCTGGCCTAAAAAAATCAAGGGGCAGAGTCCTGGCTTCAGCTTCATTTCTTATGTGCCAGCTGCCAAGGGCCACAGTTTCCTAGTCTGAAAACTATGGTGGGGGAAAATTCACTGATTTATTTCCGCTTTGCTGTGCCATGGCTCTCAGAAATGACGTCCTCTGCTTTCAGCTGCCTGTGTGTCTGTCTCAACTCCCCCTTTTATAAGGATACTAGTTATGTCATACCCCACTCCAGGATGACCTCGACTCAGTCCTCAATAGAGACTGTTATGAGAATTAAATGAGATACAATGCACAGTACTTAGCACACTATCCATCATAGAAAAAGCACCAAGCACTGCTGGCTGTTCCTATCTTCTTCACACTAGTTATCAAAGGTGCAACTGCCGTGTGTCGACCTCCTTCCTGGGTGCATTCTCTGATTCTCTCGGGGACCCAGTCCTGCCTTCGCACAGGGCTGCTATTAAAGCTCTCATAAACGATACACTTCCCCATGCTGTTTTTTGTTTAAAAAATAGCTACACCCCCCAACACCCCGCCGCCTTAAGGAAGTGAGACTCGAAAGCTTTGGCGAGAGGCATCAATTCACACAAATTGCTAAGCCACATTATTTTGATCTCTCAAATGTATCTGACAGCAGCAGGAGGAGGAGGCAGCTTTCTGGGCTTTGTGCTGTCTGCAGTCATGTGTAATTGTGTTTGAATAAATGCCTGAGACACTAGATTTTGAGATCTCTAGGGTTTTTTTTTTCTGTTTTAAAAAATCATTTTTCTGTGTGCGAGTGTGGATGCGTACGTGCCACTGCGCATGTGTGGGGGGTCAGAGGACAACCTTGGGTCCTCAGTTTCCATGTCGTTTCAGATAGGGTCTCTTGTTCACTGCTGTATACACCAAGCTAGCTGGCCTACGAGCTTCCAGGGACTCTCCTGTCTCTGCCTCCTGTCTCACCATAGGAGTGCTATGGGATCTGGCTCTATGTGGGTTCTGGGGATTCAAATTCAGGTCCTCATGTGTGTATGGCAAGTGCTTTACCCACTGAGCCATCTCCCAGCCTGAGGCGCCTGCTTTTGGAGTGAGAATTCTTGAGTGTGGTTCCTAGTGGTTTTACCAGCGATACACTGTGGAATTCTAACACAGCTACTTTACTTCCTGAACTATAATGATCCAATCAACAAACACTCATTTCACCGACTAAGAGCTAAGTCTCACTCAAGGTCCCAAGGGTGATTCCAATACCACTCTCAGAGGCTCCCAGGCTCCCTGGCAAGGGGAGGAGGCAGACTCACATCTAAACCACGTGAGCAGGGCCCATACTGCCCTCCACTATGGACATGGGGTTGTGGTCCCCCTCCTCCTGCCCAGCCCAGGTTGGCCTGTAGAGGGAGCTGGGAATACTGGGAATATCAGAATTTCTAAATAGTTAGGAATAGGGGCTTGAGTCAGCCAGATGGGTATCCTGGAATAAACTCCTTACTGTGCAATCTGAGTGTGTCACTTATCTGTGCCAAGCCTCTTTTCTTTACAATAGGATCGTTAATTACTCAACCATTCATTGATTCAGGCAATATTTATCAGGCACCTCCTATGGCCCAGGTTTAAGATACAGCAGGAAACAAAACTGGCACTAAGTGTGGTATGTCTGATGGGGAACCTGGAGAATGAAGCATGGGACAGGGAGTGGATGGGGGAGGGAATGGCAGTTCCAACTAGGGCATCTGGGAAGCCCTGGATAAGAAGGTGACAGGAGGGCAGAGACAGGGACACAAAGGAGAGGCCAGATGCAGTCACCAACACAGCCCGCTGGCCTCTTGGGATGAGCCACCCCCCGTGGTACGGCAGGCTGCTGTAGTATCTTGTGGTTTGACATGGCTGGGCTTGGGCCTCAGTGGAAGCAAGTTACTGAACAGCATGCTTAGTGTTCTGTGTGTGAAGGAAGATGGCAGAGACAGGGCAGCTCCAAAGGCTTGATTATTATTACAACTGTAGTTTATTGCTAGCAATTACCATTTGCAAACGTGAATTCTCAGAGCCCACAAGGGTCATTTTCTCGGCTCAGTCCTGGGATCCTAGCCCCAGAGAGAGATGCCCATGGGGGGCATTAAAAGGTAGGGAGGGAAAGACACCAACTTATATAAGGGAGTCACTATTAATGAATCCAAGAACATCAAGCCCTGACCACTCGTCTGCTGTCAGTTCTGATTGGTCACTGGGTTGAAAATGGCATTTTATAAATCAGCGAGGAGCTATGGTTAGATTCCTCTATCTTGTGTGGACACTATCCCAGCAAAGTGGCTAAAAGAAACAATGATGGCTGAGCTTCCTTCAGGCATATAGCCCCAATGAGCTGCTGAGGCACAGGGAGGTGAAGAGTCCTGGTGCCTAGATGTCTCAGAGATGCCAGACGTGCTGATTCACCAGAAACAAACGAGTCTCTCTCAGGCTGGGGCTGGCGACACCAGGCAGGGATGAAAGTGACATTCTCAGACCGAGTAGGAAGGAGATGGTTCCTGAGTCTCTTACTCAGGGTAAGGGAGGCCGTGGGGGTGGGTTGGCACAAAATTCAACATCCAAGGTAACAATTAAGTTATAGTAAAACTTCTTTCTTGGAAATGCTTAATTTTCCCATAGAAACATCATCTTGGATTAAATCCCCATGAAGCATGTATAAATGACGTGCCAAGGGTATGTTCTCAGAAAAAGGAGACCAGATTAGGAATCACTTAGGAAAGGCAAGATTTGGCCTAATCCTGGACCAAATCAGTCATTCTTGCATTCCCCTGAATCAAGTCAATCATTCCTGCATCCCCTGGACCAAGTCAGCCATTCTTACATCCGCTGGACCAAGTCAGTCATTCCTGCATCCCCTGGACCAAGTCAGTCATTCCTGCACCCACTGTACTAAGTCAGTCATTCCTGTATTCTCACAGAGGATTCAGAGGATGCAACTCCCAGGCACCAAGCCCTAAGGCTCCGCAGGTGGGAGTCATTATAGGGCACCTGTAGCAACTGGGGGTGGGCAAACCCAGCCAAACTCCTCAAAGGGATCCCGGGAGACCTGGGTGGGGTGCCACAGCACCTGTGTGATTAGTCTTATACATAATGCTAAGTGGTAATTCTGAGGGCAGCTGGGGCTGGAGTACCATGGAGCTCAATAGGAGGCAGGTCAGTGAACAGACACCTTCCCCTTTAGTGACTCAAATGCCTAGAGTGAGTGAGCAGGAGTGAATTCAAAGGCGAGTCTGCTCACAGGCAGAGTTTATGTGGCTGTTTTGATGTTGACTACTGTAACCTTGACACAGGTTAATAGATTGGCTCATCGAGTGGATGAAGATGAGCTCATCCATGTGAAGTAGACAGGCACCTTGTAAGTATACCGTGACTGTCACTGGATTCAGTTTTGCTTCACTGGACCTGCATGAACCCCGTTCTTTGAAAAGTTATCCTCAGAACACAGGAGCGCTAACAAGAACTGCAGTAAGAGCAATGCCTGTCGCAGCACTAAACACTAGTGAGATTTCACATGGCAACATTTCGAAGTAGGATATGTTTCCTTCAGTTCTGCAGAAGAGGAAACTGAGGCACAGAGCAGCGAATATCTTCCGAGGTCACCTAGCTCCAAGAAGTACTTACTATAGTTGCTTCCTGTCTGACTTCAAAGCTACAGCTCCTGTTCTAGCTCACTGGAGCTGTTCCAGGTTCATTTCATGTGTTGGAGGTGGTTGGTTTGAGGGCTCAGAGCGGGAGGGGACTCTCAGATTGCCTCCTCCATTACGTGTGTTTGACCCTGTTCCACTGACAACATAGTCCAGGATGGAGTGGGGACGTTCTGGAAAGGTTTGCTGTTGTTCCTCAGTGACAGTCAAAGAAGGCTTGTGAGCAGGCGGGACCTTATGATGGAACACAGTGAGTGGCACTGGGAGCTACTGAGGTCCCTGGGACAAGCTTGATTTTCTAGAACATGAAGTGACACATCACAGTTGGTCTTTTGCAGAGCTTCTGACAAATTCTCTGGTGATGGTCTGCCTGGTGCAGAAATCTGAGAATTGGGCAGAAATCACACTACTCCCAAGAACAGAGTCATGGCGTGCCAAATGACAATTCCCGTCTAAATTTCAGAGAGGTAGATTGTCTCCAGTCTCACTGGAGTGTTCGATGCTGTCTTGTCTCAAATTTATGGTGAAACAGAAACAAACAAACCTATGCTCTGGGCTAAACAACATCAAATATAAAGCACAGATGTGTGGCTAGTGGGAAGCCTCAAGTTTAGCTTCCATATTGGAAAATAAAACCAGCAACCACAGCACCAGACAGGTAGGAGAGATAGGTCAACTCACAAAGATGATGTTTATATGTGTGTGCATACATGTGTGTCTATGCATGTATGTGTGAATGTGTATGTGCATGTGAATTGGTATGTCAGTGTGAGTGCATGCACCATATGTCTATGCATGTGCATCTGTGTATGTACATGGTGGGTTAGGGTGATCATACATGTGTGTGTGAACATGTATGCATGCATGTACACAATGTATATCTATGCATGCACATGTATGCAAACATAAGTGTGTTTATGTGTCTATGCATGTGTGCATGCACATGGGCAAGTGTCAGTGTGAGCATGCACATGTATGCATGTATCTATGCATGTATATGCATGCACACATGACTGGATATTCAAATGCTTATGCATGTGTGCATGCACATGGTGGGTGTATCAGTTTGAGCATGCATGTGTACCTGAACATGTCTGCATGTGTCCCTGTATGTATGTTATGTGTACATTATGTGTCTAGGCATGTGTGTACATATGAGTGTGTATAAGTGTGCATGTGCATGTGTGGGCATGTGCTGTGCATGTGTGCATGTGTGTATGTGAAGGTCTCTGGATAAAATGTCAACTCCTCAACTTCAGGATGCTAAGCAGACAGTAAGGATGGCGTGGTGGGCAGTTTGAGGCCACACTGCACTTTCCTCAGGAGGAGCCTGTTTTCTGTACCTGCCCACCTTTCTTGGACTACTTGGGATTCCAAACAAACTGGACTTTGTGAACTTTTCTTCTTAGTAAAATGTTGGTGGAGGTGGGAGGATGACAATGGGAGCATTTGAGGCTTAGTAGAGATTTAAAAAACCCTAACACAAACTTTTAAGGGCTATGCTGGCCAAGGATGGGTCCTTCTTGATCAGCAACAAAAGCTCTCAGGTCAAGAGCTCTGGGGTGGCCCCTGCCAAGTCCTTACCCTTTGGTGAGCTCAACCCAGAGAACACAGCCATCAAGAGAAAGGTCTGAGTCGAGAGGGGGTGGGGGAGGCCTAGGACAAATGCTGCACTGAGTTCGGCCCCACAGCTAGATGAGAGAGGCTGGCAGAGGATGAAAGGTGGTTCTGTTATTTAGAGGGACAACAGGTTACCCTCTCTCTGCTGTGAGGACTTCTGCATGGAGCCCAGTCACAGGGAGTGAGGGATATTCATAGGAAACAGCTTAGCAAAAACTAGCCATCTTTTCAAGGTACTCCTGGGGACATCTTCCCTGTCCTTACAGTCAGACGCCTTAGGGAGCCACACTGTCCCACCCAAACTCAGTGCACACAGCCCAAGACACTCAAGAAAAACTATACATGTGTTAAGTTGAATTGAGAATCTATTAGCTTAGCCTTTCATAGGTAGAACACATTAAATATGATGACTTTTAAGAGAATAATCAGAAGAAGAGCTGGGATATGGCTCAGCTGGTAAAGCACTTGCCATGCAACCATAAGAACTTGGGTTCAATCACCAGCACCCATGTAAAAAGCTAAGTATGTTGGCACATACTTGTAATCCCAGTGCTGGGGACGTGGAGGCCAGCAGACCCCTGTGGCTGACTGGCCAGTCAGTCTAGACTGATATTGGTGAATTTTAGGCCAATAGGAGACCCTGTCTCAAAAGAAGCCAGGTGGACAGTCCCATAAGGAATGATACCCAAGGTTGATCTCTGGCTTCCACACACATACACATGTGCACCTACTAACAACCTCCCCCCCAAATTAATCAGAAGAATTCTTTTTTTAAAAAAAATATTTTATGTGTATGTGTGTATTGCCTGCATGTAGATAAGTGCACCTGTGTTGTGCAATGCCCGTGGAGGACAGAAGAGACTGTCGGATACCCTGGGACTGGAGTTATGGACAGTTGTTAGCTGTCATGTGGATGCTGGGATTCGAACCTGGGTCTTCTGCAAGAACAGTCAGTGTTCTTAACCGCTGAGCCATCTCTCCAGCCCCATAATCAGAAGAATTCTTTACCAAAGGGTTTACCACAGGGAGAGCCATCTCATCTTGGTCTCACGTACCATAAGGATTTGTCCACTTAGAGAATACTGTTCTAAGCACCTAGAGATGGGAAGCACTAAACAGCCAGCACCTGTGTCCTCAGCAAATATCCCCAGGCATGTTTGAAGGGCTGTCATCACATGCCAATGAACCTAATGTACCTTTGTACAAAAAACCAAGTTCTAGGAGTCTGTTAAGTCCTGAAGTTCAGAATGGTGACTGTGCACAGACATGAACTCAGCATGTGGCTCAGGGTTGTACCCAGGATGGGTACCTGGCAATTATTCAGCTTTTGAAGCTTTCTTACTGACCTCCAGGAAAATGGGGGTAGAGTCCTTGTTTGCTTACTCTCTTAGAGGAGCCATAACCTTCCCTCCAGGGACCTTGGGCACACCCTGGATCTTGTCCAGCAGTGACTGTCTACTTCTCCACTAGCCCCAGTGGATGGGGAGTTTACAGAGCAGGGATCACATGCTGTTCCTCTCTACTCTCCACCCCAGCACAGGCTCTGCTGCAGGGATAGGATGTGCAAGAGAGTGGGAACAAATGACAGATGGATGTAGGAACCTGAAGTGCGTGTGCGCGCGCGCGCGTGCATGTGTGTGTGTGTGTGTGTGTGTGTGTGGTATGAGTATGTATGTGAGTGTATGTGTGATGTGGTATGTGTGTGAGGGGTGTTGAGTGTGTGTGTGGTAAGGTATGTATGTAAGCATATATATGGTGTGTGTGGTGTATGCAATGTGTATATATGTGGTGTGTGAGAGAATGTATGTATATGAGTATATATGTGTGAGTGTGTGTGTATGTGGTGTATGTATGTGTGAGTGTGGTATGTGTAGTGTGGTGTATATGAGTATGTGTGTAATGTGTGTATGTGAGTGTGTGGGGGAGAGAGAGAGAGAGAGAGAGAGAGAGAGAGAGGACCCAGTGATTCTCGAGGTTGCTATCTGACAAGCATCTAGATGCTTGTTAATACATGAATCCCTAGGCCTTACTGAAAGGTCAGTGAATGAGAAGGTGGGGCCAGACTGGGGAACCTGAATCTTAACATTGATCTGGGCTCTGGAAGATCCTGTAGTACAGACAGGAGCTATGGCTCTAAACAAACTGGGCTGAGCAGGGTTCCAAGTCTCTCTCCCTGCAGAGAACGCTCTGAACTCCTGATGACTAAGCGGGTTTGGCAGAAGAGGGGGTTCTTGGTGAGGAAACATTCAGGGATTCCTGACTTCGGGGTTCCTCACAGGCCTGAACTTCACAACTATGTCCTCAGAAGTCAGAGGTGTACAGCATGTCCCTGGCATTGCATGGATTCTTGTTGTCATGGACTCTGGTCCCCAAGAACAAAAACAGAGTAGGGCCCTAGGCTAAGCTGGATCTTCATCCTGGGATTCAGAGAGGGAATTTCTTCATCAAATGCCAGCCAGGGAGCCCAGGCCCAGATCCCAGCAGAGAGCACATGCTGAATCAATTGGAACTGAGTCATGGATATAATTAATTTAATGCGTTTAAACGATTTTCCGTATAGTAAACATGCTGAATGAGGGTGACCCAGAATAAAGTGTGTGCCTGAGAGGGGAGATTGTGTGTGCGTGCAATGAAAATGCTCCATCCAATGGAAAACACTCCAACCCATGTCCACTGCTGTTCCTTTCCTTTCTAATTCCATTGATAGCTGAACTTGGCCTTCTGTGGCCTCCTTGGACCACAGAGGCACTTTTACTGTGTCAGAGGATGTGGTATTTTTGGTGATCAGAAGATAATTTTAATGAGACCTGTCTGCAAGCCAGTGCCAGGTGCATCTTAATTTGTGACAAAGGGACAAGTGGGAGCTAGAACAAAATACAAAGGGGTTTATTTTGTAGCCTTTCTCGACTAAAGGCGACTCATGAGGAAAGCAGGGGCGGTGGTGGAGCTGGTGGAGGTATGGTAGGTCTCACTGCCATGGGGCTCTGCCAAACCTTGGTGCTGGGACACCACAAGTCATTTCCCTTCTCTAGATCAGTGTCCTTTGGTGACATGAGGATGTTGGCTCTGAGGGCCTTTAAGAGTGTATTCGGGTCTGCCATTTGCTGAATTATGACTCACAGACTGGTGCAGGTGTCAAGGAATTTCCCATTAGAAAGAAATTCATCTTCAAGCCCTGGAAAGCATTTTAACCCGTCTTAGCTAATTGCTCATCAAGTAGTGATTATTTGGCGCTGATGACAGGGCATGCCTCGATGGGGTTATAAATGATATCCCGCAAGACACGCCAAGGCACTGAGGCAAAGGGCTTCCAAGCTTCTCAGTGCGCCATCAGCCATGGCAACCTTGAGTGCCATGAACTCATCCTACCAATGAGAAACGAAGCAGAGAACAGGCATGCCCTCACTGTGAAGCAGCCTGCACGTCGCTCCCCACCTCAGTGTGAGCAGAGAACGTGTGCAGTGTGCAGTGTGGGAGGGGAGTCAGAGCTACTGCAGCTGGTGGGGAGGGGCTGTGGGATGAGGCCTGAACAGGAAGGGTGGGGCTCTACTACCCAGAAACTCCTCCCCATTCCTTTTTGAGAAAGGGTCTCATGTATCCCAGACTACTCCTGAACTTGCTATATAGCTGAGGATGACCTTGAACTTCTGATCTTTCTGCCTCCACCTCCAGAGTACTGGGATTACAGGCCTGTGCAACCATGCTCAGTTCTGTAGTGCTGGGGATCAAACCCAAGGCTTTGAGCCTATTAGGCAAGCACCCTAACAACTGAGCTACAGCCCCAGCCCGAGAAGCCACTTTTTAATAAGGGTCTCACTATGTAGCTCAGGCTGGCCTCAAGTTCACAATCTTCCTACTTCCACCCCCTAAATGCTGGGATTACAGATAGGTGCCACCATGCCTGGCTTTTAATAAGATTTATATCTGGGTGTGATTTTCTAATAAGGGGTTCTGAGGATAAAGACATATTTTTAAGCCATAGTTTGAAGAAAGTGGCTGCAGTTTCCAGTCTGAATCTAGGCTGCGCTATTAAAAACATACCTGGCCATTAACTATCCAGAGCTTTCATGTCTGCATGTGGGAGGGGGAGAGGGTGTCCGCCCCTTAGGTCTTTCTACCTAGGTATTTTGAAAACCAACTTCTCTTTCAGCAATGTCAGAGCCTCTCCACCAGCCAGGGCAGCTCCGGCCTACATTAGAATAACCTGGAGGGTTGTTAAGGCTCCAGTCGCCTGGTACCTACCTCCAAAGATCCATTTGATGGGTGGTGCCAACAACCACACAGGCAATGCTAACCACACTCTAAGGAACAACTAGTGTCCTTAGCTTGCCCCTCCAGAGTTGGACCCCAACTTACCTTCCTAGCCCCACCATCTACCTCTTCAATGTTCTGGCCCAGGTGATTGTACCCTTCCCGCCCCCACACTTCCCTCTTGCTCAGCTTCTACCTGGTCAGCCTGCCCTGAATGTCTAGGGCCTGCTCACCACTCAAGGTCAGATTCAGATGCCACATCTTCTAAGAGGCCTTCTCTGGCTTGCCCAAAGAGCTCATTGATATCTCTGAGGCTTGTAGGTTTTCCCCTGTGCTGAGAACTTTTAACCGTTCCATATCAGTTTTGTTCAGTTCCCACCCCTATATCGGAGCCACGGTCTCTATACCACTGCACACACACATCCTCAGGTCCCTCACAAACGTGCCTGCCACCCCCTCAGCAGCCTGAACATATCTTCCAACTCCAGGATTTAAGAAATGCACAATCCTCTTGTCTCATCTGTCCGTTGCACTACTCCAGGGTAGACTGATTAAATTACTGAGTTAGCACATGGGACAGAACTTTTATCCATTCCTCCCATCCTTCAGGGAAATTTCCTGTATTTACTAAAAAGAGTATCAGTGGCAGAGTGGGTTGCCACTCACGGCCATTCCCAGAAGGCAGCGTCATGCAGCCAATAAGACCTAGTTCAAATCCCAGCTCTTCTTCTGGTTAGCTGTCTACCTACAAGCTCTGAGCTCTAGGTTGCTCATCTTTAATGTGGACAAACACAGTACCTACTCCTTATGGAGTCACAAAGATGCAACAGGGGCCTTAGGAACAGTAGCAAGAGCTGGCACTTCCTGGGGGTCAGCACCAGACATACCCAATGGGGTGGAATCTACACAGTGCACCTAGCTCAGTGTGCCAAGGGCTGGCATGGAAGCCCTGGGTACATGTTCAAGAACTATTAGCTATTATCAGTGCTAATTTTCCCAATATCCATGCAAGGCATATATTACCATTTGAATTTCCCCAGTGAGAAACTTGAAGTTCAAATCAGGTACTCTGCACAATAAATATTAGCAAATAACACACATGGCCTTTTTTGATTTGGTACCAGGAATTGAACCTATAGCCTCGGGAATTCATGACAAGTGTTCTACTCCAGAGCTGTATCCCCAGACTTCTTCTTACTTTTAATTTTGAGATGGGGTCTCACTGGGTTGCCCAGGCTGCCCTTGAACTGACTCTGAATGGAAGGCAGGTATTGAACTTGAAACATTCCTGCCTCAGCCTTCCAAAAAACTGGGATTATAAGCCTGCACCACCAAGCCAAACACAATGACTAATCTTTGTAATTATTTTGTAAGGAAGGTACCGTACCCATTTTGTGAATGAAAATTCTGTAGTTCAAAGAAGGTAACTCATAAGTGAAGACCCAGTATTTGAACCTAACTTTGACCCTTCCCACCCACCTCATGGTAAAGTGCACCCTCCTGTGCTGTCTCCTCTGCTTGACATTTCTTATCCTTGAGTCATGGGTTGCTTCTCCAGAGAAAGAGAGCACACATCACCCTGCCCCTCTTTTCAACATTCCTACAATCCTGCAGCCCACAGGACATTACCCCAGAGAAGAGAACACACATCAGGAAGTACACAGCAATGCCTCTTTTGACCTTGTATGACTCCCAAGGGCACTAAGGAAAACAGCCCATCAGGCTTGGGACTGACCGTGACCCCGAAGAAGTTGGTTTCATTCATGGCATTGAGGATGATTCTACCCAATGTATGGTCAGTGTAGTTGAAGTCCTGGATCCGCTGGTGCCTGCTGCTGGAGTGCAGCGTCTCCATGGCCCTCTGCAGGGTCTTGGCGATGACCCAGATGCCATCGTAGGCGTAGCCATGGAACTTGCTGGGCCCCACACCAGAGCGCTTGCTGTTGTATTCTCTCTCATACTGCTGCGGAGTCTGGAAAAGTCATAGGGTAGGGGACACCAGGTTACTACAAGGTCACTGGGCACACTGATACTCTCCACATTGGGTCTGCTGTGCACTAAGCTCACTATCCATTCTGTCATTTAATTCTGTAACCACATCCTATGGTAGGAGCCATACTGCCCCATTTTACATATGAGGACGTTGATTTACCTAGGTCACAGAGCCAGTGACTAACAGGGTTAATTGAGCCCTATCTGCCCATAAAGACTAAGCAGAGGGTGTAATACACCCTAAACAGACCTCCACCTGATGCTTGCAGGGCTGGAGCGCTCATGGAGGCTCACTTACTCTGTCTAGAAATTGAAGCTATATACAAGTTGACAGACTGTTCCATGCAATATTTTCAATTTCTCACCATAATAAATGCACCTTCCAAATTATCTGAAAGGCCTGATATGAATTCAGCATCGAGGAGCTCCTCAGAGCTTCTGGTCAGACAGTGCATAGGGAAAGCTAGCCTATCTGGGCAGCCTGGCCCATCCATTCTACTCCTCTTCCCCTCCTGCCACCTCCAGTCTGCAGCCCGGCCAGGCTCTGTCTTTACCTCCTCTGCCCTCAGCCTCGGGATCTCTGGATCACCCCAGAGATAGTACTCTTAAGAACTGGGGCTGAGCAAAGCCACAGGTCCCCAGGCTCTGGAAATGGCCCTAGGATATGGGCAAGGAACTCAGGGCATGGTTTAGATGTGTCCAACCTTTTTCCTTTTGACATGAGGTGGTCATCTACAAAATTCACAATTAAGAACGATGTAATGGGGGCTGGTGAGATGACTCAGCAGTTAAGTGTGCTTGCTATTCTTGCAGAGGGCCTGGGTTTGTTTCCTAGTACCCACATGGTGGCTCACATTCATCTTAACTTCAGTTCCAGGGAATCTGACACCTTCTTCTGACCTTTGCAGGCACCAAGCATGCACATAGTACATATACATACACACAGGCAAACTCATATACATAAAATAAAAATAAAATTTTTTTAAAGAACCATGCAACTGAGTTAGCAGAAAAAAATCACAAACCCTCTAATGGTTTAAGTAAGTTTACTATTCTGTGTTGGCCTCTTTTCTTGGCTCTCCTTGACCTCATGCATGTGAACCAACAGGTTGGATATGCCTGGTTGAGATTCTAGAAGGTTCTAGTGGGCTGTCCCCGCAGCCCTGTGGATTCTGAGCCCCATAGGGTCTAGACAAAGTCCTCTTAGACATGGGCCCTGAAGCAGGTCCCATTTGCAAGGGCATGACTGTGCCTCCCACTTTTCTCCTGAAAGATATAACAGGGTCTATGAATAGCTCAGTATTGACCCACAATTTTCCCCTCCCTTTGAGCTGAATTTTATAAAAGAATTCCATTATAATATTAACATTTTGATTTGGTCACAAAGTTCTGAAACTGCCTTTTTACTCGAGTTCCTGAGGTCGCCCTTCCACATGATGCCATCTGCGGAGCCCATGAGCTCTGCCCCTCCATGGGCTTTTTCTCAGAATCTTTCTGATCTCCTCAGCTAGAAATACCTTCAGAGCTATCTATGGGAAAACCCTCTATGGAGACAAAGCACACAGAAACTGTGTACTTCTTTATATGGGGAAATGCCCTTAGAGATTGTTATACATACGTTTGAGTACAGCCAAGGTATAGAGACTGGTGCAAGGCCACATACGCATGTGTGTGCACACGTATGCATGTGTGTGAAGCCAGATGACCCAATCCCATGCCCGTTGCTCACTGACTGTGAAGCCATCATTTGTCTTTGAAAACTAACATAATTGTCCCTAGTGAGTAGGCAGAGAAGGTAGATCTGCACCATCAAAGGTTGAGGGCTGTCCTGGCTGGAACCCACCTTGCTAAGAAACAGGGTTTCTTGTGGAGTCACCCACATGCCTCTGCAGGAGTGAAGTATGTCCAGCAATGACCCTTCTGCCTTCCCTCATCTCAGGCCCTCTGGAGGCCCAGCCTACCTCCCCACCCATCACTCATCTCCAGCCAGCACTTCTCTGTTTACCTCTACAAACCCAAGTAGCACTTGACTTCAACTTCGAGGAGACCACTACCCCTCTAGGTAGGCTCAGCTCCTCCAGGCACGTCCCATAGGAAATCACCGAACATTCCCATCTGTCCTGATGTCTGTCCACACAGGTTCTCAAAGCACTGCTATCCTTCCTGGCCATGCCCACTCCTCCTAGGGAGCACAGAGCTGCCTAGCACGAGGTACACTATCTTTCTTGAGCCTTTTGTGTACCTCTATTCCATCAAGTTTCCTTGTACCCCAGGGCTTTTGCACTGGCAATCCCAGGTCAGAAAATTCCTCCCCCAGCTCTGAGACATACCATCATCTCTCATCATGACTTCCCTGAGCCAGGCCTTGTCCATGCAGGATTCTGTATTCTTTCTACACTTACCACTTCTGTGTGCCCTGTTGGTCTGCCCTTCCTTCCATATCTCACTAGCACTGGGCACCATGGGGTCAGGATGTGGTATGTCTCAGTCATTTTGTTGTCCCCCAGAGTCACACACCTGCATAGACCTGTTAAGGACTCATTCTTGCTGTCTGCTAAATCCAAATGCACCTATTCACACACCTCAGGGCTAAATGATTCTCCCAGATACTGGATACCGAGCGGTGCCATCCCACTGTGTGGAGGTGCACCCGTTTCTGGGCAACCTCCACAAAGGGTGTTTTATTTTATTTTATTTTTTAATTTATTATTTTTATTTTATGTGTATGCATGTATTGCCTGCATACAGGTAAATGCACCTGTGTCATGCAGTACCTGCGGAGGTCAGAAGAGGCTATTGGATCCCCTAGGACTGGAGTTACAGACAGTTGTTAGCTGCCATGTGGGTGCTGGGATTCGAACCCAGGTCTTCTGCAAGAACAACCAGTGTTCTTAACCGCTGAGCCATCTCTCCAGCCCCCACAAAGGCTGTTTTAATTTAAAAAGCCATTTTCAGTTTGCTAAGAAAAAACGTCTTAATTTGCATTTTTTAAATTATTATCATGAGCTCCTTTCAAATATTGACCAAAAGTTGTTTTTACCTCTGAGGTAAATTTCCTTTATTCCTGTGATGACGGTCAGGTCTTTCAAGAGTATGTTTTAATGCTTGTTAGTTTTCTAGTTTTTATTGCTTGGCTTGGCGTGTGTGTGTGTGTGTGTGTGTGTGTGTGTGCTGAAAATTGAACCCAGAGTCTTGTGCATACTAGGCAGGCACTTTACCACAGAACTACTTCCCTACACTGGTTTTGAATTTGCAAGCTGGGACAGCGACATGCTTACTCCTTTCCCAAGTGCATTCTCCTGCTGAGCTAAATAATTTCAGTTTAGACTTCCACTGTGACTATACTGAAATAACTTATGTCAGACTGAAGAGCCCAGAAAGAGCACTGATGATGACAGCGTTGGCTATAAGAATAACTCCTCATCAGACAGCAGAAAGCAAGGGGGCTAAGGGTGGTGGCACACACCTGGAATCCCAATGTGCAGGAGGCTGAGGCAGGAGGATTATGAGTTCAAAGTCAGGCTGGGATATACAGCCAAAGAGGAGGAGGAGGAGGAGATGAGGTGGCTGAACAACAGGAGGAGGAGGAGGAGGAGAAGCGAGAGAGAGAGAGAGAGAGAGATAGAAGAGCAGCTAGGATCCTGGGTTCTAAAGAGAGATGCTTTGAGAAAGAAGAATGTTCTTGTTGGGGCACTGACTGGTTCATAAGCAGGAAGGTGCATGGCTAAAATAGGAAGTGTTATTCCCTCAGTGGGAAGCCAAAGGCTGTATGTAGTTCAGGGCTGTCAAGGTACCAGATTTGAAGAGTGAGGCTGGATGGCAGGGAACATTTTTACCAGAATTATTTAATAATCAAGTTGAATAAAGCAAGGGGCAGAAAAACAAAGCAAAAAGGGCCAGGAAGGGGCTGGAGAGATGGCTCAGCAGTTAAGAGCACTGATTGTTCTTGCAGTGGACCCAGGTTCGATTCCCAGCACCCACATGGCAGCTACAAACCATCCTTAACTTCAGTTCCAGGGGAATCCGAAGCCCTCTTCTGACCTCCATGGCATTGCATGACATGGGTGCACTCACATACATGCAGACAATACACTTGTACACATAAAATAAAAATAATAAAAATTTTAAAAAGGGCCAGGAAAATGAACAATCTGTTCAGAACCTAGGGCCAGACAGCACCCTAGGATTTCAGTGGAGAATGCTGAAGGGCTGACCAGTAGGAATAAAACACATCAAAATAGACCGGACTAAGGCTGGAGAGGTGGCTCAGTGGTTAAGAGCATTGGCTGCTGCTGCAGAGGACCTGGCTTTGGTTCCCAGCACCCACATGGCAGCTAACAACTGCCTGTCCTCCAGGGGATCTGATACCCTTCTCAGGTAAGTCGCACACATGGTGCATTTATGCAAGCAAACACTCATATACATAAAATAAAAATAAATATTAAAAAAAAAACAGACTAGACCTTGCAAAAACCAAAGCCAGTTCCAGAACCATCTCCAGCCCTGATTGTAATAAGAATCCAAGTGAATTCAACTCAAGGGAAAGACAAAACTGCCTGCAGTCTTTACAGTTTCTCATATATGTTGCACTTAATTGAAATTTACCAGATACGACTGGAGACAGGACCAAACATTTTTTAAAGGAAAGAAACAGAAAACAGTGTTCTAGAAATAACCCTGCAGGAAACCCAAATCTTGAAGTTATATGACTTGAACTTTAAAAATTGCAAGGTTTATATGTGCAAATAAATAGTTGGAAAGATGTGGACTCTTACCCAGGAACTGAAAGCCACAAAAGAAAAATAGAGAGGATGAAATGGAGATTCTGAAGATAAATGTGTAACCGCTGAAATAAAAGATTCAGCGGGTGGATACACCAGCAGAAAGCAGACCAGAAACATGACATTGCCTAGTAGTTAATATTCAGACACAGGAGGCAGGGAAGGAAGGGATGGAGGGTAAGAAGGAAGCACGAGACATGCATGGAATATACTGGAAATATATAACGTATGTATGATCGTTGTCTTGGGAGGTGAAGAAAACGGTAACAGAAGAGATGTAAAGACCTAGACTCCCTCCAACCCACAGATTCATGAGTCCTGTGGAGCTCTGTAAACACCAAAGAAGTGCATGCACACACACAGCACCTGATGTCAGTAAAATAAAACAGTCAAGGGCCCAAACCAAGCCTTAACAGGAGCTAGAGAGAAGAGGCAACCTTAACGAATGCAATGAGTCTGACAGGCAACTTTACAGAAACCACGGAAGCTGAAAGCAACTAGAACATGAGCTAATGGCTCTGCCTTGCTGAGAAATCACTCAAAATTAAAGGTGAAATAAAGAATACTTCAAACAGCTACAAGTGGAGAGAAGGATCTGTGTCTGGCAGACACAATCAAAGAAGGGCAGAGAAAGAGACCGGCCCTCTCAGAACAGAAAGACAAGAAAGAACGAGACATGGTGGGATGCATACATACCACAGCACACAAGCAAAAAATGACAACTGGGCCAAGAACATTCTAGAAGATCTGAAGGGAGAATAGGGACTGAGTACTTACCATTGGGCATTAGGTTTTATTACAAAATTTCAGCAATCAAGATGGTGTGGTATTGGCTCAAAGACAGGTTAACTGACCTTACAAGACAGTGTCAAGTCCAGAGATGCACAGAGAGCAGACCCTTGATTCATGACCAGGGTTCTACAGCATGGGTAGGGGTGTGGACAGTAATGGGCCCTTCAATAAATGTTTTTGATCAATTGCTTGTCCATAAGAGAAACACATCTTTTAAAAAATTATTTGTTTATTTTTATGTGTATGAGTGTTTTGCCCACATGTATGTAGGTGCATCATGTGTGTGCAGTGCCCACAGAGGCCAAAAGAGGGCATCATATCCCCTGGAACTGGGAATGGTTGTTCCAGATGGTTGTTAGCTGCCATGTGGGTGCTGGTAACTGAATCCAAGTCCTTTGCAAGAGCAGCCAGTGCTCTTACCTGCTGAGCTATCTCTCTAGCCCCAAGGGCAAATAAATCTTATCTCATTTCAGACCATTCATAAAGTCACTTTCATGTGGATTCCATATCTAAACAGGAAGGTACAGAACAAAACTAAAGGACAAGGTAGAAGACTATCCACCCAGGCATGAGTGGGTGAAAATGCTCAGACAAACACATGCAGAAGACATAGAGAAGACTAATAAACTAGATTTTATTAAAATGAAGAATCTCTGCCCATCAAATCCTCAAGAGTAAGTGATAAGCCACAAAGTGGGGCAAGAGAAAAGCCAAAGGTGTCATAGCTGGAGGGCTGAAAGAATTTCTACATTCCAGGCCACCTGTGAGCAAGGAAAAACACAAAACAAGCAAATAATAGCCAGGCAGGGACTCTAGGAAAGTGGGTGAAAGGCCCAGAAAGAAGAGAGAGAATGGGGTAGGATGGCTCCCTTAGTAAAGTGCTTCCTTCATGAGCACAAGGCCCTGACTTGGATCCCAGAACCCACTGTAAAGAGCTAGGCATGGTGACATGCACTTGTAACCCTAGCCCTGGGAAGGCAGAGACTGGTGGATCCCTAGGGCTGGCTAGCGGTAGTCTAGCTTATTCCGTGAGCCCCAGGCCAATGAGAAACTCTGTCTCCAGGAAGTCCATGATATTCCTGAGGAACAACACATTAAGTTGTCCTCTGGCCTCCACATGCACATACACGCATGCACACACATACACACATGCACATATACACACTCACATAAAAAAGATAGGAGAAAATGTCCAATTTCATTAGCCACCAGGAAAATGCAAAGTAAAACCAAGATACCACTTCCCACCCACTAGCTTGGCTAAAATTACAAAGCTGACAGCACCAAGTGCTGGTGAGCACATGTGTTGACTGGAAGTCCCCCTCACTGCTGGTGGGTGTGTAAGTTGGTGGGACCACTTTAGAAAGCTGCTTGTCCATGTCTGTGAGAGCTGACAGATGCCTACCCTGTGACTCAGAAGTTCCACCAGACCGTGCACCCAAGAGCAGGGTGAGTGAGCACCCACTATAACACAGTAGATGCCTAGAAATAAATCAGGAAAAGGTGTGCAAGGGTCCAGCTGAGAGACACATAAAGCATATCTCAGAGAACTGAGAGATTTTCATAACGCAGGCTACACAAAATTTCTAGATGCTGATTTCCTTGACCTTGATTTAGAGTTAGTACAATTCTAATCGCAACTAGACCAGGTATATATGACCTGAAGAAACGACACAGAGAAACTCAGAGCCAAGAACACCCAGGCATCTTAGAGCAGAGTTGTGATGGAAGATCTATATCATTAGCTACAGAGAATTGTTTACAAAGCAGGAGAAGCTAAGTTATTTTAGTGTCAAAGGTAAAATGTGAAAGAGTGAAAAAAAAATCTTAGAAATATAACCAGAATGACAGTGACACAGTGGGGAAAAGGATTTCCCAACAAACGATGCCAAGTAAAGAAGAAACCTGATCCCTACCTCACACCACACAGGCACTTGTTAAGACTATAGATCTGCAGGTGAGAAATTAAACAGCAAAGATTTCAAAAGACAAAAGTAGTGTCTTCACAGTCTTGGACAGGTTCTATTGAAAGGAAGACTTTCAGCTGGATAAGGTGGTACACACCTGTGGTGTCCCAGCTCTCGGAGGGTGGAGGCAGAAGGATCAGGAGTTCAAGGTCATCCTCAGTTATCCATCAAGTTTGAGGAGAGCTGGAGCAGCCTGAGACCCTGCCTCACAAAGCCAAAAGAAAGAAAAAAAGATTTCTGTTCATCAAAACACCCACTCATAGGATTTTTACATAGCTGAAAATATTAGTTGAATTTCGGTTAACCTCCCCACATTTCTCAAACCACATTAAATAGCCTTATCACTACAAAAATTCTATTAAAAAATCACCTTAACCAATCACTGATGACAAGGAACAGTTAAACCAAAATAGCTGAACAAAAAAAGCTAAGGACCTGCATCTGGGCTTTTGCCCTGCTGTGACCTCATATGACTTTCTAGGCTGAAGCAGAACAGAGGAGGAAATCAGCCCAGATGAAAGCCGGGATTTAATGAGGAATGAATCGGAATCATTGCTGAAAGACTAATTTGCTGGGGCTGGAGAGATGGCTCAGCAGTTAAAAGCACTGGCTGCTCTTGCAGAGGACCCAGGTTCAGTTCCCAGCACCCACATGGCAGCTAACAACCATCCATAACTCCAGTTCCAGGGGCTCTGACGGCCTCTTCTGAACTCTGTGGGCATTGCATGACATGGGTACACTTACATTAGACATAAAAAATACACATAAAAAATAGAAATAATAAAATAATTTTTAAAAAAGATAAACTCACTGGAAAACTGATGATACCACAAGAATGGGCTGGGCAGATCAAAGCACTTGCTGCCAGCAAGGGATGTCAAAGTCATACATTCACTCAGAGATGGATGCTCATGACAGCTCCAAGCAGGCCAGACAGAGGTCTACCCAAGGTAGGATGGGGAACTGCCTGCAGTCACACCATGGAATACTGTGTAACACTGAACATAAAACATCCTCAACATCAGTGACTCACTAGCATTGTATTGCATGAAAGAGGGAAGGCCCACAAGATGTCACGGACTCAAAGTCAAGAGCAGGCATCAGTGGGCACGGGAAGCCAGAAGACTGACTGAGGCTGGTAGCAGGTGGAGGCTGGGAAGGACGTCAGCTAAGCTTCCTTTCCCTGCTTTGTGTTATCCACAGAATCTAAAGCAATACTGCTGCCCACAGTTTCTGTTCACCCACCTGGATGCTGCCTTGAGTTCTTCCCCATGAGCCTCCTTCCAGCCCTGGGGCAGAGAGCACTAAGTTTAATGAGCACCTATTAAGTATTTGGTGCTGACTAAAATACTTCCCACTGCTACCTCATCCACTCTTACCAACCCATTGGGGAGATACTGTTACAGGTGAGAGAGAGAAGGAAAGGTTAACCGACTTGACTACCACCCCTCTGTCCCTCACAGGGTCACCCTGTAACACAAACAAGCTCTCTCTCACTTCCACCAGATGGCTGGTGTCTGTCTTCTGTAAGAGTTACCCATGGGCTTCTGGGATAGCCTCATCCAGGGATCAGAGACCGGCCTCTGTGTTTTGACTCTCAAACCTTAGAATGGAGTTTCCTTTTAAAGGTTACAGGCCAAAGTTGCTGCCAGAGTGTGGGCAAGCTCATCACATTCCAGCCAGCACAAAAGAGAAGGAGTCCCTCTTCGACGGGCTTCTGGAAGTCTGAGAAACATTCAGGTCCTTGACTAAGCTAGAGCCCTGGCCACAGGCAGTTCTGGAGGCTGGGAAACATCCATTCTTCACGGGGTGGCTGCCTCCCTGTCAGAGTCATGTTACTGGGTGCCACGAGGAGGGGAGAGGGGATGCTTGTATAGACACAGCCACCTCTCTAGTCAGGAATGTGAATCCAGCCAGTGTCTCTACAAGCCATCAATCTCTTCCTCCCAAGCGTGTCCCTCTGCCCTGCATTGTTTTCCAGGGAAGTGGCCACCTAGGGGCTGTAGAGGCCAGGGTGGGCACTGTGAGGCTGGGCCCCAGGGCGCTCCTGTCTTTTCATGCCCTTCCCTGTCTCCATTGCAGATCCCCAAACTCTGAAAAGTTCCCAGTTCCTGTGGCAATGGGAAGACTCAGCTTCCAAGGTCTAGGCCCCGGCTGAGGGCTCCCCAGCTCCGCTCCCACAGTCCACGGGATTGAATGAATGCAGTTGGTGGGCATAGGCGTCCTGCCCCAAGTAACACCACAAACTTCTCCAAATGACAAGTGTGGGACTTGGGCTACCTCTGAGGTCTCCTCTGATGCTATGACTCTGTGAATAGCTCACTCATGTGCCTTGGCCCAGCTCTGAGTCACAGGAGGGGACAGCAGTAGGGGACAGAGGCTGCACTGTCATGGGAGAAACCAGGCCAAAATTGTAAGGGGTCACAGTGGAAACCAGCTTGAATTTAACAGAACTTTGAAAGGTAACAGTTGATACCTGAAGTCAACAATACCAATAGTCACTTTGTGTGAAAAGATGATGACAGGGACCCAGAGAGGAGAAAGTGCTCGGCAGGAGTTCCAAAGCTCATCCCAGAGGGTGGCCTAGAGGGACTGGGGGTAGAAGGCCACATGCCCTGACACTGGACATTCACAGGGGGGTGCAGAGCCCAAGCTTTCAGTGGTCGAGGTTGCCCACCATTTTGCTCATTCTCCAACCGCCAGCTCTGGTGCCAGGGAGCCAGGCAGGGGGCAGCCTGAACTCCGGAGGAGGAATCTACAAGAGGTCCTATGCCTCCAGGCCTGGGATGTCCTCCAGCTTGGGAGTCACTTACTTCATGGGAGAGAAAGCCAGGCTATGAGAGGATCACAGGGGTCCTTGAGCATTTGCTTGATGTCAGGGACACCAGAGGACCCCCCAAAATATAGGCATTGGTCCAGTAGCCAGCACCCTCCTTGACTATGGTCCCCAGCAGTCGGGCACTGTACAGTCCAAAATTCATGAAGCATTTATAGAACTTTCTTTGGTGATACACTGGTGGAGACTTGTTGGGGAAGTTAGGGTTGCAGTCAACACTAGGCCTCCCTCCCTTGAACCAGACGTGGTACATGTATAGGAACAGGTGGGGTGTGGGGCGGGGCATAATGAAAGCAAGCCAGGCTGGGGTGAGGCAGGCAAGGCACTGACTTGCACCTTAACAATTTAAGAGGAGTCTATACCCTTAGAAATCACAATAAAAGTATTTTACCCCTGCTCACACCCCGTGTGGCCCCTGCCCTGGGTGACATCATGCTCCTCGGGTGGACAGCTGAGGCTTCTTCATAGGAGTGACTGGTGCCCCACTTAGCTGCACAGGACCCCTGTGGACCATTTATACCCTCTGTGTGTGTGTGTGTGTGTGTGTGTGTGTGTGTGTCTGTGTCTGTGTGTGTGTGTGTATGTGTGTGTGTGTGTGTGTGTGTGTATGTGTGTGTGTGTTTTGAGGCAGGGTCTCATTATGTAGCCCTTTCTGGTCTGGAACTCTATGTAGACCAGCTGGCCTTGAGCTCACAGAGATGGGATTAAAGGTGTGCGCCACCACGCCTGGCCTTCATTCACATCTTTTGCTGCTGGTTTAGTTAATATCCAGTTCCCTGCCTGACTTGGAGCTTGTTATGCAGGCCAGGTTTGTCTCCTCACAGAGACCCACCTGCCTCTGCCTCCCAAGTTCTGAGGTTAAAGGTGTGTAGCATCACGATCAGCCGGGTTTTTTTTCCCTTAGTTTTTGCATTTTCCTCAAACTTCATACTATTTTTAAATTAAAATATAGGATATCCCTGGATCCAAGTCTGGAAATAACTTGCAAACTTTGATACCCATAAAAATAACATTTACCCCAGTTATTTCTGTTCATTACTCAACATTTCACAGTTTGTTTGTTTGTTTTTTTCCTGCATCGATTTTGATAGGAAAATATTTCTTCCAGCATTTTCTAGCCAGGTGCCAACATGATCTAAGGAGCTGTTTACAAAATCCATCCTAATGATTTGCTAGTTTTTGACAAACCAATAAATCATTGGTGGAGAGGTGGCTCTGACTGAGATTAAATAATGAATCAAAACATTTATTTATCTACCCTTGGTTATGTGGCTTCTTCTGGAAATGAACTGGGTCTGTAAGAGCCTGCAGCTGGAACGAGAGTTAAACTCTGGGCATAGGGCAGGTCTGTGGCACACGCCTATAATCCAGGCACTCAAGAGACACAGGCGAATCGCTGTGAGTTCGAGGCCAGCCTGGTCTACATAGTGAGCTCCAGTCCCGTCAGAGCTATACAGTGAGACAGAGGTCTTGAAAACAAATAAACAAACACCACCACTATCAACAAACTCTGAGCACAGGGAATCAGGAGAAGCATGCTTTACTGTGTGGGGTTTGGCTTTGGTGGGATGTGGATCCAACAGTCTTCACCTAGACTATCAGTTCTTTGATTTTTTTTTTTTTTTTTTTTTTTGAGACAGGGCCTCCCTGTAGCCCTAGCTGGCCTGGAACTTTCTATGTAGATCTGACTGGCCTTGAACTCCCAGGGAACTGCTTGCCTCTGCCTCCTGAGTGCTGGGATTAAAGGCGTGCACCACAGCACCTGGCCAGTCTCTTATTTTTTATTTTTCCTTTGCTTGCTTGCTTGCTTTTGAGACAGGGCCTTGCTCCATAGCCCAGGCTAGTCTTAACCTCACTATGCAGCTATGCATAGAACTCCTGAGTGCTGGGATCACAGGTGCTCAGTACCTTGCCAGTTCGGGGCTGGGTCACTCTGACAGGAGCAATGGGGGTCTGCAACAGACACAGGTCTCCTGCTGCCAGCCCTACCCAGTGGCCATGGGCAGAGACTCTGAAGACTTAGGCTCCTATACAAGGGCCTTCCCAGCACAGAGACACCAGCCACATTGTGGGACCTGCCATCAACCCTGCCAGCCCAGGGCAGAGGCTCATTCAGGTAGTGATGAATGGCTGGGTTCAGCCCCATCTGGCTGTGTTTGGGTACCCCCTCCCCCAAGGGAGCATCAGTGAGCTTGACTTTGGCAAAACAGACTCTCCAGGCTGCTCCAAGCTGGAGGAGCCCAGGTCAGAACTCTGGTCCAACCCTGTGGTTGGTGTGCAAGTCGGGGCTTCTCCTCTTAGCTGTACGTGCCCTGTGTCATGTACCCTGTGTCACGGGCCCACCCAGCGCCCTCACCTCACTGGATCCCCAGGCTTCCTGGAGGGACAGGTAACCATGGGCCGCCTATCCTCACTTCAGGTCTTGTAGCTCAGAGAGGTCACAAGGCTTGTTTGGAGCACACAGCAACCGTGGACATTTTCTACCTTTACCATTATGATGAGGCCTATAGGGATAAGGATGGGATGGGGTGGGCTGAGGCCAGGAGGGGAAGACTCCACACTGACCTTCCCTGAGATGGTCTTGATCTGCTTGGAGCTCAGGGGCTCGAAGTCCACGCCAATGTAGCCCTCCATGGCGGCCAACAGACTCCTGCGCAAGCAGCGGGATGAATTGGCCTCCATGCGCACCTGCTCCCACCACGCAGGCTCATACCAGCCGGGGATGATCCACTGGTACTTGCTGCCGAACATACTCTCCTCGAAGGCCTGTGGAGATGGGCAGAGGTAGGGTCAGCAGGGCAGGTGCCAGGAGATGGTGCGGAACCCCGGGGAAATAAGGAATATGTTTGCTGGAGGGAAAGGGAACTGACTGTAGACAAGCAGATTGAAAGATTCTAACACTACACATAACAGCTGCATATTTCTCCATGAACTTCCTGGTCACCCAAGAGAAAAGGGCAACAGGTTATTCACAAAGTTCTGATTACCTATGAGGATACCAGGGTCTTTGGGGAACAGGGTTTCGTATGGAGGATGCTATCAGATCAGCTAGCATGTACCAACACCAGCTCTACAGTGGAGTTCTGAAAGCTACTGATTTTGTATTTATCTTTGCCAAAAGCTGAGGCCGTGCCTCAAAATCTAATTCAGGGAAGCATTTTCCAAGGGGTCCAGACAATTTAGTGTATTGAATAGATTACACAAGATGCCACCAGCAGACAGAGCCTCTCAGAACCCTTGCCCACAGAGACAGCCCCTCTGTCTATGCACACAGCCCACATCTTATTTGATTGACATTTACCTTCACCCAGTAGAGGAGGGCAAGGCTTATCCTCATTCTAAAGATGGAGAAACTGACAATCAGAGAGGGAAAGCAGCTTTCCTAAGGTCACACAGCAGGGAAGAAAGTCAGGCTTGGGATCTTGGCATGCTAACTTTTTTTGGTTTTTTTGGTCTTTTTGAGACAGGGTCTCCATGTAGCCCCAGCTGTGGAACTCACATAGTGGAACTCACTATGTAGACCAGGCTGGCCTTGAACTCACAGGGATCCACCTGCTTCTACCTCCCAAGTGCTGCGATTAAAGGCGTGTGCCACCATATCCAGCTAATTGGCATGCTAACTTTAAGGCCTCAGATGCATGGTGTCTTTTGCCTATTGAAGCCTAGAAGCTTCCAGAATGTTCTAATGTATCTTTATTTGCCATTTAGTTCTTACTGTAGCTACTTTGCATAGGTTTAAACACACTCAGAAATTCCTTAGGAGGAGAGGCCTATTCTTCACAAAGGGCTCAGGGTAAAGTCTCCCAGTACGGGTCACGTTCCTGTCAGTGACCAGATGCCTGGAAGGGATGTCAGCCTCTGTGGGGATGGAGACGCCCTTGGCGCTGCGATGGGCTACATGTGCCACTCTGGGAGGTAACGCGCTAACTTCTTGGTCACTTGAGAAAGCCCACCCCACAGTGTGAGGCACCCTGTGGGGCATCCTGTGGGGTGGGTATGAGTTAGAGGGTATGTTCCTCCATGTAAGCTCAGATGCCAGGCTGTGGCTTCCACTCACTGGTTCAGTGAAAGTTGGGAGGCTAACCAGGCATTAACAGCCTTCAACAGCTCTCCTATGGAGTCTGATGTTATCGGACTCTCACCTCTCCCGTTCTGCACACTATACCTCTCATGATGCAACCTCATGGTCATTTTCCCAGCAATTCCATTATAATGGTGCCCTAGTCAAAGTTGTGAGCACAAACTCTCCTTCACTAGTGTAACAAATTCACAGCTGAACGAAAGCAGCATCACAGACTGTTCTACAACAAATGGGATCATCTGCTGAAATGTTTACAAGAACAGGTAATGTTTTGTTTTTGAGACAGGGTCTCGCTGTATAGTTCAGACTGGTCTTGAACTTGTGATGCTCTGGAGCACAGGGATGACAGACTCCCGCCCTCGATGTGCAGGAGAGCTGTGCACACTGCCCAGCAGGGACCTAGCTGTGTGTACTGGCTTTGATTCTCCCAATAGTCCTGTGAGGTGTGTGCTGTCACCTCCACTGTATACATGGAGATATTCTGGCTCAGCTCAGAAGTTTCCCCAAACACACAGATGAGAAAAAGCAGCAAGACCCAAGGGCCATGTTGAAGTTCCCTTCTTTTAGTAAAACAAAACCTCTTTCTGGAAGCTTCTTCTATGTTAAAGGCCCAGTTTATAGAAAGACTTGTATAGAAGGTATGCACGGCTGGGTCAGACACCAGTAGCCTGTCAGCGCTCACCAGGACCAAGGGTGGTGAGCAGGAGGCAGGAGGAGCTAGACTGCGGGAGCAGAAAGCCAGGCCCACTGTGTGTGCAGCCCTCTGCCCACATGGCCCCTTGTGAGCTTCTCCGTGAGGAACTTTCCAGAAGGCAAAGTCCTCCTCTGTGGGATGGGTACAGGGGATCAGAAACGTACAGTGCTCTACCTAAGGACACACAGCTGGCAGAGCTGACACTATAGGCTCTGAATGCCGGGACAAAGGAGAGTCAGTCCCAAGATGGAGGAGACAAAGCAGCCAGCCTCCAGCCCTTCCTGGCCAAGCCAGCACAGCCCTGGGCTATAAATAAGCCTTGAGTTGGCTGGCTCCCACTTTCCCATTGGGTGGAAGCTCCCAGCTCAGGAGCACAGCAGGGTGCCACGTGTTTACTCTGCAGTGTTGGCTGGTGAAGAAGCTGTGTGGACATGCAGTCTGAGGGCACCTCACCTGCTGGCAGCTAGGTTCACATGATGACCTTTGTCACCAGACCCTGTGGTGACAGGACCATGGACCTCATCTAGGTTCACCCAGCTACTCTATCTCCACAGGTCCACAAGGTCTTCCTATCCTGACTGCCATCCCATACATTCAACATACATACAGTTTCTATATGCCTGCTGTTCACAGCCTCAGCCACGTTACTGACACAAAGGGACAAGAGAGCAGAGATCTGTGGCTCTCAGTAGAGACTGACCAAGAATAACCTTAGTCAGAGAGGTCAAGGTGATTGGGCAGACGTTGACTCACAGAGCTGGGCTGCCTCACAGTGCACCTTCCTCTTGACCTGAGTGGAGAAGGGGGAAGGAAAGCACCGGAATGGGACAGAGACAGACCAGGCTCCTGGGTAGAGCCTTGATCATCTACAAAAGGATGTGTAGATCACACCAGGAGTCAGGGCTGTGGGGAGAGCACCTCCACTCACCACATGGTGGCCAAGGGCCCTTGAGAGAAGACCCTCTCTGTGGATTATCCCAGCTCCTTTGTATGGTTACTAACAGTTGTGAGGCAAGGTACAGAAACACTTTGTCAGGCACTGTATATAACCTGGCTAATGCTAGAGGACCCAAGGGTGAGGGGCACAGAGTGAACAGTGTGACTTCAGTGTCCAGTTGAGTCCCTGTGGGACCTCTGACCTGTCCCTCCCAGCACCCCTTGATCTGCTGAGCTGACAGGGTCAGGACAGCCCCAAGGTTGGCACAGCAGGTCACATCCAGGAGGTGAAGATCACCAGCTCCTCCTGTGACTGTCGTGCTCTGCACACAGGGTTCCAGATTCCAGGAAGTCTGACTTGGGCTTGTGAAGCTAGGTGAACCTGAGACTCATGGTGATCCACTTACACAGCAGAAGACTTTGGCCGCCATGTTCTGGTCAAACTGGCCAAGGATGATCCTCACGTCGTTCCCCTGTGGGCAGAAGAACACGTGCAGGTGAGTAACGTGAGTCTCAAGTCTGGGCCAGGGGACAATGCCACACCCAAGCTTCTGGCTCAGAGCTCAGAGGGAGGTGAAGTTACCCTGTGCTGTGTCTTGAGGGCTGGCCATGTCTCTCTGGGCTGATCTGCAGTACCCCTCCCAGTTTCATGGGCAAGACTATACATGGAGTCTCCCCGCTCCCTCTCCTAAGCACTTGGGGCCACCTTGAATCTTCTATCTCACTTCACTGATAGGGAAATTGAGGCCAGAGAAGGGTGATGGAGCTGGGACCAACCACAGCCAGCACACTCCTCACAGTATCCTGGAATTTTCTGTCCTCTTGACAGTAGGTCCCTCAAAGCCTTCCAAATTCACAGCCTGGTGAGGTGCTTAACACATTCCCTGGCACACAGCAAGCAGTTGGCAAGTGCTGGCTAGTCACAAGTCTAACTCCCACAGTTCATCTTTATTTTGGCCTGCAAGCTCCACCGTGAGACTGCACTTGCTAGCTCAGTGTGGCTAACAGGTATGTGCTGCAAAGCAAAGCCCATGTAACACATTCATTCACTCAACAAATGTTTACCAAGCCCCTGCCCAAGGGCTCCTTGGAGCAGGGTAGCAGCTCTTGGCTACTTTCTGGGCCCTGCCATCAGGAGGTCAGCCAGGCCCTAGCTGGCACCTGCTCCCACCCAGTGGCTTTGTAGGAGGTGCCACCTCCTTGCTGGCCTTTGTTCCCTCCAGAGACCTCAGGCCCTCTGATGGGGAAGAGCAGGAAGCATGCCTTCAAAGATCAGTTTTTAGCATCTTTCAAAATTGGAAAATGCTGACGGGAGGCCATCTTACTCATCATGTGCGTTTGCAAAATAAAGAAGGTCCTGTGCTAAAACCAGCCTTCATCTGCAGGCAGGAATGGAAGGAAGAGGGAAAAAAAAAAACCCGCACTCGCTCAGAAAAGGACTTTAAAGGATCGTTTGCAGAGGCTGGAAGAAGGCAAGTCTTTGTCTTCGCCACTCTCCAGTGCTATAAAAAGTTCCAAGCCTCTTCCGTTCTGTGGACCAGCTCCTAGGTGTGCGCCAGCATCATTCTGCTGGCAGGTTGAAATCTTTTAGAATTGCTTACTGCTAACAGTGTTCATCTGTCCATCCATCCATCCATCTACCCACCCATACCATTCATCCATCCACCCATTCCTCCGTTCATCCATCTATCCAACCTATCCATCCATCTACCCACATACCCATCTATCCATCTATCTACTCATCCATCCATCCGGCCATCCATCCATCCATGCCTCCCTTTCTCCTCTTCCTTCTGTCCCCTCCTTTCTGTAAGCTTCTATCATGAGTGTCCTTCTTTCCTCTTTACTCTTCTGAGGAACTGTCACTCACCCCTCAGCTTAGCTGATTGGAGAAGCCATGTTACTGACCCATTAAGCTTAGTGGGCATCTCTCCTTTGGGCTAAGGGCACCTGTATATCCCTCCATTGTGGCTCAAATACACTTACTTATTTGTTTCTCCTGACCCCAGGGCAGTGTGACTCCCCTCTGGTCCCCCGGCTGGCAGAGGGCCAGTGATATATAGTGATAAGCCTGATACAGGGTAAGGATGCTGAGGCAGTACCAGAGCCCACAGTGGGCCCTCGGCTGCTCAGTAGTGGGCAGGCATGATCATCACTGTACTGATACCCTGCTAGTGCTAGGACCTGATACCAACTGGGTTCACAAGTCCATTTCTCAAATAGACCAAGGGACCCACATCTTCATGACTGGCCACCAGCTGACAGATAAACAATTAGCTCTGCTACTCATGGTCCGTTTAGTATCTTTGTTGCCATGACAACTATACTGCAAGGACCTTTTGGTTCTAGGCTCTCAGGCTGTCAGGTTTGGATGGGCCTGAGGAATCGTGGGTCCAGGGAGTTGCTTTCCATGGAGGTCAGCTGCACAACACTAAGAGCTGGACTCTCACTATGGTCCTGGGACCCTCAGAGGGCCCTGGAGAAAGACCCTGCTGGAAGTCAGGAAGCCCCAAGGCAGGAAGCTATTCCTGCCCACTTTGCTTCTAGAGAGTGGGAGGAACTTCTTCCCAAGCCAGCAGGGAGGAGCCTGGGATCCAGGGAAGAGAGTGAGAGGGAATCTGGTCCTGGGCTGTGTATGGGGGGGGGGGGCGGGGGGGGCGTTGCTGCCTTGAAAGTGAAGAATTCCTGCCACTTCTCAGATGGAACAGGACATGTGCACCGCTGGACTTGAGGAAGCATCCCGAGGGTGTGAAAAACAGTTCTGGTTCCTCACCCTGGAAGGTCTGGGGATGAGGAGAGGGTCTGGGCAGTATCAACAGTTCCTACATAAACCCCACACCCACACAAGTTCCAGAATCATGCTTGACACTTTCCAGAACGCAAAACTTTTTCTCAAAGTCCAGAAGGTAGAAAAAGAAAATTCAGATAGGTAATGGCCCTACCTCTGGCCAAGGCCCCTCCCTGCTTGGGCTAGAGCTTCATCCTCCTTGTCAAAGGGTCTGGGGTAGTTTAAAGAATACTGAGAGCAGAGCCAGGTGGAGCAGTCCTGTAATCTCAGCTAAAGCAGGAGGCTCACAAGTTCAAAGACCACCTGGGTCATGAGAGCCTATAGCTTAGAACTTGCCTAGCATATGTGAAACACTAGGTCCAAGCCCCAGTGCTGAAAACTAACTAAACAAACAAGCAAATACATACTGGGCATAGGGAGGAAGAATCAAGAGTGGCCCTGTAGACCAGAGTAGCAGGGCAGGTGATCTCTACCTCCTGTGGCAGAGGGTGGCAACTAGAAAATCCTGACCTTTCATGAACATAGCTCTGCAGGGGCCTCTCAGAGTGAAAATGGATGAGGCAGGACAAATAACCAAATAGCCACTTCCCAGATGGACTTGGGTTTAATGCTTATATAGAGGCCTGCATTTACACCGTAGGAGACCATTGCCCCAGGGAAGTACAGCCTGGAAGGAAACAGCCAAGGGTGGAGGCAGGAGCTAGGGAGGGGCTGTCGAGTCCCACCCAAGACTCCCACTCTCAGAATTCCCACAAAGGGTTGGGGTATGAGGCAGAGGCATCTGGGTAGGAGCCCAGGCTTGTCCTAGGCCTGGGTAAATGTCCTTTCTTCTCTCTTGTTTCCCTCTCATTTCTTGTCTAGAACCCGTTTGTCTCCAGGGTGCATACACGGACCTGAATATCATGTGTATGTGCGTATTCTCGTTCTCTCTCTTTTCCTCCCTCTCTCCCTCCCTCCCTCCCTCCCTCCTGGACCACACAATTCCCAGAACTAGTATAACCCCAGTTTACAAGGACCCTAACACAGGAAGAATCCCCACGCTCCATCAGGCTGGTGAATGGCATCTCAGCCCTGACCTGGGAGGGACGCCATGGTCATGCTCTCCTTGAGCAAACCCAGGCTTGAAGAATTCAGCATTGGAAGCTGGGGTCCCTCTGGACCCCAAGATGCAGTGAGCATGGCTGTCAACAGCTCTACCCTTTGTCTCATCTCTAGAAAGTGCCTTCAGCTGACGGGGGAGGTCACACTACACAGACCCTCAGACAGTACCTACCAACTGACCATGGGGAGAAGACTTCAGAGTGGCTCTGTGGGGTGTCTGCTGGCCCTCTGGACTAACCCCCTCTGCTCATCCTGCTTCTAGCATTCTCCCAAGGGCATGCCCTCTGTCAATCATGTTCACACAAATCCCAGGCTTACTTCCAAAGAACTTTAACCCAGGACTCCAGGGCACACAGGTGGGAAGTGTGGCACAGGCCTGTATTGTAGGTTTGCAAGGCTCAGAGCCTCAGGGCTGTCCACTTCCTCTGCCTACAGTTCACCGGGCTGAGGAAGAGAACCTCATCTTGGCCTGGGCTGCAGTGCAGAGTTCAGCATCCAATCTGAAGAGCCGCTTATGGAGAAGTCAGGTAGATGGTGAGATGTTTGTCTACAGTCACGAAAGAGGCAGGAGTGTACCACGAACCCCCCCCCCCGGCACAGCCCACTAGCCTTCCTGCTTCTGGAGTGCGAGGTCCCAAGAGGGAAATCAAGGTTGCCCCAGCAGTGATCTCTGAGTCATCTGGACTTCCCTATATGCCTCCTCCCTTGTACCATGGGGCTGGCAAAAACACAAGCCCATGTATCACTCTGAGAGGTGACGTGAGCCAACAAGCTTACTAGGGGCTGGCCTGATGAAGCAGCCTGGCAGGGCCCACAGGGACCTATTCCAAAGTCTTGGGCTGGTCATCCCAGAATGAATACTCTCTTGTTTAATCAAAATTTATTCCCCGACCTCCAGCAGACATGCCCCTGAAGGCACAGAAGCAGGAAATGTGTCCACATACTCCAGAAAGAGAGTAGAGAGGGGACAGCCCACAGCTGCCCACCAGCAACATGTGACATTCTTTAATTTGTGTATATTTAGCATTCCAATAATATATCTAGCTTCAGATAAAAATAATGTTTTTCTTCTTGTCTCTGAGCAAAACTGGCCTCAGGGCCAATGCTCCATGGTTACTCTGTTACTTGTGCATCCTGGGGGCTGGGTAAAACTGTTTCCAGAGTCTTGTGCACCCTGGAGTCTGGGTAAAACTGTTTCCAGAGGTCGCCTTGGGCTTCTGGCTTGAATGTGTATGTGGGTGGTTAACTGGGGAAAAGGGGACAAAGGAGCACCCAATCCCGGGATCCTTCCATGGAACAGAGGCTGGGGGGAGTCACCTGGAAGTTACGTATATCATGGAGGCCTCCCACAGACATACATGTCCCATTCCTAGGGTCTGTGGGAATATGATGCCCCATGGCTAGGGGCTCATGCTTTGGGTGAGGCTAAGGCAGCTGGTCTGAAATGGGGAGGATTTCTTGGATGATCTGGGTGGGCACAGTGTTATCACAAGGGTGCTTATGTGTGGAAGAGACAGGCAAAGTGACAACTGGTGGCTCTGAATAGGGACAGAGGAAGAGGCCATTAGTCAGGAGGCTGCCTCAGGAGGTTGGGGGAAAGACAATGGGTTCTCCTCTCAATACCTGAAGGACCCAGCCCCAAGGACACCTCCATTTTAGCCTTCCAGGACCTGTGTGGGACTTCTGGCCTCCAGGATAGTGAGACACATCTGTATTGCCTATAGCCACCCAGCCTTGTCCTAGTAGTCACAGGAAAAGAATATGCCTTCTGGTGGGTCCTCCTCCTATCTCCCCGCTTGAGACCACTCTCCTGCTATCCCCTCTCTGGTGGGCCCGAGGACTTTCTCTACCGTTGCTGGGCAGCTGGTAGCTTCCTGGTCAACATCAGTTCCTTTCTGCCAGGAATGCTCACCAGTATTGGGCTATTTTTTCAAAAAAAAAAAAGAAGGTGGTAATGACTTTTACAATATGGACACACCACTCTGGACAAATGACTTTTACCTAACCTTATAACCAAAAAGTTAATCTTATCTTAGCTTGTTTATAATGTAGACAAGGTCACTAAGCTTTGAGATCCTCCTGTAACCTAAACATATTAATGCCTCATGCCCTTCCCTGCCCTGGATCTGGAGTATGTATGTATGTATGTATGTGTGTATGTATGTATGTATGCATGTATGTGCATGGGGAATATCAAAAGTGCTACAATGAAGATATGGAGATTATCCCATTTGTGTTGCAAGCAATAGATGCAGTCAGTTGACAGTCTGTTTATGGCTGTACGTGTGTGGCAGTCTAGGTCAGCAGGGGTCAGAAGGGACATAATCCTCAGATAAGGGGCCCAACTTTTACTTCCCCATTTCATGCTAGATAGACTGTTTCAATAAAAGAATGAGCCAGTCCCTTGCTTGAGAGCATAGTTATGAGAGAATTCGCAGCAGTTTGGTTTACTCTTGGCTTTAAAATGGATGCTAAGGAGTCAGGGTTTTTTTTTGTTTTGTTTTTGTTTTGTTTTTTGCACAGCTGTAGTAGTAAATGCTGCAGAAGACCACAGGTTCCATTCTCTTAGAGTCGGAGCCTGGCTCTAGCAGGCATGCCTAGCTTTTTGTTACCTACAGTTTACACTCAAGAATCTCACAATCAAGTACAAAAAAAAAATCTCATATACTTTTAAAAGTAAGTTTACAATTTTGTGTTAGACCCCATTCATAGCTAATCTGGGTTGCATGTGGCCCTGAGGGCTACAGGTTGGAGTCCCCATGGTGCTTCACTGGAGTGCAACCATTGTGCAGGTATTTAAAGGTGAATACCAGGGCTTTCTGCTCAGCCTGGGCCTTGCTGGCTCTGGGGTCCCTCCCTTCCCCCCTCCACTGCTGTAAGTCACAAAGACATCTCCCTCCTGCTTTGTTGCTGAGAATGGCTTAGAAGGGAGAGGTTGTCTTTAAATCTTTGTACATGACCAACCCCCTGGAACACCCAGAGCCTACTGAAGAATCTCTAGCTACTGAGGAGTGAGTGGGCATGAAGCTTAGCTCAGGCCATGATGGACAAGTGTCCTCCTGTGGTCTCATCACAGCCTCACCACTGTGCTGCAACCTCAGCCAGCTGACCGCATGGCCTTGGGCATGTGTTAACTTCCTTTAGCTTCAGTTTCCCTACTTGTAAAATGGGGGTAATAATAGCACCTGCCTATAGGGCAGGCAGCTGCAAACATTTCCTGTAAAGGGCCAGGTAGTAAGTACTTTAGGTTTCATAGGCAATTACTCTCTGTGCCGATTATTCTGTTCTGCTGCTGCAGTGCAAAAGCAGCCAAAAGCAATGTGGTGAATGAATGTGTTCCAATAAAACTTTATTTATAAAATTGAATGGTGGTCAGATTTGGCCTGTAGGCCATCATTTACTAACTGCTATTATACAGTGACTGTGAGGATTAAGGGAATAAATCTGTGGGCACAATGCCCATCCTGGACAGTGTTTGTCATGGGCATTGAAGTAGAAGTGTATGCTGAGGACACAGGACAGACTGTGATGAGATGAGAGGCAGAAAACGGGCAGCCCTGCTTTCCTGGGAGGAGCACAGGCACAATGCTCCCACCACTGACAACTTTGTATAGTGGTTGCTCCCACAGTGTTCACAGTCTCTTGGCTTTGCTTAACATCCCACAGCCTGCCTTTGACAGGGCCCTTCATGATTAGTTTAAGATGCTCATTAAGGGCTAGAGAGATGGCTCAGCAGTTAGTAGCACAGGCAGCTCTTGCCGAGGACCTGTGTTCAGTTCCCAGAATCTACATAGTGGCCTACAACCATACTTAAGTTCAGTTCCGAGGAGTCTTCTGGCCTCTGTGGGTGTTGCATGCATGGATGCACTTACATACATGCAGGCAAAATACTCATAGGCATCAAACAAAAAATACATTTGAAGAAGATATTCATTCCAAGATGGGACATTCCATGGAATTTTGTCTTGAGTCCCACAACTTCCTTGCTTAGTTTTGGTGGGTTATTTTGGGGGGGGGGTGGTTCTGTCATAACACTAAACATTGATTCTCCAGTCTCATGAATGCTCACCTTTTGTGGTTGGTTACATGAGCCTTCTTGGTGTGTGGTGCTCACTGAGACAGGGATAGGAGGCAACCCCAGGTGTGCTTGATTCAAAAGCCTATGCTGTTTTTGTTTGGGGGGTTAGGAAAAAGTGTGCAGGTGCATCATGGGAGGCTCACAGAGCACTGAGAAAGCACTGAGTGCTGCTGACACGCGCACTTAATGATTAAAATGTGGGTGCTTGGGGCTGGAGAGACGGCTCAGTGGTTAAGAGCACTGACTGCCCTTGCAGAGGACCCAGGTTCAATTCCCAGCACCCACATGGCAGCTACAAACCATCTTTAACTCCAGTTCCAGGGGACTCTGAAGCCCTCTTCTGACCTCGGCGGCATTGCATGACACGGGTGCACTCACATACATGCAGGCAATACACTCATACACACAAAACAAAAATAATCAGTAAAATACATTTTTGAAAATGTGAATGCTAGTTGTGAACATCTTATGACAATAACAAAAGAGGATTCAGTCTCAAAAAACCAAACCAAGCAACAACAGAGGTAAACAAAAATGATAACCTGGAAGTGCCAGAGTTTTAACGGTAAGGTTGGCACACTCGGAATTCTGGTCAGAATCATTGTTTCATCTGCAGAGATCTGGTTTTTGGTTTGTTTTCTTTCTGTTTGGATACATGGACCGGATTTTCTTTGCTGTTACCGTTTACGTTCCAGCAGCTTCAAGTTCTATTTACCACCAAGTCAGAACATCCTTCGGGAAAGGGTTAGCTTGTATTTCTCTATTTATAGCTCTGGATTCTTGGCAGTCTTGAGGATGGGGCCTTCTACAAGTGAGCCAAGCGTTCCCCCACTGACTCACCCCAGCCTCCTCTCTGATTATGAAATAATCTCTTTTAGTTCTTCTAGTTGAGATTAGGAATCCAGAGCCCATTTTTTAAAACTCACCTATTTCTTAGGCCCAATGAGTGCAATCTGGATTTTCATATCTGTTACTGTTGTTGCAGTGCCCGTTTCTGCATTCTATGTGAAAGTGAAGGAACTTTTCAATCCACATATATGTTTATAACAATTATTTCCCCAGGTTCTGTGGTTCCTGTTTGGCCATTTTTTTTTTCAAATATAACTCATTTTTTTTTAGTTATTGATTTTGTGTGTGTATTTCATACAGAACATCCCAAACAATCTTATTCATCTATATACCCTCATCCCAAATGGCACCCTCCCATAGCCCACCCCCATACTGGAGCGCATATAGTCTGTAATCCTTGTTTACTGTCCACTGTGTTGTCAGTGCCCCCAGCCATTCCCCAGTGCTATTTCATCTGCTGTGTCTACTCAGCCCATCTAGATTTCCTTTTTTTAAGGAAGATCAGCTCTTCCTCATCTAGCAGCAATCAGTTACCAATATTCCTTTAGATAAGATTGGGGTCTGATGTTCATTTTCCCAGTTCTATGCTGGATTACTGTCTGGGAATCTCTTGGGCCACCCTGACCAGCAACTCAAAGTAAGGTATCTCCTGTCTGGCATTGTTTCTTGTTATGTAGCCTTTAGCTATACATATGGACTCTTAAAGAATTATATTGATCCCTTTAATCTTTGGTTATACTTTCCTTTTGGGTGTTTAAGACCATAGAGTTGGCCCAGATAAACCAATTTATTTTTACTCTTAAGGCCGTTTGAAGATCTGTTCCTCAGTGATCACGTGGGCTTGGGAGGATCCCCTAGCTCCTTTCTTTTACCAGTGCCATCTATGTGAAGATAAGTCAAAGGTCCTGCTCGACCATGGCTGGTTTCACTTGGAAGCATGGGGGAAATGTTTCCTCTGTGTTGACCCTCCTCTTTGTAGATTGGACACTGGTTCAAGTCCATCTGGTGCGGTCTCCATGACCTCCTTGATCAAGAGGACAGGTGACTCACCACAGCTACAGGACATTTTTGAGAGATGCTCCATAGTCCCCTGGAACTTAGCTGACCTTGGAGGGCAAGGAGCAAAAACTGTCCTTTAAGTCCCTCTGACCAAATTAGTATAGGCCTCAAAGTATTCCTGTTAAACATCCAAGAAGGTTAGTTCCACCAGTCTGGTACTTTTAATTACCATGTGCTATGTAGATAAAGCTTGGGCAAAGACCAAAGGTTCTCAGATAAACCTTGATTAGACATATATTATGTTCCTTGAGCTAGTTGTATGTATACTTTGTCAGTAGGTTGTTGGACTAATATGATTTCCTCTGTTTTTTTGTTTTTTTTTTTTAAACTAGCTAGGCATTATTTATCTCTCACATTGTCTCACCCTTTCACCATGGTTTCCCCATTTAAAGTGACCCTATTTTTCCCATTTCTCCCTTAATAATATTATGGAGATGCTATACTATACCCTGCTTATATGGTCCCACCTCTCTTGAGCTTCTTCTTTCCCTTTATCCCCAAGATTCCTTGTATAACCCCCCGCCCCATGGTCATTTTTATATAGATTGCACTCTCACTCTCAGGATCAACTTTCAGAAGGGCACATGGTTGGTACATCGTGTGAGAGTCACATAGCACGGTGTGTTTAGTTACACCATTAACTCTGGAATTTCAGGCTGTAGAGAGACCAGAGGTAAACTGGATTTGAGGCCTGTATTAATCACTTTTCCATTGCTGTAATAAAACACCACGATCAAGCGATCAAAAAAACTTATAGAAAGAAGGCTTTATCAGGCTTATGGTTCCAGGGAGACAAGGGTCCATCACGGCAGGGGAGGCATGGCCAGAACAGAGAACCAAGCATTCACATCTTCAAGCAGGCACCAGAAACAGACAAACTCAAAGCAGGGCAAGGATATGCACCCTGATAGTCCACCCCCAACCCCGTGACATGCTTCCTCTAGGAAGGCTACACTTCTAAACCTCTACAAACAGCATCACCAACTAGAGGCCAAGTATTCAAATACTTGGAGCCTATGGGGGACATTCTCATTCAAACCACCACAGGGCCCTTGTGGGAAGTTTGGCATTTTGGTCCCCCTTTGGCCTAAGTATTTGTGAGATTTCTCCTTAAGTTTAGACATTAAAACATTTACCAAAATGTGTCTAGATACTCTGTCTTTACTCCAACATGGCTAGGATTCAGAGACCAGTTAGTCCAATTTCACATGTCTGTATTAACTGTGGAGTTTGTAGCTCAACAATGGTCAAATACTGGCAATTTCACGTGATCCAGGTTTGTTTCCTATTGCGTGTATGTCTGGGTATGTGCATGTGTGTGGGGGTGAACACGCATATGTGTGCACGTGAGTGTAGAGGTCAGAGGTCAACCTCCAGTGTCATTCCTAAGAATTCATCTACCTTTGGTTTATTCTATTTTGTTGTTGGAACTCATTATGTAGACCAGGAGGAACTCGAACTCAGAGATCCGCTGCCTCTGCCTTCTGAGTGCTGGCCTTAAAGATATGTGCCACCATGCCAGACTTTAAAATTAAGATCTATTTTTTAATTTTATTTATTTTTGAAGTGTAATTTCCATTTTGTTTTATTTGGATTTGGTGCGATGGCTTTTCTTCTGTCTTTATGAAGCCATCTCTTTACATGGGCTCTAGCGGAGGTCATGCGGCAGCATCAGCAGGTTTAAAAGAAGAAATTCAGTTCTCCCAGGCTTCACAAGTCAATTCCTGACCACCTTGCTGTTAGTGCCACAGCTCATGTGGTACTGTGGCTTGACACAGAGCTCGGGAAACACACAAAGGTCAGGACTTTTACTTTGGAAATGCCACTAGGAGCAGCGGCCTCTGCCGTGTTCCCTGGGCACTCACAGGGCACAGTTCATGCAGCAAATTGGCTGCATGTGGCTGCAGCCCTTTTTGGCACAACCATTGTTTCTTCATTTTTAGATCATCTTGGAGAGAGGGCCCCAAAACTATTATTTTATTTTAGTCCTCTCTCTCTGTCTCCCTCTCTGTCTCTGTCTCTTTCTCTGCATGCACGAGTGCAGGTACCCATGGAACCCAGAGGTGTTGGATCCCCTGGAGTTGGAATTACAGGTAGTTGTGAGCTGCCTGCTGTAGGTGCTGGGGATGGAACTTAGGTCCTCTGCAAGAACAGTATGTGCTCTTAACTGCTCAACCATCTCTCTAGCCTCATCTTCTTTTTTGGGTCTGTCACTGGAACCTGGGGCTCGCTGATTAGGTTGGACTGGTTAGCCAGTCAGCTCCACAGAGAGTGCTACCATATCTTTATTTTTACATGCGTGCTGGGGATTGAACTTGGGTCCTCATGCTGTGTAACAGGCTTGTCGATGTCTATTTTATACTTTGGGGTACATCCCAACTCTGTTTTCACTGGATTACTGCAATGTTCCAGTGCAGATCACTGGGAGCTCTCTGGGGGCTCTGGTGCTTCCCCGACTTCCTTCAGCAGCTGTGGTACTGTTCTGAGCACTTCCTCAGAAACCACAGGGCACTCCAGGGTCACCTTCCCTCCTTCCTGCCTTGTAGACCCAGCCATTTCCTTGTGTGTGCCTATTGTGTGTGTGTGTGTGTGTGTGTGTGTGTGTGTGTGTGCAAGGGTGCACATGTGTGTGGAGGTCTGAGGACAACCTTGAGTGGCGTTTCTCCTCAGGTGCTGTCTACCCTGTTTTTAGAGATGGGGACTCTCACTGAACCTGGAGCTAACTGATTAGACAAGGCTGGCTGGCCACTGAGTCCTAGGGACCCATCAATCTGCCTCCCAGCACTGGGATTACAAGTGCATGCCACCATGCCTGGCTTTTTATGTGGGTTCTGGGGATGGAGCTCAGGTCCTTATGCTTGTGTAGCAAACACTTCACCAACCAACTCTCTCCCCAAGTCCCCTTTCCTCAGATGTCCCTGTTTCCTTACTGCAGAATGTACTGGAGCCCAGATTCTGCTCTGCATGCTGTTGCTACTGAGTGTCTATTTTGGTTTTAGCTTTGTGTGTCCTGGTTTCCTTTCAGGAGCTCCCGTCTCCAGTCTCACACCGTCATCTTTTCTCCGGTGGGATTGATCACATCGGTCATTTCCCCTGAATTCTGGAAGAGCAGTGTCTGGAGTTCGTCCTCTACACTATTGATTTTGGTCTCCCTTAGCCCTGGGCCTGCTCTCTGCTGCCTCCAGTGCAGGGTCCTGTCCTGCTGTCTGACACTAATTTCTTCCTCCTTGTCTTCTGTGTCTTCCACCTTGCCCACAATGAGACAGAGGCGGTCCAGAACTTACTAACTGCCTGCTCGCTATTCTGAGTATTTTCTCCGTGTTTCCTCTGTTGGCTTTGCTGTCTAGATTTAGGACTTCATTCACCCATATGGCTTAGTGAGCCAATTAGGTTTGGTTCTAGATGATAGGCAATGAGACCAATGTGGATACAGCCAGAGTTCGCTGCTTCCAAGAACAAGCTTTTTTTTTTTGTCTTTTAGAGACAGGGTCTCCCTGTAGCCCCAGCTGTCTGGAACTCACTATGAAGACCAGGGTGGCCTTGAACTCACAGAGATCCGCCTGCCTCCACCTCCCAAGTGCTGGGATTAAAGGCATGTGCCACCACACCCGGCCTTTTAGAACAAGCATTTTAATGGGAGTGCTAAAACAAGGAAATAAAACAGACAATATGTCAGGCCGGAGAGTTGGCTCAGCAGTTAAGAGCACTGACTGCTCTTGCAGGGTTCAATTCCCAGCACCCACATGGCAGCTAACAACCTTTCGTAACTCCAGTTCCAGGGGAATCTTGACACTCTCTTCTGACCTCTGTGGGCACTGCATGACACAGGTGCGCTTACAGGCATGCAGGCAATATGTTCATACACATAAAATAAAAATAATAAAAGCTTTTAAAAAATAGGGTTGGAGAGATGGCTCAGCGGTTAAGAGCACTGACTGCTCTTGCAGAGGGCCTGGGTTCGATTCCTAGCACCCACATGGCAGCTACAAACCATCCTTAACTCCAGTTCCAGGAGAATCCAAAGCCCTCTTCTGATCTCTGAGGCATTGCATCACACAGGTGCATTCACATACATGCAGCCAATACACTCATACACATGAAATGAAAATAATAAATAAAATATTAAATAAAAAACAAAACAGTCTAATGTTATAGTGGGTTATGTTCCCCTAAAGATATGTTAAAAGCCTAACCCCATCATCTTGGAACATAGCCTGGTGTGAAAACAGGGTCATAGCAAATGTTTTTAGCTAGGATGTGGCTATGCTGGAATTGGGTTGACCTTTAACCCAGCACAAGTGTTCTAATAAGTTGGTGCGCAGGGCTGGTGATATGGTTTAGCAATTAAGAGCACTGGATGCTTTTGCAGAGGACCAGGGTTCGGTTCACCACATCCACATGGTGAGTAACAACCATCCATAACTCCAGTTCTAGGAGATCTGATACACCATCCTGGCTTCCACAGGTATTACACACATGGTGCACTTACATACATGCAGGCAAAATATTCATGCACATAAAATAAAAATAAGTAAATAATTTAAAAAAGAAATCAAGGCCGGCATGGTGGCACACACCTTTAATCCCAGTACTTGGGAGACAGAGGCAGGTGGATCTTTGTGAGTTCGAGGCCAGCCTGGTCTACATAGTGAGTTCCAGGCCAGCTGAGGTTACAAGGAGACCCTGTCTCAAAAAGATGAAAAAAAAAAAAAAAAAAAAAAAAAAAAGAAATCAGTGTGAAGAGAAAAGAGGAGAGCTATCACGTGAGGCATGGGGCAGAGCTGGAGCTCCACAGCTGCAAGCAAGGGCATTCCCAGACTGTTGACACCAGAGGCTGAGGGATAGGTGAGGAAGGGCCCCAGAGTCCTGGAAAAGGCTCAGCACTGCCCACACCTCAGCCTCTAGAACTGGGAGAGAATGACACATTGCTGGTAAGCCACCTCATCTGTGCTACTTGATGGCAACAGCCTCAGGAAACAAATACAGACGTTGATCCATGAAATGGAAATGGGTAGGAAAAAAAGAAGTGGAAACTGGAGGCTCAATGACTTTAGCGACTGCAGCAGGAAAGGCTAAGCCAAGACTGCAAGAAGGCCCAGGAAGGGGCCACACAGGTGTATGGGAGGCACCCCCAACACAGAGGGAATCATCTGCCAACAGCCAGCACATTCTGTCCCCGGCCTATCTCTGAGCTATGCAATGCCGGACTCCTTTCTCCAAACCCTGGCAGTACAGACAGCTGGACACAGTTGGGCAGGGGCACCACTGAACCTGGGGTACAATTCCAGTTCTTTGCTTCCCTTATGTGTCTTGGGGGTTTACCCAACCACTTTGATCCTCATGTCCCTATCTGTGAAATGGTTCTAAAATTCTTCTGCTGGAGGACTTTGGGAAGCCCTGAGAACATGATGGGCAAGGGTGTACAGGGCAGGCTCCGAGTCAGTGGCCAGCCCCAGGTAAGTGACCAGGCTGGGTTGGTGGCCAGCCCTGGGTCAGTGGTTAGCCCTGGGTCAGTGACCAGCTTGGGTCAGTGGCTGGAAAGGCCAGCTATTTCAGCTGCTGTTTTTGTCACTGTTCCAGTCACTTGTCTGGTTGAACTTAGTTGATGAAGAGAGCGACCTATTCCAACCCTGATCTTGGCACCTTGGCTCCGCACACAAAGCCTTTCAACTCAAAGCCTTTAGAACTCAGCTGGGCCTCAGAGGACAGAAGCTATTTCAAGTACCTGCTCTGTATGTGGTAGGACAATGCCAGCACAGCCTTCACCTCCACCACCAGCTACCAGCCTGAGTCCTCCAGGCTCCACACAGCCTGACTAAACCCTCCACCAGCACAGCCCTTGACACCATGGGGGGAGAGCTAGGCTGCCACCAGCTGATGTTCCTTATCTGCAGAGGCTCCCAGAACTGATGTGCGACCCACAGCCTGTCTAGTTTGGAGACGAAGAGCAACTGGTGTGTGGCTCCCCTGGCTCCCCAATGCTAGGCTCTAGACCCCCATCTATTAACCAAAAGGCTTGTAACTAATGGCTAAGAACTGCCACCTGATGTTTCTAGTGGAACCTTGGACCCACCCAACTGAGAAAAGATACCAGCAGTTGGCATGTGGGGTCTCTATGCCAACAGCTTTACCTGTGGCCACAAGAGAATGGAAGAGAAAGAAAAAAGTCCAGAGCTCTGACTGCCTCTGTACAAACTTCCAGCTGCTCCCCTCTGCCCTTGGGAGAACATCAAGCTTCTTGGCTCGGCATTCAAGGCTTCTGGGACCTGGATTAGAGCTCTGTTTCCAGCCTCAATATATCCCTCCCTTGATGCTATAAACTCTGGAATCCCTGCTGGCCCCACAGCAGAGCATGCCTGCTGCCCTCGGATCTAGTGCCCTCTTTCCCTGTAGCCTGGGATCCTGAGCATTCAGCTCGGCCTCAGTCCAGTGCTCTCTTCCTTGGAACCTGATCTGCTCCCTCCCCTTGTGATGTGAGGCACTTCTCCTGCCTTTTAGGTCAAGATCCCCTGTTTCCACTGAAAGGTCACCATCTTTTTTGGCCATGCCATGAGCAACCTGAGAACATGGGTGGCTCTGATGGCATCCAGGAGCCCAGGAGGAGAGGGCAGCACTTGACAGGTTGAAGAGTTTGTAGAAGTGAACAAGTAGAAAGTAGAGACTTATTTACAGTTGGGGGAACCTCTAACTGTCTCCCTCTGTCCCTAGAGTGACTATCCCTATGGGGTCAGGAGAGGGGTCCCTGTGGGGTCAGGAGAGGGGCCTCTCAGCCCCAGCAGCAATGCTTTGTAATGGGTCAGAGAGCTCTTGGGTCTCAGCCCTTCACAACAGAGATGACATCAGCAGACACCCTCTGTGCTACTCAGGTGACTGACAGGTGAAATCACCACAGAAATTCAAGATGCACTGAGCCTGGTAGTTGCTGTCAGGAACAGACAGCAAGAGGCTGGAAGCTCAGAGAGGCCAACTCCTGGTTGCTTCTCTGAGGTCTGAGATGCAGAAATGTAGAATGAACCTGAGGCCCACACTGAACTTGGGGCAGCCACAGGGAGGGTGTGTGGGGATCCCGGGCTCATCGCTGGGCCAAACCTACCTTCAGTTTTTTGACGCTGGTGCAGGGATCATTGGAGAAGCTCTCTGTATCTGAGATCTCAATGTCCTCACCATACAGAACCCCAGTCAGGTCATTCCTCACCTGTGGGAACAAAACAGAGCATGGGTGGGCTGCCACCAGGAAGGGCCCTATCAGAGGGGTTGGCAATTTTCTCTGTGACACCAAGAGCCCAAAAGGAGAGTCCCTTCCTGCAGCTGACACTGCAATGGGAGGCCAGGCAGGGTGGGGCTGCTCAGCCTGCTTGTGGACTTCCTTCGAGAGACAGGATGAGGAGAGGCTCTGGTAAGCGTGCCTGTCACTTGCTCACCCCAGCTCAGGCCATCACTTATGCTTTCGTTTCTATTTTGCATTACATCCTTGCAATATGACTTTATGTTATGGCAAAGACTCAGCCAAGACCCCCAGAGAGCAACACAGAGCAGATGCAGACTGTGGCCCCCGTGTGTGCGCCTGCAAGGCAGAGGCTGGCCAACTCCAGTGTCCTCATGCCAGCTGGTGTGGAAGGGCATCAGGGCAGCAGCTGGGACTGTACACCCTGGAGACCATATGGCCCTGTAAAGACAGCCACTGCTACTCCTTAACTGTGCTGGAAACAGACCCAGGATGCTTTTCCAGAGAGAAATCAGAATTCTAGGCTTTTACAGTATAAAATTCTCCAATTTTCCAGTGTTGATACTATGTTCTTTTTTTTTTTTTTTAAGTTAGGATCAAACAGAACCAACTTGAAGTGTATATCTGGCTGGCAGCCATGACTGTGCACCCCTCCCTGACATGCAGAAATGGACCCCACACCATGGGGCTGAGGAGAAGGAACGAGGGCCAGGGGATGGAGCTTCAGGGTCCTGTCCTGTCTCTGACTTGCTTGTGACCTCATTCCCTGGGTGTGACCTTCTCCTGTCTGAACCTTTGTGTCTTCCTCTTTAAGAGAAGGTGATTGTGCAAAGCACATCTTGCTCACCTTGTGGGATGGCCACTGTCAGATTCAGAAAGCAACACGTGCCTATGAGGGTGGGAACATATGGGACCCCCAGGGACTGCCCGTGGGAGTGTGCAGTGGAAAACAGAGTGGTGGTGCCCCAGAAAACCCAGTGTTGATTCCCATCTGCTCCAACAGTACTGTCCTGGGAATATTCCCACAAGAAACAGCAACAGGGCCTTCAGCAGATGCTGCCCACTCATTGTATTAATTACTTTCTGTTACTGTGACAAAGTGTATGACAGAAGGGAGGAAGGGTTCATGCTGGCTCTCAGTCTAAGAGGGCTCAGTCCATCATGGCAGGAAAGCCTGGAGGAGTTCATGGCAGTGCAGTGTATGGTAAGGATTCTTCACACCTCAGCAGATCAGGAAGCAGAGAGAGCTCAGGCCAGAACCAGGTGAGGTTATAACCCTGAAGACCTGACCCCTAGTGAGCCACTTCCTACAATTAGGTCCTACCTCAAGGTTCTACAACCTCTCTAAAGGGCACCATGAACTGGGAACTAAGTATTCAAGCACATGAGCCTGTTGGGGACATTTTACATTCCATCCATAGCCCCCATGTTCATATGAAATATTCACAATAAGCCAAAAAGTGCAAACAACCCAATGTCTGTTGATGGATGGCTACATAAGCACATTGTGGCACACACATTCAGTGGCATACTATTCAGCCTTTAAAAAGGTTAAGGTTTTGCTATATACTACATGGACAAAGAGGCAGACACAAAAATGACAAATACTGTACAATTTCAATTATATGAGGTACCTGGAGCAGTCAAATTCCTAGACAGAAAGTGGAGCAATGATTACCAGGGGGTGGGGGTGGGAGAGCACTAGGAGTTGATGCTTAATGGGGACAGGCAACATGACAGTTACATAACCACATACACACACGCTGCACTTCCAGATGGAGATGGGAAAATTTGATGTTATGTATATTTTTCCCCAATAAGAAAGCCCATCTTTTTCCAACAGCCAGCAGATCCTTCTAAAGCATATATCAACATGTTTTGAACAATTTGTCTCTAAATGTCACTGGCCACTGGGAAGCCACCACCAAGGAGGAGGAACAAAGGCACCAGCAGAAGCCGCCATGCTTCATTTCTGTGAGAGAGAACAGGGGGAGCAAGATGCAAAGGGCTGCAGAGTCCAACTAACAGTCCGGGTGTTTATTCCCTTGTGCGCGCTTCTGGATGCTCAAAATACTTCCTGAGAAGCTGCCACCTCCCATGAGCCTCACCCAGCTGTCTAATTGTTGTTTCTGGTGATGAACCCAGACCTTGCACACGCTAGGTAAACACACCACTGAGCTTCAGCCCCAGCTGTGGTTTTGGCCTCTGTTTTGATGAAAGATTGGGGACTAGCTGATGGCTTTTGCCACCACGGCTCAGCTCTGCATCCTGAGGCCTTTCTAGCCGTAGGTAGGTCCCATAGCTGTGTAGCCTGCCCTCCAGGTGTGGTAGACAAAACGGAATTCATGCCCAGGAACCCCTCCTGGCAGGCAGTGCAGCTCGATGCACCCACCTCAGGGCAAGCACTGACAAGGCCCAGTTCTCCATTTGTCACACACATATGGCCACCTAGCTTCCCTTGAGTCCCAGTCTTGTCACTTGAGAAATGGAGACAAAGAGTGAATAACTCACAGGCTGGATTCTAGACTCAAGGAAATGCTGTGAAATGGCTTCATAAGCTGTGAAGTTCTGTGTGCTGCTTAAAGGTGGGAAAGATGGAGGCCAGCTTGATCTACATAGTGAGTTCCAGGTCAGCTGGCGCTACAGGGAGACCCTGTCTTAAACCCCTCCCCTCCAAAAAAGTGAGAAAGAATCAAAGCCTTTAGCGGCTTGGGGTATCTGTGAGTCAGAGTGGTCATGAAAGTTGTATTATAAATATGTAGAACAAATAAAATTGCCCCTCAGAATGTCACACCCTGCTCCTGGTTAAACAAATAATCAACCGATGGAAGACTCCCAGTCCAGTGCTCTACCCACACTCCAGCCTGTCGCTTTGGATCCCCGTGGACAGTTCAGAGCTTGAACAGGCCAGGGCACATGGCCAGCACCATCAGCCATTAATTGCTCCCATCCTTTCAGCACCAAGCGTCTGCACTCAGCTTGGTATTTATTCTGATGGACTTTAAGGGAAGGCAAACGAAAGAAATGAAATTACAGGAGAGAAGCAATGTGAGGGCCCTCCGCAAAGGGAGGACCCCTCAGTGGGCCAGTGGAAGATTGCTTAGTGAACTTGCAAACTCTTGGTCAACAGCCAGTGTCCCAGAGCTGCTTGTGTAGACTACATTTCTCAAAGTGGATCCTACACTTCCACTCACTTCCATCTAACAATAGCAAAGACATGATCCTCTCAGAAAGGAGGAAACGGAAATAGGTATGGCTTGATGTGTGACATGTGTCACAGGGTGACATCCAGGCACATCATTTCAAGTTTGAAATTGTGTAAGTGAAAAATGTACAGAATCTCAGAAGCTCAGGAAGCTGGAGGCTCTGTATGACCGCAACCCTGGGATCACATAGCTGCTGCCTGCGGCATCATGAGAGAGTATCCTTACTGAACATCATTAGAAAAAATCAAAGTCCAAAGTTCACTAGAAAAGATCAAAACCCAAAGTTCCAAAGATTCTACCCAATGGGAATCAAGTTTGTACGATGGTAAAGCCGAAAACTCCCACCAGCATGTCCAGTTTTTTAAAATTCGATACAACATTGTTACCCAGGAAGCACAGACGGGAAAACATTGCAATCAAGTTATGAAAACAAACCACAAAAAAACTCTCATGAAATTTAAAGTAAGCTTGCAATTGTGTGTTGGGCAGTATGGGTCAATGTGGACATCTCCCAATAATCTCACTACCCAGCTCACATTGCTTGGAGTCCTCTGAAGGTATGCTCTGCCAAGCTCCTTCCCCCCTCCCCAATTCTGCTTCCTGAAGGAGGAGCCAATGAGCTCCCTTTCTGTCCTTACTGTCCCTCCATAGCCTTGGATGCCTGACCTCTGTCAAGGCAAGGAAATAACCAAGGTCAGGAGCCCAGTATGAAGTCTCAGTGGCTGGGAAGGGCATACAGGGGTGATGCCCATCATCCAGGTGAGAGATTCCAAAGGTTAGATTAGGGGAGAATGTCCAAAAGCCACAACTTAGAGATGCACTCAGGGTAGCCAAGAATGTTTCTGCCTTCTATTGCTGTGTAATGATTTATCCCAGAATTCAGTAACTTTCAAACAATAAATACAGGTTGTCTCCCCCAGTTTCCAGGGGTGGAGAACAGGGAATCAACTGAGCTGGCAGCTCTGGCTTAGTCCCTTCCATGGGGCTGTAGACAAGATGAAGTTGGGCTGTCACTTGGAAGAATTCTGGGCTGAGTCCCAGCAGCACCCAGGATGTCAGGTTACCTCCCAGTCAGTGGGGTGCAGGTGAGTCTAGTCAGCTTCTCAGTGTGCCACACTCTTAGTTTAGGGGGAAGGGTTCTCAGCTGGGAGATGAAGGCAGAGTTCTCCCCTCTCCTGGTCCTCCCTCCCCTGCCTTCCCCTGCCTTCTCGGGTCCTATCTCATAGCTGCATCTTGTCTTGAATGTCCAGTCTTTCTTCTCTTGACTTTTAGTACCAGGAGTGGGTCCTGATTGTCTCAGAAGGGTGAATGGAGATGAGAAAAGTGGGGAGCAGGACACGTGAGAGACCATCAAAAGGAGTGAGAGAACACAGTAAGACAGTAACAAGTGACCACATTCAAAACCTGTCTCAAGAAAAGCAGGTTCCAAAGAGCCAGGGACACAGCAGTACTAGGGACCAGCAGACACCTGGCTTCTATGGCCAGTAGTTCCCTGGACAATGTCCCCAAGCAGGCCACTGCACCAGCTGAGAAATCATCCAGAAAGACAGAGATCCAGGTGAAGACGGGAATAGAGCCACCTGCACTTACAACTTTGAACATTCTAATTAGGTTAGAAATGAACTCAGAGCTCTCCTAAGAAGGCATCTAGGTAACCTACTTTGTCATTCAAATGCACCCACTATATATAGCAATGGATTGTGCTGAAATGTCACTCCTCTTACCTGACTAAAGCATATAATTATAGATTTACTTCTATTCATTCATGAAATGTGTCTTCACTTTGATTAACTGGTTCATTCAAGAAAAATTCATTAAAACATGGAATGTGTTGAAACACTGCTCCTTGGATGCTGAGGGCTCGACAGAGTTAAGATGCTAATTAGGATAAACAGGCATTTGAAACCCTCGAATGTTTGAATAATTCAGGTCACTTTTACTGGGGCTCCAGCTCCTCAGGAACTGCCATTAATTTAAACTAATTAGAAAATTAGCTCAGAGAAGATCAAGACAGGAAGAGATGGTTGACTTCAAACATGGAAGAGCTATCATAGGGAAGGGTGGGGGGGCGTATGGTTCTGGACACCCCGTGGCAGTGAGTGAGCCAACAGATAGACAGTTCAGAAAAGTAGACTCTGGCCCAAAGCCAGAAGGAGAATGAGGATGGAGGGGAAGACAGAGAAAAGACAGAGAAGGTGAGGATGGAGATGAAGAAGACAGCTTTGTAGTAATGAGAAAGGAGTCTCTGGTGGGTACTGAGCTCCCCATCATCAGAGGTATACAAGCAGGAGCTGGTTGGGATGCTGAACAGTGACTTCTTCTTTCACCATCAATGTTTACGGTTCCACGTGAGGGTTTTTCAATATTGAACTTGACCCACTCTTTGTTCTTTATGAAAGTAAAAGTTGCTGAAGCAACCCTGGGCAGCTTTGAGGGGTATTTTTATTTCATTTTTTTCTTTTTCTTTTAAATTCTTTTTGAAATTCCTCCTCATGGTTGGATTTTTACCTTCCCAAACATGCACGAGATTAGGTGTTCCTGTGAGAACATGGAATCATCTAGTTTTCAGATAAGTTGGTGTTTGATGTGGTAGTGCACACCTTTAATCCTAGCCCTCAGGAGGCAGAGGTAGGCTGATCTCTGTGAGATGGAGGCCAGCCTGGTCTACATAATGAGCTGCTTGTCAGCTAGGGCTACAGGGAGACCCTGTTTCAGAAAACCAAAATAAATAATAATAGTAATAATAATGTTTTAAACGGACTTGAACGTACATGAAAAATTATAAGGCAAGCATGTAAGTGAAGATGTGATGTGTGATGGTTAATCGTGGCTGTAATGTTGATTGGATCTGGGCAGGTTTGTGAGGGTATTTCTGGAAAGACTGACTGAGAGGGGAAACCTCCCCCAGTGGTGGGAGGTACTTTCCCACAGCAACCCCAGGTATAAAGAGGTCTAAGGAAAAGCAGGGCTGCTTTGCCCGCCTCCCCTCGCTGCTAATTCGTGTATCTACTGCTGCGGTTGCTGTTATAGCCATCCTTCACAGACATCTGAACCCAGTATCTTCAGCCTTCCAACATGGACTAAAGACAGTGACTCTCCAGGAATCCTATAGGGCTTCAGCATTAGATTGGGACTGCTGAAGCACCCAGCCTCGAGGACCAAACAGCTACTGGGTTGTTAGCTTCTCCACTGTGCAGCTGGACTACCCTGTGCAAACTGTGTAAGCCAGTCTAATGACTTCCATTTGTCATCCTATTGCTTCAGTTCCCCTAGAGAACCCTAATACACTGTGAACTTTTTCTGGGGAGGTGAACAAATGTCCATTCATTCCGAATAGGGCACAACAAGGCCAAAGAAATGAGTCCACTCAAATCTAGCTTGGTGAGCCAATGAGTTTATTTATATGTGTATGTGTGTTTGGGTGTGGGAACATACATGTGGAGGCCAGAGGCTGACACGGGATATCTTCCTCAGTCATTCTCGACCTGTTTACTTGAAAAAATTTTTATTTACTTTTACACTATGTGTGTAAGTATTTGCACATATGTAAGTGAACCATGTGTTTGCAATGTCCACAGAGGGCAGAAGAGGGTGTTGGGTATGGAACTGGAGTTAAGGACACGTGTTAGAACATATACAAGAACAGCCAGTGCTCTTAACCACTGAGTCATCTCATCTCTCCACCTTTTTTTTTTTGAAATTTTAATTAATCTATTTTTATTTTATGTGTTAAGTGTTTTGCCTGCATGCATGTAAGTGCATTACCTGTGTGCAATGACCATGGAGGCCAGAAGAGGACGTCAGATCCCCTGGCACTGACATTACAGATGGTTGTTAGCCACCACGTGGGTGCTGGGAACTGAACTCTGGTCCTCTGTAAGTGCAGCCAGTGCTCTTAACTGCTAAACCATCTCTCCAGTCCTCCACCTTGTTTTATGAGACAGGGTCTCTCACCGAACCTGGAACTCACTGATTGACTACATTGGCTGGCCAGTGAGCCCTTGAGATCCTCATTTCCATACTCCCAGAGCTGGGACTACAGGTGTGTATCATGATGTCTCATGAGGCTTGTGTGGCAAGCACTTTACCCACTGAGTCATCTCCCTGGGCCCCCACTGAGTTTTCATCAGAGTTACTTACAGGAACATGAGCAATGTACAAGTAATACACAACTGAAGAGAGTGTCTCTCTCCTCCAGCAACCACTAACCACTCATATGTGTTGTCATGAGCCCTCATCCTCCACCCCCTCACTTCCACCACAATGGAGGATTAATGGCCCAATTTTGCGCATGTGTCATGTGGGTAATCACAGGTGTCTCAAATTCAAGAGAACAAGGCCATGTCATGCCTGGAGGACAGCGCTCCACACAGCTGTGTTGGACATTACAGTGTATGGATGACATGGGAGGATAGACATGGCTGTGTCCCCTGGTGTCTGGGACTTATGTGACACTTGCACACTCACTGTGAAGAGCCTGCAGATTGGATGGTGATCTCTAAGCTATGTCGAAATCCTACCCTTGAACCTGTGAACCTGACCTTCTTTGGAAAATGGATCTTTGCAGTTAAGATGAGGATCTGGAGATGACGGCAGCCAGGACAAATCTGGCACTGAGCATCCTTTCAAAAGAAATGACAAAGTAGGTTTGAGATGCAGAGACAGGAGGGGGACAACTGTGTGAAGATGTGTTTGTAGCTACCAGAAGCCAGACGAAGTCAGGACAGGCTCCCACCTGGGGGTTCCAGAGGGGCTGCAGCCCTACCAACACCTTGATAGAGAGCCTGTGGCCTCCAGAACTGGCAAAGAATATATTTCTGTTGTCTTAAATCCCATTTGTGCTGATTTGTTTGGGCAGTCACAGGAAACAAACACGCGCAGCCCTCCTGAGACCTGGCTCTTCACTGATCCAGGTCATTCCCCTGAAGGAGCTAGTGTCCTGCTCAGTCTAGATCCCCCAGACTCCATGCTAAGCTGCCTAAAGGGAACCCATTTTCTCTCTATTTGATGGTGTGCCTTGTCTGTCCCAAGGAAATATGGTTTTCTTATTTCTCCTTTATAGAGAGCAGGAACACAGATGAGGGACCCAGAGCTACAATGAATCAGACCTCATGGCACCTCAGTGGAAGGCTCAGGAGTGCATGCACTGACTTGGAGTCAGCCTGCAAAGAGTTGATCCCTTGAGGTGCCACCTCCCCTCTCCCCTGAGCACCTCATCTCCTGGAGGGAGGTAGGATCCTACATGGTATGTCATCCAGAATGCCTGTGATGAGTGAGCCAAGGAAGGAAGGGCACCCAGGGTGCACACATTCATCCACACTTGGATAGTGGGTAACTGAAGGCTCTAAGTGGGGAGGGCTCTGCAGAGTCAGAACGCAAAAAGCATCAGGGAGGTGACTTCCTAGGGTGGCCCTCACCACCTGTACCCTCAGGCCTGGGATGGAGGCTTGAGGCTCCTAGGGCTTTCCTGGAACACCAGCTGGGGTGTCTACCTCTCTGTCTGATGTCCCTCCCCTCCTGTAGCAGCCTTCTCTCCCCCTGTGGACTCTGTGCTGAGGCCCTGACCCCTGCTCTCCAAGACAGGTCTTTGGGGGATGTGTGACCCCGGACCTCCCATCCCAAATTGAGTGACGCTTTCTTATGGTGTACTCCCAATCTGATCTTTTCGCTTAAATTCCTTTCTTCCTGGGCATTATCAGGGACACTTTCCATAGGGAAAGCTCTCATTCCCTTAGCTGCTAGGATTGCCTGTGACTAAAGTGAACAGCCTCATCTAAGGTCAAATCCCTTCTCCAGGGCAGCCCCTACCCAATCGATATCCCAGCCTGTTTGTATTAATTTCAGGAGGAAAGCATGGAACACTAACTAGGCTGCATTTCTGGCTGGAACTGGATATTGGTTCTCACCCACACCCTACCCTGTCCTGCGCTCTCTGGCATTTGACTTTAATGGCTGTTATCTCTTGGCCTGACTTGTTCAGGGACTCCCAGTTAGGCTAGACCAATGGGAGCCCACCAGGGGTCTAAGAGCCGTAGGGAGGCGCAGCAGGAGTCAGAGAGCCAATGGGAACCAAGCAGAGGTCAGATAGCCAATAGGAACCCAGCAGGGGTTAGAGAGCCAATGGGAGCCCAGTAGGGGTTTAAGGGCCAATGGAAGGCCCAGCAGGAGTCAGAGGGCCAAAAGGAGCCTAGAAGGCATCAGGGGGCCAGGAGCACAGCAGGTGTGAGAAGGCAAATAGTAGGCCCTAGCAGGTACCAGAGGGCTAATGAGAGGACTCAGCAGGTGTCAGAGGGCCAGTGGGAGCACAGAGGACATCAGAAGACCAATGAGGGGCTCCAGCAGGAGTCAGAGAGCAGGAACAGAGAAAGTTAAAAGTCTAGGCTCTTTCTGCCTGACTCCTGTCTCCCAAAGCTGTCCAGTTTGGCTCCTCCTCTTGCCCTCCAGGGTATAGGGTGGTCTTGACACCCATCATTGCTAGTCTTTGGGAGCCACATTGGCCTTGACTGATCTGCTTGGTCTTGCCCAAAATACTCTCTGACCTTGGGAACATGTTAACCTGTCTCCTGTCAGACCTTCGTAGATAGATGTTTCGCAGGCAGAAGTGATCAAAATCTAAAGTTTCTGTAGCCTGATGCTTTTTTACCTTGCATCTTGCCATAAGCCATACAGTCCTTTTACATCACTGACCACAGCTGCAGGAGCCACCCCAAATGCCTGGCCTCTCTATTGCAGCCTTACATAAATAGCCCCAACCCCAAGAAACCCTCCCAGAGTCCCCAGGCTCAGTTCTGGCCCTTCTGACGCTTCCTACCAGCTTTTGGCCCTGTTGGAATAATGGGAAGCTCGTCAGGTGGCCCTCCTGCCCTGAGAATCAATGCAGGGGCACCCCCACCTCCCATTGGGTTCCCTCAGACCTAGACTCCCCACTGTTCCTGGACAGTGAAGAGCTAAGCTTTCCCAGCCCCCTCAAGGTTAGGAAGGACAATCTGCCCTTCCCCTGGCCTGGAGCCCAGAGCCAGCCCCATCCTGTGCAGGTGCTGAGCGGGCATCCTGGGTGGACACTACACCACAGTGCTGAGCAGGCTGCAGCGGAGCACGGCCGGGAGTGTGCTGAGCTCAGCAGATTGCTCAGCGATCTTCCGTAGGAGCTGGGAACTGAATCCACTCTGCAAGACCCAAGTGGAATTTTCCAAGCGGGACTCAAATCTGGAAGCTGTGACAGTATAGTTGTCATCGTGGCTTGTCCTCCCATCCATCTGCCTCTGGACTGTGTGTAGTAAGAGGATCTGGAGGCTGTGCCAGTCCCTGGAAAGTCCCAGAATCATAGCTTGCCTCAGTCACCTGACTGAATGAATGAATGAATGAATGGGAGTGCAGGAAGCCTGCTCCCTGCCTGTGTGTGTCACTTAGCGCTTGGTGCGAGCTTTTCAAGGGAAGGCTTATAGGGTGTCTATCCATCACCTATGCTTCAGGAGAGAAAAGGAAGGCTTAAGCAGAAATGCTGGAACATTCTGGAAAGAGCAGAGAAGGCTGCACACCACTGATGGGTGGAAAAGGTGGGAGCACTAGTTGTCTTTCAAACCTCTAGTCCCTGGCTTGTGTCAGGCTGCTCCTCTTGGCCATTGGTATAGACCCAAAAGGCATAGTTGTGAGCAGTGTATGGGTAAGTATAATGAGATGTAGAGAGGTTGAGACAACTGCCCAGTACCACATGGCTAGAACACAGTGAGCCTGGGACTTAAGTTCAGTCTTACTTCTTTCTATGGCCTGCAACATTGAGGGCAGGAAACATTTCCTGTGATGAGTCAAAGTGTAAATACCAGGCTCTGTCCCAAATGAGCTCTGCTGTTTCACTGCAAAGGAGGTCACAGGCAAGGTGCAAATGAATGGGTGTGGCTGGGTTCCAATAAAACTTTATTAAAGCAAGGCTGTATCTACAGCTGCAACAAAGGCCATGGTTCTATGCCCCCGACAGGCTGTGAGAGAGGGAACCACATAGACCTGGAGTCCCGTGGCTCTCGGCTCGCTGTGCCCCTCTGAGCTAGCCACTCTGGGTAAGCAGGAGAACTCTCGAGCCCCTTTCTCACCTAAAAATAAAGGGCATTTCCACAGCTTACCCAGAGTGGGTGATAGTTAAAATAAGCTAATGCATGCTAGGTGTTAGGGGCAGCGGGTATTACCAGGGACAGACAGTACAGTAGAGGAGAGGGAAAGAAAACATGACTCAGGGTTGAGGACCCAGAGGGAGATAAGCAATGGTGATGCCACTAGACTAAGCCTGAGAGGTTGGAGATCTCAGAAGGGTAACTATGGACTCTGCCAGAGCACTCCAGCCTGCACCTCACAGAACCCAAAGGGATGCACAGGTGTGGGAGTGATCTTTACACAGCTCCCTGGAAGGAGCAGCTGTGCAGCCTTGGTGACTCCCCACGGAGGAAGGGCTGGAGGCAGCTGTTCACAGGCTGAATATGGCAAATTGTGTGATGTGCTGTGTTCTGAGGAGGGCTGCCAAGTCGAGTTGGGGAGCCTGTGCACCCCATCCCTCCACTGCCTGCTGCCCGGCTACTGACTCACCAGCAGGGCCTGGCTGGGCCAGAAGGATCCCAAATGTCTCTCTAGTGAAGCACACAGCTTTTTAAGGGGATTGAGGAGTATCAGGAGACAGGGAATAGCGTCTGCCATTTCTACTTGAAGGTTGTAACCTTGGCAGAGCAGGGAGGATGCAGGGAAGCTCCATCAATATCACTGAAGGTGGGGATGTGGCTCCAGATGCCAGACGATGAGTCCTTGGCAGTGACGGCATGCGCTGCCCAAGACTGGAAGCCATGTTTGGCAGGAGAGGAACTCCTTGAGAGGATGGTAAGCTGAAATTTGAGAGGGAGAGGAAATGAGGCCAGAAAAAACTATAAAACCAGACACCATGAGGACTAGCATAGAGGAGGAATTTAAAAAGAGAGCCTCAGAACAGGAAGCACTGAGGAGTTCTCATCTGTCAGATGTGCAAGGTACGAGAGGGTGTGTTAACTGAGAAACTCTGGAGAAAGATAGGGGATCTGAACACAGATGTCCACCTCCCACCAAGCTACCTCCTTCTGAAAGTGACAGAAAGGACCAAGAGAGTACAAAAATAGGAGAATCTGCTTAAGTGTTGGAAAAGAGGAGTGAGTGCCATCGGCATGCCAGCAACTTTGAGGAATTTCAGCTCGGTGTGATGCCAGAGCAGCCAGATTGAAGGCTGACTCACAGCCCTCCTTCCCAAGAAAGGAGTGTACGGGGCTGTGGTGAGGGTGAATGTGCTGTGGGGAATGACCACACAGAACCTGATGGTCAAGTGAGGAGTGGCTGGGCCAAAGGAGGGATGCAGTGCAGGGTACATCTCACCCACCTTCAAGAGTGGCTGGGCCATGACAGGCAATCACAAGCAAGCAGAGCTATGGAAGCCCAGTTTCCCTCACGAACAGTCCATGTGTCCCCCAGACACTGTAGGCAGGAGACCAAGGGCAGAGGCTAGGAGTGGACCTGAACATCTGGAACAGCTGTTCCCTAATTACAAGAAGAGACCACGGAGGAAAGAAATGCCTCAGCCTCACATGGGGGCTTCCCAGTCCCTCAGCTGCTTGTCCCTGGGATTTCAACATCCAGTCTTCCAGATGAACACAGAGGTGAGGAGTTCAACCATAGCAGGCAAAACAGTAAAGGGACCCAGAGACAATTCACTAGTACTTTAGGACAATGTCCAGTCAGAACCTACGACTGAGCTGTAAGGGAAACAGATAGGGTACACAGAGGAGGAATTTCATCTCCAAACAGATTTGGCACAGAAAAGCAATTGTGTCAATTTTATACTTCAAAGAGATGAAAGAAAACCAGAACTCTACTATGTTAGAAATAGAATACATAATAAAAGACAAAATTCAAAGCACCCTGAAAGAGGTGAGATTCTAATGACAGGGAATGAATTATGTTATTGAATATGAGACTTAAGACACATTAGAAATTGTGAGAAACAAAACTTAATTGTAGAACACTGAGGTGTTCTCTTAGATGTAAATAACAAGGACTCAGATAAAAATGACCAGAGAGAAATGCAGCCTGGTGAGTAAACTATAGAGACGCACTCAGGAGTGACTGGTGTTTCCAAAAAGATGAAAAATAAGTAAAGAAAGAAATAGCCTGTGTTAGTCAGTTTTCCCACAGCTGTGACAAAATCTTTGACAAAAGCAACTTAAGGAAGGTTTTATTTTGGTTCATAATTTAAGAAGATATGGGCTACATCATGGCAAGGAAGGCATGGTGGCCCACACATGAGGCAGCTGGTCACGTATCTGCAGTCAGGAAGCAGAGGGAGATGAATGTGTAGCTCAGCTCACTTCAATGTAACAAGTAGAAATAAATAAAACTCAAATGATAACACAAAATTAGAGGCGATGAGGACCAGGGAACCAATTAATATAATAATTTCCATAGACTACAATGGACACCCCTTCCTCCACTGTCTTTCTGGTTGTAAGCCTGAGCCAGCTCTCCAGCCCAAATATTTATTTTTATTTTTCATGCATATCAGGACACTCTTCCATTTCTATGTTGGTAATTAGAGAGGTAAAAGTCAAACAGTTTAAATTTATATGAAACTACAGAAGAGTTTTGTAATGGTGATTGTAGTGGTTTGAATGAGAATGTCCCCCATAGGCTCCAAGTATTTGGACGTTTTGTCCCCAGATGATGGCGCTGTTTTGGGAGGTTTTAGTAGGTGTGGCTACCCTGGAGGAAGCACATCACTGGGGATGGGCTTAGACAGTTCTTAAGCCTTGCCAGATCTCCAGTCGCCCTCTTGCTTCCTGTGCCTGTGTGAGGATGTGAGAGCTTAGCTTCTGCTGCTCCTGCTCCAGCCACCTCCAGCCACCATGCCTCCCTGCCATGACGGACTGTAATTCCCCTGGAACCGTACGCTCAAATAAACTCTTCCTTCCATAAATTGCTTGGGTCAGTGTTCCTATCACAGCAACAGAACAGTGACTAATACAGTGATGAAACATCACTTAGCTAAAAGTATAATATTTGGCTAACACCATGATCAAACAAAAACTTTCTTAAATACATTTCATAGCAACCAAAACAAGAGTAAAGAACAAGTGTGAAAATCCAAGTAGGAAAAGAATGGCAAAATAAAGAAGATACCAGATAAAGAGGAAAGCAAATAAATTAGAAAATGGCTAACGAGAAGCAGACCTAACAAAAGCCCAAGTTTTGCTTTTTTGTTTACAGGACAAGATAATTCAATGCTTCACCAAAAAACATTAAGTTTTGGATTTTTTGTTACTGTTGCTGGCTCTGCACCCCTCTCATCCTCCATGTGCTTCTGCCAGAGAAACATCTGAAAAGCTTAGCTACCCAAGAAAGGGGGGTCATCTTTAGAGAAGAAGCAGACCTTCTTCCTTTCCTCCCACCAATCATGACTGCTTTAGGATGAGCAGTCTTGGGTAACACGTTGATAATGGGAGGGAGTGTATTTTTTTAAATATTTTATTTATTATTTTTATTTTATGTGTATGAGTGTATTGCCTGCATGTACGTGAGTGCACCTGTGTCATGCACTGCTGCGGAGGTCAGAAGAGGGCTTCGGATTCCCTTGGAACTGGAGTTACGGACAGTTTATAGCTGCCATGCGGGTGCTGGGAATCAAACCCGGGTCCTCTGCAAGAGCAATCAGTGCTCTTAACCGCTGAGCCATCTCTCCAGCCCTGGGAGGGGTTTCTAAGAGAGATGCTTTTTGATTCTTGAGGGTGTGGTCATGTGAATTTTTAAAAAGCCAACAAAGGTTTTAGATCCTCAGGCAGATCTTGACGATGCCTAGAAGCCAAGTGGCCCAGAGACCTATACAAGCAGCAGCAACCAGGCAGACTAGTGTCAACAGCACCGCCGAGTGGCAGTAGGAAATGGAGTCTCCTCACTTTGTGTTGGGTCAGCTGCTGGGTTCTTGCTCATTTTAAAGAAGGGTTAGCCTTACTTTAGACCATATACAAAAATAAACTCCAATGTGACCAAAAACCTAAGTATAAGAGCTAAAACTATAAAACTCTTAAAAGAAAATACGAGTTTAAGTAAGCCTGTATCAGACAATGGTCTTTAGATCCAAGGGCTGAAGCAAAAGCAACAACAAAAGGCAAATTTGACGTAATCAAAATGAAAAACTTTTATGCAGAGGATTTCATGAAGAAAGTGAAAACATCCACAGAATGCAAGAAAGTGTTTGCAAATCGTATCAACACATCCCTCAGCTTTTGAGTGGTTCCACTTCTGAGTTTTTGAATTTACAACAGTGCAAAATTGATGCACATTCAATAGAAAGGGAATTTCACATTTCGAATCTTGATTTTTTCCCCCCTCAGGCTGGTGATAGGTGGGACAGTACTGTCTCTGATTCTGGACAATAGGGAGCCATAGCAAGTTGCAGTTCTCAGTCAGCAAAGCAAGCCTAAGGGTGAAAAACTCTGTTCCCAGTGTCACTTGGATGTACACATTCAATAAGTTACACTAAATACTTGATAGTTTATTATTATTACATTTGATTGATTGATTGATTTTGAGAAAGGGGTTCATGTAGCCAAAGCTGACCTTAAATGTGCTATGCTGCCAATGATGACCTTGAACTCTTGATCCTCCTGCCTCCACCTCTGCTGTGCTGGAATTACAGGCTGATGCCACCAGCTCTGTTTTATGCAATGCTGGAGACTGAACCCAGGGTTTTATGCATGCTAGGCAAGCACTCTACTAGCAGAGCTACATCTTCAGCCTGGTACTTTCTTTTAAATTACCCTTTGTGTAGACCATTTTGCCCACATGTAGGTTAATGTAAGTGTCAAAGCACATTTAAAACGGTTCAGGCTAGGCTATAATATCCACTAGGCTAGATATATTTAAATACATTTTTGATTTACTATATTTTTAATGTATTATATTTCAGTTTATAAGTTTAACAGGATGTAACAGTATTCTAAGGCACAGAGAACCTCTATTTGATTTGGATGTAATATTCAGGATATAAAGAATTCCTACAGCTTAATAAAAAAAAGAAAAACAGCCTAATAAAGGTTGAACAAAAGATCTGAATAGGCATCATTCCACAGAGGATATACAAAAAGCCCGAAAGCACACACAAAAATGCTCGACATTTTTATCCATCAAACATCAAATCCATAACAAGACACCACAGTCACTCTGGTGGCTGTCATTTCTTAAAAATATAAAATAACAAGGGTTTGCAAAGATATGGAGACATCAGAACCCTTACATATGGCTGGTGGGAATGGGAAGATGGTTCGGCCACTGGTGCAGACCAGAAAGTGATTCATCAGTTCCTCCAAATGTTTACACAAATACAGAGCTCCTATATGACCTATAAGATAGGTATATATGCAAAAGAATTGAAGCCACAAATGCCCACCCAAAACATGTCCACACAAACATTCCCACAGCATTTCTCATGACAGGCCAAAACAGAAATGACCAAAATGCACACCACCTGACAAACGGATTAAAAAGGTTTCAGCCTCATAGTGGAATATTATTATTTGGCTATAAAAGGAGCCAAGTAGTGATACATGCTATTCTGTGGATGAATCTTGAGAACATTATGTAAAATGAAATAAGGTGGACACAACGGGCACGTGTTTTATGACTCCATTTATATGGAAGTCCATTAAAGGCAACTCCATAGAGACAAAAGATGAGCATTTCTCAGGGGCTGGGATGAGGGGGAAATGAGTGAGTGCTAGTGGACATGGGATTTCTTTGGGGTGAAGATGTTCTGGACTAGGTTGGGGAATGGTGGTATTTCGCTGTGTATGCATTTCATTGGATGCCTTAAGGTAGCTTTCCATTTCTAATTTTTTTCCTCAGTAAATTAAAAACCAAAGTGCTTTGTGATAGTTTCTATGATGACTCAAAATATTGGCCAACATCTTAGAAGGTTTACAGATCTCATCCCCAGAACCCTAACTTGTCACTCCCATTTCCCTCCCCAGTCCCTCCTGGCCATAACAGCCGTTTACCCTCCCTCCTTTACATCAGACTCTTACATCAGCACCTCTGTCTGTCTGGAGCTGTCTTCTCCCCAGCACCCTAACTTGATCCTTTACCATGAGGTGTCCTGAAGGCTCTCTTCCCCTCACTGTGCTCTGCACTGCCTATCTGAACCCCCTGACCCTACCTAATACATCGCCTGATTTATCTCCTTAGCACTTATTATCATCTGACATGAAAGTCACTTGCCTGCCTCTTGTTTCCAGGTTTTCCTGCACTGGGATGCAGACTCCCTACAGGCAAGGATTCTGTTCCACTCTCTGCTGTGCTCACACGACCAAAATATCGGAGGCACTTGATAAACTCATGTTGCTTGAGTGTATTATAAGATGAATACAAGAAAACTGATGGCCATAATTTGTCACACTGATAGATCAAAGATAAAACAACATGGCTGCCCATTTAGATTCTTAGCAGGCACTGTTTTGGAGATTGAAGATCTGTACACGTATATTGAGAAAATAAAGTAGAACATCTCTCAATGTGCTGAGGAATATTTGACAAACACCATATCACACCAACAATATTCTCATTAAGGCCAGCATGAGGCAAGACTCTTCAGTGTTACCACTATTTGAAATGCAATTATAGAATCTCTAGTGACTGAACAGTGAGCTTCCTTTGGATGTTCAGAGCCCTGAGTGCTTTATACCAATCAGTCATTTTAAGATAACACCAGAAGCCATCTGAGCATGCCCTGCTATTAGGGACAAGAACAAATCAAGTGACTTGCCCAAAGCCATCCAGCCACTGAGGAGCTGAGCTGGAGTTAGAAACCAGAAGCATGTCACTCTGATCCTAACCACTGTTCAGGACAACACAGTGAAAAACCAAGACAGATGGTGTGATGCTGGGGAAATAGGCAGATTCCTCCCTGGTGTGGATGTCATTGTCAACCGTGTAGGAAACCCAGGGGAATTATGAGAGGAGAAACTTCCAGAAGTAATATACTCAATATGGTTGGTCCAAAGAGGTGTATATACAAAGATCAATATTCCAGCAATAACTACTTTAAAAATGTCATGGAGAGGGGCTAGAGAGATGGCTCAGAGACTAAGGGTGTGTACTGCACTTGCAGAGGATTGGTTCATGGTATCCATGTGAGGCAGCTCACAGCCATCTGTAACTCTAGCTCCAAGGGGATCTGAGGCCTCTTGTCTCCTGGGGCACCTGCACTCACATGCACTTACCATCCCCCACCCTTCCCAACACACAGACGCACATACATACAATTTAAAATAATAAAAATAAATCCTAAATGTCGTGGAAAGTAGATCGCATCCCCCAAAGTAAACGTAAATGCAGGATACCCAGAAATAGCCCCAACAGCCAATGGGAAGGCCCTATGCAAAGAAAATGACACTTCACCAAGGGCCCAAAGAGCCAAGTGTCCTGTGTTCATGAATGCACACACACACTATCACAGAGATGCCACATCTTCCCCAGAGCAGCCAGGATTCAAGCAAAAGCACTGAGAGCTTCAGGGAGCCTTGCATCAATCAAACTTGGGAAAATAAAGACAATTGTGAGAGGAGGGTTGTGCCTTACACCATAGTATAACCTAACAGTGTTTGAAATACAAGGGGCCAGCTCCACAATGGTGGCTATCAACAGGACAGGAGTTTAAACCACAGGATCACAGGCTGCAGTTGTGAGGCCCAAATCAGTGCCACTGGCCATGTGTGGTCACTGGGCATGCACGGCATTCCTGACACATGTCAAAACGATAGTATTTGGGATATATTAAAATAAGGAAATGTACTATTAAAATTAATTTTATCGGTTCTTTTAACATTTAAGAAGGTAGCTACAAGGAAACTTAAAATCACATCAGCGGCTTGTGCAACATTTTCATCACACAGAGCTGGTCTAAAGCATATAGAAATGTACGTTATTTTTCTAAAGGTCACTTTTAGCATAGGCATTTTAAATCATTCGGGAAAGATATATTCATTAAATGCCGAAAGAATAATTGGGTGACTCCGACAGCAGGGAAAGAAAGATTTGGTATTTTAGACTTTTTACTGACATTCTAGATAAGCTGAAACTTAGCAGTAAAAGCACTAGAAGAAAACACAGACACATACTTGTAATGAGACGAGATGAGCACATTAAAGGTGGGAAAGACGTTTTAGATAAATTCAACTATATAAAACATTAAGATTCTCAACATATCTGGTAACATCAAAGCCAAAATTAAATGTCACAGGAAACATGAGGAAATACCTACAACAAATGTGACCAAGAACCAGAGGCTTATTTTATAAAGAACGCTTATGCTGTGGAAAAACAGCAGTCCAATCACTTGAGCCACCAACTCAAAAGGAAAAACATAAATAAAGGTTCTTAGTTATAAAAAGAAAAAGAAATCCAATCCCATTAGTTATCAAAGAGATGCAAATTAAAATAGCAATTGCCAAGGATTAGAGAAAAATAACAGACAACGACGTGGAGCCCTTTCACTCACAACGGAACTCAGAACTGGTGTGATCTTTTGCAGCAACAATTTGGCAACACGTACAAAAGGTTCAAAATGCGATTGTGCTATTTCTAGGAACTCATCCTTGGAAAATAATCAGAGATATTCAGATAAAAGTTCTAATGTGAGCCCATTGTATTCATGTTTAGAATCGGTAAAAACTGGCAGTTACCTCCATGTTCTAAAACAGGCCTTGCACAGGAGGATTTTTGAATAAAGGCTAGAAAAAGATGATGACAAAAGTGTAGCTCTAACTCCTCCCTCACCCCAAAATATCGTGATTTATTTTATTTTTAAAAATTTGTGTGTAGGAGTGTTTTGCCTGTATGCATGTAAGTGCACCATGTGCATGCAATCCCTGCAGGGGCCAGAAGGGGGCACTGGATCCCCTGGAACTGAAATTATGGATGGACAGTTGTTAGCCATCTGGAAACCAAACCCAGTGCTCTCAACTGCTTTTTCCTCTTCTATTTCTTCAAAGGTTTTTTTGTTTTTGTTTTTTTGTTTTTTTGTTTTTTTTGCCTCAAGTGCATTCCAGTATTGCAGTTAGAAAATAATATTTAAAAAGAAAAAACCAACAAAGGAAACTTGACACTAATGTGTAAGAAAGTAACAACACTCTTAAAATTTTTCTTCTGCATGACTGTGGTAAGACCTCCCACTTAGTTTCCCAGCCTCAGATCTACTTGTCTCAGTCTGCCATTGAGATTGCTACCATCCCAACTCTCCTTTAAAAACCTTCCATGAGGACTGGAGAGATGGTTCAGTGGTTAAGAGCACTGGCTGCTCTTGCAGAGGACCTGTGGTCAGTTCCCAGCACCCACATGGTGGCTAACAATGGTCTGTAACTTCAGTTCTAGGGGATCTGACACCCTCATCTAGTCTCAATGGGCATTGCCTGACATGGGTGCACTTAAATACATGCAAGCAAAACACTCATACACATAAAAACAAATAAATAACCCTTTCATGGCTTCCTGTTGCTCATAAACCAAGTCCAAACTTAAGAAAACCTGGTTCTCTCACAGCTGTACCACTTCTCACCCTGTGCATATACCCTAGAGCCCAACAGACCACTGGCCGTTTCCTGAAAGTTCTATGAAGCATCCTATTCCACTCCTTTGCTTACCTGGCGTTCCTGAAGTCTGGCAGATGGACTTTGGGGGAGAACTCACCAGAATATGCCAGAATAGCTGTGGAGAACCTACACACAGGTCACCTGTCGGCCCAGAGGCCCCTCTGAAGTAAGGCATACTGGACGCATGCTGGCAGCAGATGTGGAGGGACGTGTTGACCACCAAGATTTGGGAACTGGGGATTAATAGAGCGACATGCAGAACACTGTGGCAAAAACTCCAGGGGCCTGTGAGGAGGTCCCCGAGAGATGAGACTAGTCAGCTCATGCAGTCACCTTGTTTCTGGAGTGAGGTGAGGGTGGAGGGATCCTGAGTACACCTGCTACATCTCAGCTGTCAGATGCTGGCAAGTCCTTTCTAAAACATGTCACCATGCTGGGTGACTGGCTAGAACCACTTGCACACAGTAGGTATTCAGAAAGTGTCCATAGATGACACACAGTGACATCTTTCTTCCACACAGGGCTGCTTTCTGGGGCTAGAGTAACATCCTAGGAAGTCCACCAGGACTGCGAGAGGCACAGTAAGTGTCCCTGGGAGAACTTTGAGGACATGAAGAATGGCCTAGAGAATATGTCAAAGAAGGCACACTCTCTTCCTCAGTCCTGTGCTCTCGGATCCTGTGGCCCTGGGCCAGTGACCCTTACACAGCCGTCCCAGCCTCTGTGAGTAGAACCTTTCAGTCCCTTTGCTCTGAGGTCCTAGGCGGAGTGTTAGGGAAAACCATCCACGAGGAACAGAGGCTCCCCTTACAGAGGTTAGCAACCATCTCCTCCCAGTTCTGGGGTAGAGGGAGGAGGGCCTCATACTGGCTGTGCCCTGGACAGGTGCTCTGAGACAAACCACTCCAGCGTGGTGCTCTGTCCTTGCTTCAGAATTGCCACACGATGACGGCCCCTGGACACCCTCAGGGGCAACAGCTCTCCTCACATGGGGTCTTTCCACCATGCAAGAAAGGATGGGATGCTCCTATGGGACACATACACAAGAAAGAACCAGTGTCACAGTTAGCCCTGCCACCCCCGCCCCAGGACTTTAGCACAGGCTGAAGGCCAAAGGTCTCTCTCTCACTGGATACCTCATCTAGATCAGGCTTCATGGAAGAGTCATTGCCAGATCCCTGACCTGCCCTCAGACTCCTGAGGCCTTCAGTCACTCAGCATTTTCCTTTTCCTCCCTCTCTTCTTCCTGAGGGGTCTACCCTAAGCCACATCCAGGAGTGCAGTCCGTTGAGCTACTAATTTTGCTTTTTCTATTATCTGAAATATTAATACAACACTATTAAAACTGCAAAAATCACACCATGTAGTCACACCACAACCTGGGAAATAATGGACCTTTACCACTGTGGTGAAGAAAGGCTCTGAGAAACGGCCACCTTGGTGTGGGCAGGATATAGAGTGGATGCTGGCAGCTGTCCTGAAGGCCTGGTTCCTCCTAGACACAGAGATGAGGGAAGAGGGTAGAGGGTATTTGGGCTGCCAGCCTGAAGCACCAGTGAGCTCTTTGGCTAAGAGCTGGGGCGAGGGGGTCCTAGAGCATTACAATTAGAATCTGATCTGTCCTCTGTCCCCTCCTGCCCTCAATGACAGATCTGCTGAGGTACTGGTAGTCAGGTGAGGGGTGGGGGTTAAGGACAGAAGCTTGGCCCTCCTGTCCTGCTTGATCCCTGCCCATCCTCTACATACAGTGGCTCTTAAGCCCCAGCCTCAGATCAGTTGCTGGGCCTCAAGTCTGACTCAGAGGGTCTGCAGTGGAGCCCAGTGAGTGCTGGTCCTGGGACCATAGCTGGAAACCTCCTGCTCTGAGGGACAGGACTGTGCTAATTGGAAGGTAAAGGATTCAAATATCAGGCACTGACTATATGCTTCCTAACAACTGATACCAGCATCACCCAGAAGCATGTGTGTCAAGTTCCTGGCTCTTCCTAGTACCAGTTACTGGCTTAGAACTTTTCATCAAAACTTCTAGAAAGATCCTCACCAGCAAACAATGTCATATCCTCCAAAGCCATCAATAAATGACAGTATGCCTCGTTAAGTTCTGCTGGCTCCTCCCAGCTTCTCAGTGGCCCCGGTGACTTGGGCAGGAGGCAGTTGGGATAGGCTGTGCGCAGGTACTTGCTTGAAGGGTAGTGCTGACAATTTTCTGTATCTCCCACCCTCATCTTGCCTCCCCTTGTGCAGGAAGTGTGTCAACCCCTCCAAACCTGCCTTACTGGACAGAAATGTTTGACTGGCATCAAACCTACACAGGCCAAGCAGTAAGTTGCAGGAGGAGTTACTATAGAGCTAGGTCCTGCTCAGAGAAGCAGAAAAGAGCTGTGGACTCTTACAAAGATGGACTATGGCTTTGGCGCATCAGGGTCTTCCTGCCCGCATGTAGCTACTTCAGAGGACTCATGAGAGATTCCTGTGCCGGAGCAGATGGCCACTTGGCCACGGGGAAGGCTCCAAAAGGCTCAGCAGGGTCTGGAGGGCCCAAAAGGGCAGGGACTTTGAAGAGGAAACTCCACAGATGGCTACTGTTCTAGTCACAGGGAGATCAAGGGCCTTGGAGGGTCTGGACACTTGAGGGAGGTCTCTGGTATGGAAAGGTCACCCCCTAGAACCCTCTAGATTACTAAGGGCCAGTAGCCAGGTAGGAGGTCTTGGAGCCTATTGGAGAGGAAGGACAGGGGATGATGCTGTGTCCACACAGAAACTAGCCACACAGGGGGCTCCCCAGTAGGGACCCATTGCCCACTGGGGAACCTGATTCCAGATGATGCTGAACACCACAGCTTCCCCTTGTGCATGGTGCTTGTGACAAGTTAGGGCCTTCCCCTGGCACTGGAACATTCCTAGTGCACTTACCTCCCAAAAGTCCTGCCAAAAACCAAGATGGAAAACACGCAGGCGAGAAGCTGCCCCACACCATACTTCATCGGGGAACCATCATATAAAATGGTGCAAGCCTCCAAGCACCTCTCAGAGCAGCCTGAACCAGAGCACTGGCACTGCCAGATGCTCAGTCACTGCTAGAAAGAACACATAGTGCCACAGTTTCTCACACAACTAAACATAATCTTCCTGTAGGATCTAGCCGTCAAGCTCTTTGGACCTTACTCAGTGGAGCTGAAAACATTAGGTCCACACAAAAAATCCACATATGAATGTTTATGACTGTGTTGCCCCTAATTGCCTAAACTTGGAAGCAACTAAGATGTCCTTCAGTAGTGAGTGGGTAAACTGTGGTGTATTCAGACAATGGAATATTATTATAATGTCAGCACTAGAAAACAAAGTGACTCTCAAACCAAGAAAAGACATGGAGGATGGCCAAGATGGTTTAGAAGTCATGAAAGCTGGCAGCCTCAGTATGTCCTTGGCTAGTCCTCCCAGGCCTCTTTCTCCACCCTGGTCTACAGTGTTCCCATGTCCAGCAATGAACACTCCAATCGCTCACTCACTTGACTTTAAGACTTTAATTCCAATGGCCTGTACCTCCCCTTACCTAAGCAACTGTCACATAGGCACAGCCTGGCCCCTCTATCCCTACACCCCTCCTCCACCCTGGGCTCTGCTTTCCCTCCCTTTGGCCTCTCTCCTGCACCCTGGATCTTCTCTCCAGGCCACTTCCTCCAGGCCCACGGGCTAGTTGCCTGCCCATCCCGCTGCATCCTGGATTCCACAGATCATCATCAGACACGCCCTTCACTCTTCATCTTTACCCACCTCTGTCTTCCACTTGGGGAGCCCAGTGTTGGCGTGAGGCCTCTCCCCACCTGCTGCTCCCTGCCTTCCATTCTTAAGTCTACTGAAGGCATCAAGGAGACCAGGGCTGCTAAGCTCAAGAGCTCCCACCCCAGGAAGGTGTCATTGCCCAGTCTGGACCCTTGACGCTGAGCCAGTTACACAGGGCAGTAACAATTAATCCAGAGCTTATGTTGAGGCCATCTTATGGCACTGGGTGGGTGGGGAGGCCTGAACATCAGGAGTTCAAAGCTCTGCATGTGATTCTAAGAGGTGCTGTATCCATACAGGGTAGTACTGCTCAGTAGTAATGTTAGTATATGTTGGCTGCTAACATCTGCTAGCAAAGCCCCAGTGAAGGACCTAGAAAACACTGCTCAGTGAGAGGAGCCCGACACCAAGGATTGTAGGTCAGATGACTTTACTCACACACTGCTTCCAGAGAAGGCAAAACTATCAGAAAGCACATGAACCCAGGGCTGGGAGTGGGACAAATTACAAATGGGGGTGAACCACAAATAGGTACTAGACAGTGGCTGCAGTGACAGATGCAGAAGTGTGTAAATGTACTAAAATAACTGAAGTGTACACTGACAGTGCCAGGGCTGCATAGCACAGAAGTGGTATCACAACGAAATTGTCGAAAGTGGGAAAATTCTATTTAGGGAATCTAGATTTTAGTTTGGACTTAAAAATGTGTATTCACAATTCCAGTACTTGGAAGACAAAGACAGGAGGACCCTGAGTTCAAGCAGGCTACACAGTGAGACCAATATATGAAACAAACAAACAAGCCCCGGGGCTGAGAAGATAGCACTTTTCTGCACAAGCATGAGGACCTGAGTTCAGATCCCCAGCACCCATGTAAAAAGCCAGGTGTGATGGCATGTGCCTGTGGTCCCAGTGCCAGGGAGACAGGGACAGGTAGATTTCTGGGATTCATTGGTCAGTCAATCTAGCAGAATCTGTAAGCTCTCGGTTCAATGAGAGACTCTGTCTCAAATAGTAAGTTAGAGTTATTGAGGAAGACACCAACATTGACTTCTTGCCTTCAAATGCATATACACACATGTGTAACACACACACACGTATACATGAACACATGTACAAAGCAGAATCCCCACAGTGATTCCAATGAGCAGGGGCAGCTGAGAATCCGGTGTAGGAAGCCTGACAGCTGAGGACCCTGGGGCCATGTCTGTTAACACCAGGTTTGCTCCATGGAGCAGCCATGTTATCCTTCTTGGAGTAAACACATATAGTTCCTACATCTTGCCTAGTGCTTTCTTGGGGTAGTGACTAGCCGTTTGATGTGTATCTCCTATGTGGAGATCTTTCATTTATGTTTTATAAAGTGTATAGCTCTGTGTCCCAGCACCTCTGAGGCAGAGGCAGATGTCAACTCCCATTCAAAGGAAAATCCGCTATCTGTGAGGTAAAGCGAGCTGGGGGACAAAACTGCCTGGTACAGAGTCCTTTCTTCTCCCATCTCACAATCCCGTGAGGCATGGCTGTGGCACACTCAGCCTTTCCAGACACAAATCCTATGTTACTTTGGCAGTGGTTCTAGCTCTGGTCCATTTGAGAGTCAGTAGGTCAGAAGGTGTTGTCTGAGGCTGCAAAGCCTGCAAGCTGGATCTAGAGATCGAGAGCTACCCGGGGATCATGGGGCACCAGCCTTGACTTGCAGGAGTAATTGGTGCCAAGGCTGGAATGGCCCTCAGCCTCTACCCTGTTCGCAGTCCCTATGCCACATTGATGAACTCCATGGGATCATATCCCCGTCCCACCCAAGGACGGCTTTCCCTTGATGTTCCTTTCAGTGCATCCATCCGGTCCAGAACAGAAGTGCTCAATGCTGCCGATCGACTGGTTTCATAAAAGGAATCCAGTTTCCTCTGCACTCATGAGAAGTTGTTAGATCCTGGCCAGGGTCCAGCAGCTGCACTCCAGTGATGCAGCCCAGACATCTGGCGAGGATGCCAAGGCTCTCGGGCACAGAGAGGAGTCAGCTGGGCTGGGAGGTTTAATCAAGAGGGGTTCTTGCCAGCAATGCAGCCAAGCCACATCCTGTCCTCTGGAAAGGAGGCTTCCCACCTAGATGCTGGAGACCTTGGCAAAGAGCCCTGACACAGATGTGTGGGGAAAGAGATATGGCACCCAAGAGCTAGTGCCTGGTTCCTGGAGGACAGTGTCACTAGGGAGGACAGTGCTGTAGGAAAAACACTGACCAGCAGCAGGAGCAGCAGGTGTCCAGTCTGCCTGGCCTCTTGAAGCCACTCACCCTCTACAGGCCCCAATTTCCTCCTCTGCAGAATGGGAACCACCTCTCCCTACAGGGAAGGCTCCTTAGGAGGAAGGCAGAAGTGCAGGTGCAGATGGTAGCTGGTTGTGAGAGCGCTTGGGGATCTTCAAAGCACTCAACTGGACATCAAGGCAGATCTTTTGCACTCTTTAGACTACGCTCCACGGGTTTCAATCCTGGGGGGCTCCACACGGGTGATTCTCATGTGACTCCATGAAGTTATAGATGCAAAGAAAGTGATGTCTGAATTGGGGGTCAGGACTTTGGAATTCAGCCTTGATTTTTGTCTTTTTCTTTTCTTATATGTTTTTCCCTTCCTTCCTTCTTTCCTTCCTTCCTTCCTTCCTTTCTTCCTTCCTCTCTCCCTCCCTCCCTCCTTACCTCCTTCCTTCCTCCCTCCCTCCCTCCCTCCCTCCCTCCTTCCTTCCTTCCTTCCTTCCTTCCTCTTTTGAGACAGGGTCTTAAGTATCCCAGGTAAATCTTGATCTTCCTATGTAGCAGAGGGTGGCTTTGAACCTCTGATGCTTCTGCCTCCACTTTCCCAGTGCTGGGATTACAGGCATGCAACACTAAGCCTAGTTTATGTGGTGCTGGGGAATCCAAGGCTTCATGCATACTAGGCAAGCACTCTACCAACTGAGCTATACCCCCAGCCCCACTCCTTTTCTTTGAACAATCTTTCATGATTTTGGAGATGCTTTGAAACCTTGAACTCTGTTCCTTCACTGCCATGGGCCTCAGTTTCCCTCTTTTAGCGAGGAGATTGGGGGGGGTGTCTCTAAGGACATTTTAGGCTTTCACAGCCAAAGATGTTATCAGAAAGAGCAGGTACGCTAGACTTGCTGTAGAGCAGTATTAATGGGACCCCGGCCTGCCCTTGCCCTCCCGCTACCATCACCCTACTTCCCACTCACAACACTGTCACTGCTCCACAAGGGAGCCTGCCAGCAAGAGCTTCTTTGAGGTTTGGCAGTGAGTGGTTCCCAGTGGTGGTCAAGTTCCTTTAGGGTCTTTCTGAGGGGCTGAGAAGCAGGGAGGTGAAAGAGAGTGTTGCCTAGGAAAGGGCCTTGTTTGGATCATTGCCAAACACCACCAAACACTTCCACTCCCAAGTGCAAGGACTTTATAGTTCATGAAGCACTTTCACAATCCCCACAGGGAGGAATGCAAAGCGTTGTTATCCCTGATTTACCTCCAGAAGAGGAAACCACAGCTCAGAGAAGTGAGGGGGCCTCTCTAGGTTCTCACAGGCAATGTACCAAGTGACCACTACATGAGGGTAAGAGCCTAGAAAAGGGACTAGCGGAATGTGTCCCAGAGCCAGGACTGGTGACTCCCAGCCCTACTCTGTCCCACAATTCCTACCATTCTACCTTTTCCAACTCTGTTAGGCATCAGGACATGACTCCATTGAGACTTGCCTGCTTATCTGACTTACATGTGGAAATTCCTCCCACAAACCACAGTTTGCTCCTCTAGGGCTGCTAAGCCTCTCTGGATGGCTTTTTTTCAGAGGCTCCAAGTAGGAAGAGAAAGGAACACAGGAGATAAAATGGAAAGAAAGAGGGAGGACGCACCACTAGTCTGCAGTATGAAGGTGATAACTCCTAAGTCTGCCACCATCCACTGCTGGGAAGGTGTGCTAACCAGAATCTATCTTACAGCGTTCTTGGGGGTGTGGGGCTAGAAAGTGGAACAGCCTTTCTGGAAGTCAGTTCCTCTCAAAAATTTCTTTATTTTTATTTGTATAAGGGTCTTGTCTGCAAGTATGTAAATGTACCATGTGCATGCAATGCCCACAGAGGTCAAAAGAGGGCTTTGGATCCCCTAGAACTGGAGTCACAGATGGTTGTTAGCTGCCATGTGGGTGCTGGGAACCAAGCCCAGGTCCTCTACAAGAGCAGCCAGTGCTCTTAACTGCAGAGCCATTTCTCCAGTCCCTCCTCTCAAATGTTTAATGTCCCAGTAATGCACCTCTAGAAATCTTACTGACAACATGCAATCCTATCCCTGAGTGACAGCAGTAAGACCCTGAGGCTATGAATGGCCTTGAGGTCTGGTTCTGTAAGTTACAAAACACCCATCAGAGTGAACACTGCCCAGTTAAAACACGAGGTTAACCTAGGCCCCAGGAGCCATTGCACAGCAAATAAAAAGCAAAAGTATGAACATGGTATGAAGTCATTTGGACTTAAATGAATATATTGGAAAAGTTCTAGATGGTTAAATACTAAACTAAAAGTAAAGGATTTGGGAAAGAAAGTCGGATTGAGGGACTGAGACAGAGGGGAGGAGAGGAAGTGGTCTGAAAGCCGAAGAGAAGACAATGGGAGCAAGAGAGACAAAGTGGACAGTTTGGGAGAGGAAGGGGGCCAGCCAGCCAGGAGAGGAGAGAGGAATGTGTCTGAGGCACAATGTGCACGAAAATGTCATAAGGAAGCCCATTTGAAAAACACCTTAAAATTCTTTTACTGTATGGCGGAAGTGGGAAAATGATACCTCGGAGAAGCGCTGCACGTCCTGCGTGAGTGTGCCCACGCGCCTCCAGCGGAAGTGCTTGAGCAGCTTCAGGATGGCGGGGTTCACCGCGTTGTCGGAGGGCACAGTCCGGAAGAAGTACGGGTACTTTTTCTTATCTGCCAGGACAGGTGTGGTGGCCGCAAAGGAAAGCTGAAGAAACAAGAGGAAACAGTTTATAGGGGCCTTGCAGCCAGGGCAAGCAGTCTGACCAGCATTTGGGGCAAGATGTACTGTTGTGTTTAAGATGCATTTTATTTTTAATTATGTGTGTGTCTGTGTATGGGTATGTGCACATGAGTGCAGGGGTCTGTTGAGGTCAGAAGAGGGCATCAGATCCCCTGGAGCTGGAGCTCTGGGGTGGTTGGTTCTGAGCTGCCTGACAACTGAACTTGGATCCTCTGCAAGACCAGTACTCTTTCTTAACCACTCAGCCATCTCTACAGCCCTGCAGGATATTTTCTGTTTGTTGTTGTTTTTAACCCTTTTCAGTAAGAGTAATAAGTTAAAATTGAAGAGGAGATAAAAAGAATGCAAGATTCCTCTCAAGAAACAAGGAAACTCGAACTCAACCAGTGATGTGCCCTGTCCCAAAGAAATAGAGCCATTAATGTTGTGGTCTGTTTCATTCCAGAACTTCTCTGTGAGCACTAATTTTTTTATATTTTTTTCCGTACACAAACTGAACTTTTTTTTTCCCCTCATGTAAGCAGCAAGCCATCCTGTCAGCAATTCTTTGTGAACATCTTAATATTGTCATCATAGCCTCGCATATGAGTCATCTCTAATTTGAGGGCATTCAAATTGTTTTTAGTATGCTATGCTGCTTGCCCCATTTATTGCCATTATTTCATGGGCATTTTGGGTGCATAGCATTTCCCCCTCCGTATGTCAGAATATTTCCATAAGATCATCTGTGGTGTAAATGTTCCAGATAAGGATGACCTGGGAATGTTGCTTGGCGTGCTCACCTAATAGGCACAGAGCCCTGGGCTCAGTCCCCAGAACTAACGACATAACTGGGCTGTAGTGCCACACACCCATAATCCAACACTCAGAAGGTAGAGAGACAGGAGGCTCAGAAGTTCAAGATTGTCCTCACCTACATGATGACCTTGAGGCCAGCCTGGGCTACATGAGATCCTGTCTCGAAAATAAAATAAAAAATGAAAACCCAACAGGCTATGAGCCTTTAAAGTCTTCATATTTAAATCATCCAAAGGGATTTCATCCTTTTGCAAATGTACTACTCAGAGATAATTAGAAGGCCAATTTTACCACATTCTTGTCAAAAAGGAATACACCACTTTTCTACTAGTTTTATAATGAACTCTTACTGAAATGGGAGCATATTACATTCATGGACACATAATGTTGAATCTTTGTCCACAGAGCGGTTCATAAGGTTCATAAAGGTCCTACCTTAGGACCTGCTTTAGCATGTCTTCAGTTTTAAGTGGCATGCCAGTGCTTTACTAATTGAATTTAAGGAAGATACTTAAAGTGTGTCGCATTCAGACCCAGCCTATCACGGCTGCTGCCCAAACTCAGCTTGTTTGTCTTTGCACTTGTTATTTTAATTTACACCCAGTAGTCAGATCTGTCCATCCTTCCCTTTATTATTTCTTCGTTTTCTTTTAAGTGCCAGTAAGTTGTTAAATTGGATTTTAATTATCTGCCCAAATTAAATGTCACCACTTCCTAGTTCCCTCTGATCTCTGCTCTCCTTCCCTTTGCCTCAGACAGGGAAGGTAGCTATCAACCTTTTTGATCCTTGCAGTGTGACCGGCAGGGGGAAAAAAGCATCTGGCTGCAGTTCTCATTTGCATTTATCTCACTGAGTCTCCCTTCCGAGGTCTGAGAGCAGTCTGTAGTGCCTCTCTGGGATGGCTGTCATCCTTTGTCCCTTTTCCAGTTTGACTCCTAACCTTCCTTCTCTGTTTGTAGAAAAGTGATCTTTTCTATCAAGGAAAAAAACCCTTTGTGATAGAAATCTCTAATTTCCCATCTATGAATAGTTTGTATTTTGTCTTTTGATGTTACTTATGGTCTTTGCCATGAAGAAATGCTTTTGGAGGGGGGCTTGTCAGTGAGATGGCTTAGTGGGTAAAGGTGCTTGCCACGAAGCTTGACAGTTGACTGTGATTCCTGGGACCTACGTAGTAGAAGGAGAGAACTGACTCCTACAAGTTGTCCTCTGATCGCTACACATGGGCTGTGCCTGTACACACACACACACACACACACACACACACACACACATGCACACGCACACACAATTTAAAACCGCTTAAAGAAGTGCTTTTTCTTTGAGATGTGGTTGAAATTATATATTTTTTTCATTTACTTCTTGTGTTTTATGTGACATTTAGAAAGGCCTTCCCTGCCCTGGGATTATGAAAGAATCCCTCTATGGTATCTTCGGTTCTCTCTCCTTCCTTATTGTTTCATTTAATTGTTGATCCAGAGAAGGAATGGCTGAAGCCACTGCTAATCCCAGCAGCAGCTCTAGCTCTGACACGTACCAGCTCGGGTTCAGCATCCCGAGGGACAACAGCCAGGACCACGTAGCCACAGACGAGAGTCTTGACTGTAGCATCCAGCACGTTCTCCCCAGACCTCCAGGAGTGCAGGCAGAAAAGTGCTGTCCTTTTCTCTGGTCTGCATCTCAGAGGGCAGAGAGCTGCTCTCTAAGGGCCTTGGATGTTCTATGTCCACTCTGCGGTCCCCACGGACCTCATCTATTGGAGCTGACCATGCAGGAACCCAGTAGTCATCACATGGGGTTAGACAGGACTCAAAGAAAAGACATGGATATCCCAAGACTGACAAGGGTCAAAGGCAGATGACTGATTAAAAGATGCTGGCTAGGATAAGGACCAAAGAGAAGAAGCCACAGGGAGTGGGATTCCACCTGCACACTGCACGCTTTCACTTTCAGAGCTGCCCAGCACAGGAAAGTCTGACACTAGAAGTAGTGAGAGCCCCATATCTGGAGGTATGCAAACAAAGGCCTGACTGGGTAGTGAGTACAGAGGGAATCCACTGTCTGTGAATCCTTCCAACCACCATAGGGAAAGGGCTGTGTAGGAATGTCAGCGCATACGGATACACACATTTTTTCTGAAACAACAAAAGAATCTATGGCTTCCATCAGATTCACCCTACAATCTAAACAGGGTTTCACACCTGCTTGCAAGTGACACGTGAACCCCATAGGGAGCTTAAGAAACAGCAGCTGTGTACAGTTTCAGCCGATTTAGTGTCCAGGACTTTTCTCTCAAGATTAGAACCCCACTGCCAGCCTCCTCCACCCAGCAGCTAAGAAGGAGGTTTTGAAAAATCCGGGAACATCTATTTCAGGACCTGGGATGTTACGCATGTCCATTGCATTCCCCCAAATGCTTATCTAATACAATTTGGAAAATATTGGTTTTCTGATGTGCTCGCTCAATGGTTCTCTGGTTGCTACTTTACCGTTACTGTCCCATTAGTTCCAGGTCCACAATTAATTGTTGGTCCAACAACCTCATATGTTTGCCCTGTAGGTAATTACAGTGGTTACTGTTCAGTGAATAAATGGTCCATTGTGTTTACAATGGGCTTGGAGTACAATATATGCCTCAGGTCTAAATCATGTTGAGCGCAAAATATTAACTGACGTTGACATTTTCTGCGCCATTTGAGATAATGTACTTTGATTAGATTGCATTACTGTTTCTTGGGCTTTAGCCTCTTAAAACTTTCTTCCATGGGCAGACTGCAGGTGCCTCGAGGTACCACAGAACTTCTGAACTGGGGGAGTCTGAGAATTCATCTAGCTTTGGGGCTGTCTATCCTGGATGCTGTGCCACTGAGTGGCTTGGGAAGATATTTTTTAAAAATCTGATGACTTGGTCCTACATCAGACCAACTAAATAAAACTCTCTAGGCAGGGAGTCCAGACAGCATCAGTATTTAAAAATTTTCCAGATGAGGAGGATGCCCATTGAGGGCTAAGAAGGGCTGACAGGCTCAGCACCATGGTTCTGAATAAAGAAGCTGCAGACCAGAAATAGGGCTTTCTCGAGATATTCGGTATAGGCAGGGAGAGGTAGAAACAGGACTTGAACTCAGGTCTAAAGAACTCTCAACACCAGTACTCATTCTTGAGTTGCCCACCTGCTCCTGGGCACTCCCTAGACTTTCCTCCCCCAGCATCCGGCAACACTGGGGCTGCTGGCACCAGCACCCCGACTTGAAGACTCACGTTTCTGGGCTCCCTGCCTTATTTTACACTAGCAGATTAGCTTCTGAACAGACTGTGATGGAAGCTTATAGCTAATCCTGAACCACAGACTGACTACAGAGAGGATTTTAAATTTTAATTTATAGTTTTGTTATATCTAGTTTTACCACAACTGCTTTGAGAATTTGGCGCTTACAGTACCTGCTTTGGAAAGGTATTGAGATTTTGCTTAGTGGTCTTTTATAGATTCAACTTTTATAAAGGTTCCACAGTGGCTGATTCAATCTCTAGACATAAGTGACAGAATTTTTTATTAGACTACTGATGCATAGTAGATACATCCAGCCTAATCATATTACTGGCGTGTGCTTTGTGTATTTGTTTACTTGATCTATCCAGGGAGGAAAGACTTGCTGCATTTTTCTCTGGGGTCTCTGACTGCCTCCTTGCATTTCAACAGGTTTGGCTTTGTAGGCTTTGATTTTGTGATGTTTTGAGCATAAGTGTTCATCACAATTGGACCTTTATTTTTCAGCCATGCATATCCTTGCCTGGTGCGAGCAGCAAGTGCCTGATAGATATTCATGGAGTTCACAGAGGACTGAAATATTTATGAAGGTAAAATAAACCTGTTATTTTAGTGTTTTTTATTTTATGCTATATCTTGCTTGATATTAATATTATGACACAGTTTTTGCTTATGTTTGACTATCATAGCTTTGACCCTCCTATTTGTATTCTATCAAAATTATTCTATTTATCTATCTATTTATCTTTCTATCACCAGTTTAGGTATTTCTGGGAAATATCACATGGGTAGATCTTAACACACTTATCACCACAATAAATACTTGATCTTGTTGGCTGTCTCAGTCTCCTATGCTTCTTTTTCGTTTCCTTTGGTTCCCTTTAGAGGATGACTTTGTCCTCACTGCTGTGCCAGATGCATGAATTGAGGAGGGACACCTCCTAGAGGAGCCCTTTTTAATATCCTGCAGAAAGGAACAGGTTGTTAACTTGCTGAGGCTGGCCTGGCTCTCTGTTGCCTTGACAGGGCTAAACAGCTGGGTATAAAATCCTTGGGTTACTATTTCTCTTTGAAACAGCAAACTGATGCAGAGAAGGAATCAGCGGCAAACTGGATCATTGTTTATCTGTAGAGGTTGATTTTCTTGGCCTGTGTGGCTGAAGGATATTTTTTTATCTTAGAATTAATTCCCCCCCCCCCAGGGTAGATCTGGGTATGGCACTCTTAGTTTGGTTTGGGATATAGAAAGTACTTCAATTTATATATTTAACTCTTCCAACTAAAAAATATACAAATGTAGGGGGCGATGATTTAGTAGTTAAGAGCACTGGCTGCTCTTGCAGAGTACCTGCGTTTGGTTTCCAGCCCTCACGTGGTAGCTAATAACCTACAGGAATTCCAGTTCCAGGGGATCCAACACCATGCTCTTCTGGCCTCTGCGGGCACTGCACACATGTGGTACATTTACATACATGCAGGCAAAACACTCATACACATAAAATAAAAATACAAATATGCTATGTTTTATGTTTTATATAATACAGTATATTTATATTTATGTATTTTATAAATTATATGTTATATGTAATATAGCATATGTGCCACTTTATATATTCCTTTATAATACTCATCTACATTTCTCTCTCTGCTCTGGAACACCTATCTCTGCCATCTCTTTATTTTCTAAATCTGTATCTACCATATTTTCTCTCAGAATCTTGGTTTTTGGTCCTTGTCCTCTGCATGATGGAAGAGCATTGTATTTTATTTGATCTGTATTTTGTTTGCTTATTGGTGAGACAGGATCTTGCTATGTAGTTCACACTGGCCTTGAACTCATGGTCCTCTTGCCTCCCAGTGCTGGCTGCTTATCCCGTCTGTCTTGTTACAGGGTGCATGTATATGAACTTTAGTGTTTTCTGGTAAAATGGCTATATCATCCATGGTCCTTGCTGTAGGGCATACGGGTCTCATGTCCTCACAAGCTGGCTAACATTTGGCCCTCTCTGACTTCTGTGTTTGTGTCAGTCTTGGAGACACTGTTGGAGTCCATACCCTCTAACGGTGCTTTGGTGGAGAGCTGTGCAGGCTCATGCTGGCCATCCCAGGCCTTGCTCGAAGCTTTATTGACTAATACATTTTTATTGTGTTATTGACATTTCTAGCTTCCTAGTAATTTTTTATGATCTGATCCCTTCTTTCCCACCTCTTATCTCAGCCTTCTACTTCCTGGAGACAATGCTGTTTGCATATGGCTGAGGATGGCAAAGGGCTTCCTAAAGTTCTCTTCTTTATTCTGGTTATTTTTGAAGTACTTTTCAGAGGTGTTTTCAGTGTACCTTCTTTTCAGATCTGGCTTATCGAGAGACACAGCACATGGGCTGCTCCTGGCCCTGTTTTCTGTCTATTTTCATTATAACTGGGAATAATTTTTTATATTTATTTTTATTTTATGTATATGAGTGTTACACCTGCATGTGTGTAAGTGCACTTGTGTCATTCAGTGCCTGTGGAGGTCAGAAAAGGGCATCAGATCCCCTAGAACTGGAGTTACCAATGGCTGTTAGTTGTCATGTGGGTGTTGGGATTTGAACCTGGGTCTTCTACAAGACCAGCCAGTGCTCTTAACTGCTGAGCCATCTCTCCAGCCCCAACTGGGACCAATTCTTAGAAAACTGAAGGGAAAGGATCTGAATGGTTCTTGGCACCTGACAGGTGCTCACCTTATGCTGGTCTGCATTAATGAGGTGACATCACTGTTTACCCTTGGTGTCTGTTTTTCTGTTACTCTGGATCAACATGGCACATTAAGTTCCCATCATGCACTGTTCCAAAGCTTTTTTCGTGACCATAAATCTCATTTCCCAGAATGCAGTGCACTTCTTGTACCCTCCTTTGCAGTACTTTTCTATGAATTTGTTGCTCTGTCTGAATTTAGAAGGGCGTGTGAGAATGAAGAGTAAAATGCTATCTGTTTGCCTTTGTGACTGGCAGTGTGAGGTACAGACACAGTTTTCCAGCTTTATGGTTATGTAAGTTTGGGGTCTCTGACTCAGATTATAGGGAATAGAGGAAATTTAATTTTCAGAGTAATTGTTATTTTATGAGCAAGTGCCAGGAGGCAAAGCTTAGGATTTTCTTAATCCAGATCCAACTACTTTATAATTAGTGATGCTTTCAAACATCTAGAATGTCAGCAAATCTTGAAATCCCACTCTCTCTCTCTCTCTCTCCCCCCCCCCACCGTGTTCTTTCCCATGCCTTGATAGTTTCAAAGGAAAGCTGGAAATAACCTCCCTCCCATCATCCGTCCCACCTTCTCTCTGTCTCTCAAACCTCAGTGTCTATCTGACCTGAGCAGTGGTAGAACCTCCTAGAATCTCAACATCACAAACCCTAGAAGCCAGGGCATAGGCAAGGCAAGGCCTTCCACCTATGTGGCCAAGAAACTACAGCTTGCCCTGATGCTGGTGCCAAGTGCTCCCTGGTCACTCCCCGGCTCTTCCTCACACAACTCTGTAAGGTGAAATCCAGAGATTAGCACCTTCCCCAGAAAACAGAAGAGTGATTACGAGAAGCTGAGGAGGTCAGGGTGAAGACACACTAGGGAGCATAGCTCAGTGGGTAGAGGGTGGGCTTTGGGGTGATTAGAATATTCTAGCACTAGATAGTGGTGATAGCTGAACAACACTGAGTATACTCAGTGACACTCAATTTTCTATTTTAAACTATTAATATGGTGAATCTATGCTATGTGTATTTCATCACAGTGAGTGAAGAAAAATAAACTTGCCCATGGTTCTGAAAGTTATAGAAGAGATATGGGACTTATATTTGTTGCTTATCTCTTTGCTGTGACAAAGTGCCTGCCAAAAGAGTTTTGTTTTACATTTAATTATTATTGTTGTCGTTGTGTGTGTGGCGGGGGGGGCATTGAGGCACCTGTGTGTGTGGAGAACAGAGGACAACTTGTGAGGGGTTGGTTCTCTCCTTCCTCTATGCGAGTTTTGAGGACTGATCTTGGGTTTTCAGACTTGGTGGCAAGCACCTTTACCCATTGAGCCATCTTGCTGGCCCAGAAGGATTTCTTTTGGCTCACAGCCCATCAGGGTGGGGAAGTCATAGTGGCAGGAACAGGGAGCAGCTGGCCACATTAAATCCACACTCAGGAAGTGGAGAGAGACCAATGCTGGTGCTCAGCTCACCTTCTCCTTTTATTCAGCCCGAGCCTCCAGCTCATGGAATGGTGCTACCTATGCTTACGGTAGGTCTTCCCTCCTCAATGCACTTAGAAACTCCCTTACAGACTGCCCTAGAGGTGTGTTTCCAGGGTGATTCTAAATCCCATCAAGTTGACAATTAGGATTAAGCATTGTAGAACCTACATCATTAGGCCATACTGACTCCACCATCACAGTCACAGTCCCTCAGAAACAACACAGGGCAGCTTGGACCACTGGGCCCTCAAGATCTTGGGTTTAAACCTCAGTTTTGCTTTATGCCAATGGTGTGACTTTGGACAACTCACTGGTAAAACGAAGATGGTAAGCTCAGCCATGCCTGCTCTGGTGGGGTAATGTCTCCTTGCAGGCACACTGCCAAGCTATGCCCACTGTCCTTAGTGTTGGGATGGTTGTGGGAAAGGCTGTGTTTACAGAATCTGTCAGCACTGGGGTAGCCTGGGAAATCCTTGTGCAGTGTGGATTCAGAGTGTCTTTGATCCTCTCGTGTTACATGCCCATCATAGGCAAATCCATTCTCTAATGTGCTTGAGAGCAAAATCAGTTAGACAGTGGGGGGATTGCTGAATGAATGGATAGAGGGATGAACCACTCACCCATGATGCCACCTACTGGAGTGACCAGTCAAGGTGTGAGCCATCCAGGGAATTTCATGGACACTTACATTCAGATACACCCTCTAAGGTAGCAATTATTTTACAGCTGATGAAGTTGTGGCCCAGTTAGGCACCACAAACTGCCCAAGGTCAATAAGAGAGATGTGAACCTGGCCTTTTGATGTCATTTCCAGTGTTCTTTCTTTAACCCAGCACTGCGTCTTGAGCCTCAGCAGAGGCAGAGCCATGATCTAGGGCTTACCCCTTCCTTGAGATCTAGCAGAACTTAGAGGGGACAACACATTCCAGGGCTGTTGGGAGCGGGGCTGGGGAGTCTTTCAAACATATATGTTTCCATGGTGAATCTGTTTAGTTCTGGTAGACTCTGGGGGATACACACAGAATGGGATGGGAGGAGGGTTGGGAACATCATATCCTCTGGTGGGAAGCTCTGCTGTGTGTAGTGCTTCATGAGAGTTTAGGGTCTGCGTGTGGAGTGGCATATCACTTTAGCAGTGAGCCCCTGAATCAGAAATGAAGAATGAAACGACTTCAAGGACTCTTAGGGTCTTCCCACCCTACCCCTATGAGGACAGAATGGGATGGGGGTCAGGAGGAGAATTATCGGACTTGTGAGCGCCTGCCCTTCTCATCTCTGAAATAATGGGCCGGACCAAAGCTTTCTAAGATTCCTGGCAACCACAGACCTATGCTTCTCTCTCCCACTGCTAAAGAAAATGATGAAGGAGCTTGTGATTTTTTGAGGGGGTGGGTGGTTCTTTGATCTGATTGAGTTAGACAATTGCCATGTATCTCATTTCTCTCTCCTGGTATCTACCTAGATGAAAAATGTAAATCCATCTCTCACCTTCACCATCTTTATTAGATTCCAAGCCACTGTCGAATTCCTGCCTGAATGCAGTTCCCTCTTTACCTGGTCTGGGCACCGGAACTAGCTTCTGAAAAGATAAAGCATTGCTCCCGGGGGTGGGGCTGAGCAGGGGTTGCCACAGTTGCCAAGAGCTTGAGAGGCAACTCGGGCCAGATGGGAGGGGAGGAGGTGCAATGGAGGCTTGCTCTTTTCTTTGGTAGGTTTAATCTTTTGTAGTGTGGGTTTACTGACTGTGCTTGTTATTAAATGAGGGAGGTATTTGTCATCTTGGGTTTCTTTCAGCTAAACTGAATGGAATGCAACTTTCTCAGGAAGCCTCTGACAAAACAGTGTTTGTGGTGGGTGCCAGGATGTACACAAAGGCACCAGGCCCTGTGTGCTGGGAACTCAGGGCCACTTGGGGGGTGTGCCAGGCCGCTGTTGCCCTAGGTCCCTGGGGCAAGACTGTTTGGACACTAAACGCCTTGATGTTGATGCCCATGAGACTCATGTGGCACACAGTGACTGCAAAGTGTCCCCAAGTTAATGAGGGAGGATGGATGTTTGGCTTGCTAAGGAATTCTGCTGTAAGCCAGGCTCCCACAGAGGCCTTCAGGGCATTGTGCACAGGGATTAAATCTCTGAGTCAGAGATAGCCCAGGCTGGAACCACCTGGGGAGCCCATGTTCCTCCTGCCTGGCTGTGGGGTTGAGTTTTCCATCATTCAGAAGTGCCCAGCCATTCAACATCTGCCTCTCAACCACATGGCCGTTTTCCCCCCTGGGAACTTGAAACAATTTGGAAGTGAGGCAGAGGAGGACCCGTGACCCATGCATGCTTCTTCTTGGAGAAACTGAAGCTTGGAAAGTGGCAGTGGCTTGTCTGGGGACCTGCCCGAAGAAAGCAGCAAAGCTGGGGTTTGCATGTAGATGGTTTGATTCCTTGAAGTTATGGGGTGCTGAACCCCTGCCGGGGAGCAAGCATGCAGGAAGGGCCGAACTTGCTTGCACGTTCTCATTAAAAGTGCAAAGCAACCCTATGAGATAGTTGCTAGCGTGAGCTGCAATTTTCAGAAGTTCAGAGAGGTTAAGTCACTTGCTTGTGGTCACACAGGAAGCAGCTAGCAATGCAGGGAGAGGAATGTCAGAGGTTGCCACCGGATCCCATTCCAAGGACTGCTGTTATTTTCCTGTGACCTAACTACTTCCAAAACTCATTTACTTCTTTAGTCTAATTTTTTTGTGTTCATGTGCGTGTTTGTGTGTGCATGTGCATATGTATATGAGGGTATGAATACACACGTGTGCCCATGCTTGGGGAGGCCAGAGATTGATGTAAAGTGTCTTTCTCAAACATTCCCCTCATTTTTTGAGACCAGGTCTCTCCCTGAACCTGGAGCTCATTAATTAGGCTAGACGGGATGGCCAGCCTGCCCGAGGGATCCACCTGTCTCTACCCCCAGGCACTGGGGTTACAGACTGGTGGCTGCTCCTAGCTGTAGAATGGGTACTGGGGATCAAAGTCAGGTCCTCATGTTTGCATGGCGAACATTTCACTGATTGAGCCAGCTCCTCACACCCCTCATTAGAATAATTTTGATCTTCATGAAAATTTATAATATAGGTAGACTCAACTTGAATACTTTCATTTTATAGATGGAGAAACAGAAACTCAGAGAGTTAACTGGCTTGGTCAGAGTCATATGTCAGCTAGGGACAGGGCCAGTGCTTGACACTTCTTAGCACATGGTTCTCTCTCCAGTGTACCAGGATGCTTTGTAGGGAGGTACCTAGGTATAAGACCAGGCAGGATACACTGGGGCAGTTTAAATAAAGGAGAAGGAAAAATGATATTTACTTAGAAAAATAATATAGCATCAGAGTTTACTGTGTGTTTGAGTCCCTAGGATAATCCAGTTCAAAGATATCAAAGAAACAAAATTATATGCATTTTTTTAGTGCTAGGGATAGAACCCAGGGCCTCAAGCATGCTAGGCAAGTACTTTACCACTGAGCTATATCCCCAGCCCAATATTTTTTTTAAGAGAAAATTCTTTATAAGTACTTTAAAAAATACTTTTACTGTCAGGTTCGGGAGATGGCTTAAATGGGTAAACTGCCTGCCATGAAAGCACGGGGACCTTAGTTTGATCCCCAGCACCATGTAAAAGTTGTGGTGACAGCCATCTGTAACCACAGTGCTGGGTGGTAGAGAGAGGAGGAGCCCTAGAGACCACCAGCCAGCTGGCCTAGCCAACTGGGAACTGTAGGTCAAGGAGAGTGCCTGTCTCAAAAAATAAAGTAGATAGTGGTTGACAAAGACACCCAACACCAACCTGTGGCTTCTGTGGGCACCAACACATAGGTACACACAGAAGCATATCACACACACACACACACACACACACACACACACACACATTTACTGTCAAATAGAAACTGTATACATGTATATGCAATTGATATCTATTTTAATGAACAATAATAATAAGACCAATATCCAACTGCCTGTCACCTGCTTTAAGAAATAACTTTAATTTATTTATAAATGGTAAATGGCGAAGTAATTTAATTCTTGTTCTTTAAGAATTGTTTTGCTCTGTGGCATTCTGTAATTTTTAAAATTTCCTTCTTCAGTTCCCCCAACATTTCACCTTTGTTTTATGTAAATAAGATTATAAAACAAACATAACTCTCACCAATCCTTTTTTAATTTTTATTTTTATATACTTTTTATTTTTGTATTTATGAAAGATGGGTGGGACATAGAGGAACAGTAGAAAGCCACCAGGGCAGGGCAGCAGTGTGGGGGATGGCAGAGCTCTGGATTTCAGCTTGTCAGGCTGGGCCTGGGTGCTGCCTGTACTGCTCACTAGCATCTTGAGGGACATGACCCCCACCACTTTAGGGTAGCAGACCCCTGTTGCAGGCCGTGGTGAGGAGTGGAATGGTAGAGCGATCAATTACTGATGGCCCCAGTAAACCTAGATTCACAAGGTTCCGGGGTTAAACTTGGAGAGTTAAGACACCATTGCAGAAGGCCTTTGACCTTCTAGAGTCTTCCCTGACTGGGGAGACATAATTCTTTTTTTTTTTTTTCTGTATTAAATCAGAACATATATTTTAGAGGACATCTACAGTTATAGGGGGAGACATAATTCTTAATCAGTCTTTCTAAATCCTAATCTCATGATAGTTAAAAGGCTTGTTAATTACAAAAATAATAATGATTTTATGGCTGGTCTAATTGTGTACAATTAGGATGTATGTCTTTAATTTTCTCTTAAACTTCTGGTAAAGTGTTCCATTTCCCCTCACGGCTGTGCAGGTGACAAACACAGGAAATTAACAAATTGCATTAGCAGCGTCTGGGCTCCTTCAACTCCCCAGCACTTTGCTTTCAGCCCAAGTCTTTAGGGGTAAATGCGTCCTCGTGTGATCACAGCTGGAAAGCCAACTGCCTTTTAATTACCATGCTGCAGAAATCTTGCCTTCTCTTGTCAGCTTGGCACCTCTAATTAGTTGATAGGTTGAAATCACATCCATGGGTTGAAAGGTGTGAGGAGCCCCAGCTTGATCCTTGAGGTTGGGAGAGGACTCAGCATTTCTAGCCACCACTAACACACCTTATCCTGGCTCTTCAGGCCAGCTCCTGTGCATCCCTGGAGGCCCACTCACAGACACCTCCTCCAGAGAGTCCTCCCTCTCTCCCTGGTTCCTCTGTGCTGCTCCTGTCCCTGGTATGGGTCACTGAGCAGCGGTAGAGGGCCAGGCCCACACCTCTCAGGCCCCTTGAGCTCTGTGGGGACCGTCTTCTAATTTTCTCTGTAGCTTAGGGAGGAAGAATAGGTGGAGGAGGGAAAAGAGGCAAAATGCTTCTATGTTTTCAGCTGGACAGAAACGCAGCATGGTTCTCACACAGGATGGAGCTGGGGAGGAAGGAGAGCAGGGTTCCTCTGAGGAAGAAGGAGCTGGGCCTGGCCTCTTGAGACTCACAGCAGCTGATTCTTTCGGAAGAATCACTCAGCCTAAGCACAGGTCAAGAATTCTGAGGGTGAAACACACTGTTCAGGAGCCCACAGAAGGCCTAGAGGTCAGAGGTCAGAGATCACTGAACATTTCACAGCTCAGGTCCCAGCAACACCACAACCCCCAAAGGAGGTGCCATCTAGGGTCCAGTGTAGCCATGTTAGCCCAGCACCTCCCTCAGGCAAGATAGGGAGTCGACACTGCAAAGGACCAGGCCACAAAGGCCTGCTTCCCAGAAAGGGAGATTGAATCAAGATAAAAGATGTACAGACAGTTTCCAGGAATGGGGAGGTCATCCCCAAGTGTGGAGTAGGGACCTGAGCCCTGCAGGAACTGCTGGAGGCACTGGGCCCTGCCCGTGACTGTGTATCAGTGTTGAGCCCCTCAGTATCTACTAGGCTTCAGTCTCTGCTTTATCAAGTCCCATCCTGACTAACACTCCAGGGCTGCTTAGTAATAAATAGAGAGCTTGAATGGGCACATGTTTTGTAGGGGAAAAGTTCTTGTGCTGCAGTGGAAGATGAGGGCTCCAAGCCCACCTTGTCTGTCTCTCCCGACCCCCTTCTCAGCCCCCCACCCCCATGCACACTCCCTTATAAAGAAGCTTCTTGCGCAGCAGTCACCTCCCCCCTCACCACCAGGCCAGGTCAGGGGTGCCCCTGTCCCACTCACCACGGGGCCTTAGCACACTGTAGTGTAGAGCACTCTTCTTCCCTCAAAAGACTGCAAAAAGAGACACAAGTACACAAGCCACAGTTAGCCCTCAGATGATTGTTGCAAAAGTGATTTCAGAAGGAGGAAATTCAGTGTGTGTGGAGAGGGTGGGGGTGTCCCAGAGTGGAAGCAGAATCAATAAATAAGCTTTTCAAAAAAGCTGACACAGAAAAATAATGAGTATTCAACAATAAGGGATTCAAGACTGGATCAAAATCTTGCAAAGTTTTGACTTTTCCGTTATTGGAGGTATTCAAGAAGATGACCAGGGATCATCTTCCAGGGTGGGAGAGGGGATTCCCCAAACCAACAGAGGGGAAAGTTAAGCAGTGTTGTGATCTGGGTGTACCGATGGTTGGACACTTGATTCCAGATGATCCCTAGATTCAGCTTTGTCTCTTCACAGCTTGTTCCTCCTTGACTTGCTTTTATGGTATCTTGTTGGTAAATGATACCGATTTTTCCATTCATGGTATTTCAATAAAATAATGAGCTAGTTGAAAGGACAATCTAAACAAGAATAATATAAGTAGTATATTTTGGCAAAGTAAGAAAGTGGCAGGTGAGTGATGAAGCCTGAGTCCAGGCCCATGGAAGGTCTGACTAGAATACAGAGACCTCAGAGACAAAACCCTCTCCCCCAATCTCTAGCACCTTCAGTGACACAGAGTCGTAAGGCAAAACTAGAATGAACTGGACCTTTATCTGTGCACCAGAAATGGGTGCTATCAGGAGAACCCGGAAGAGAGGGTAGTCTCTGAAAGGAAGACAGAGACAGGGAGAGAAAGAACAGAAATGGCCTAAGGAGCCAGACTATGAGATTCAGCAATACATGGGACTATTCTTGTGCTAAATAAAACTCTTTACTTCATTTCAAATTTATCTGGGAGTCCTCCATTCTTTCTAAAAAGCAAAACCCTAAAAAATTCTCCAAGCCAACTATGGTAAATAGACTTGAGCCAAGGCAGTATTAGCAGTGGGCTGCTGGGAGGTTAAGGAAATGAGGGGTGAGCATGCATCAACTTGTTATGTCTGCACTAGCACAAAATGAGAAAACAATGGCAAGGGCTCCATTCTTCTGTGTGCCATTATCCACTCATACTAATCTTCATTTTACATTCTTGGACCAGAAAGAAGGGACTTGCCCAGGTTCACCTCCAAGTTAACAGCTGTGCTAAATCTATATGTGTCTCCATGTGACGTGCTTTGAATCAAAACAGAATACCACCAACACTATGATTACGCAGTTTCAGATGGTCCTCGGCAAGCATGACCTCCCATGGCATCAGCTAGAGCACACACCGTCGGGCTGAGTGCCACCTGATCCAACCCATCACAATGACTACATACATCTGAGCGCCCTAGAATAACACAGAAGATGGGAACAAAACCCATTTGCACTAAGATCCTGTGGAAGATGTCACTGTGACAGCCACACTGTCAGAGACGGGAGGCACTGTGCTGTAGCTGGGGGTTCTCGCTCATACAATTGTACATTGGCTTCTGGTGGAAATGAAAAATTCCATACCATATTACAAAGCATATATTTCATCCAGTGCTCATTGAAACCAATGGAATTGAACTGAATTTGATTGTTTTCTTAGTCTTTTTGTTCGTCCCCTCCTCTTTCTGGGTCTTGGTTTCTTTATTGTTAAAATGAGGAGCCTGCGCTGGGCGGTTTTAATTTCAGCTTCAAGACTTCATGATTTTATAATTAACTCTGTGTTTAATTTACAAAGCAAAGAGAAACTCTTCTTTCTTTAGGCGAGATGAAAATTGCTGGACGAGACACAGCAGTGCCAGAAGGGCTTTAAACCAGCTCTCTCACAAAGAGCTTTATTCATCCTAATTGTTTTATATCCCCGTTTAGATATTAGCCTTTTACTTTCTGCCCCTCTAATCAAGTGCATTCATTAGTTTTCTCATTCACTCAACAAAGGTTTATATTGCAGAGAAATCATAGACGCATCTTCCCTTTGACCCAGAAATCCCACATCTCAGCAGTGCATTGGCATAAATATAACACGTGGCCAACATTATTCCCACTGGAGCCAGTCCAGATGCCCATCAGGAGGGGACTGGCTGTGTGAGCTCTGGTGCATCCACACCGAGAAGCGAGCATAAGGGATGTCATTCTATAGTGCTAAATCTGAGAGCCTGGGAGAATTAGGTAAAAAAAAAAAAAAAAAAAAAAAAAAAAAAAAAAAAAAAAAAAAAAGCAAAATAAAACAGGTGCAGAATGCTGTGTGGGGAATGTGCCCTTTTCTGTAAGAGAGAAGAAGAAGGGATGAATGCACATTTGCAGCAGGGAGCACGGGAAAGATAAATCTCAAATTGGTTTTTTTTAAGAGTCAACCATGAGGATGACATACACGGCATGAAAGAAACCTGGGCAAGAGCTGGGAACTCTCTAACATGCCTTACTGTTTGATTTTTGACTACAGAATCAGACAAAAGTTGTATATATTTGAAAAAGTAAGATGATTCAGTCAGAAGAAATGATCGGCCCCTAAAACCTGAAAACAAAACACAAGAACCTAAAAGTCTATCAAGCTGTTAAAATGATCGCAGGGAGAAAAGTCTGTAGAGGGACTCTGAACACATTTTTACTGTGTGACCAAGGAGACCCTCCTGCTTCTGCCGCCAGTACACACCACTCACAGCCCCCAAATCCTGGGAGAATGAGACAGGGTACCCAACACTGACACTTGTCACTCTCCACATCTGCCTCTCCCTGTCACCGTCCATCAGTCTGTATTTGTGTGCAAGCCTCTACAGTCTCACATCCCCATGCATGCACACACATGTCATTTCTTGGTTTTGAAGTGTTTGAAATTAGTTTACTGACATTGGGACACCTTACTCCTGAAGAGTAAAGGATACATTTCCTGAGTGATGTTCTCCTATACCATAAAGATGCTGTAACGTCAGCATCATGAGTTCTACACACAAAGCTCTTTAATTTCCCCAAAAGTCCCTCCCTATTTTTTAAATCCAGGATCCAAGGATTTAAAAAATCCATTCATGCCATGCCATTCATTGGTATTTTGTTATTTTGGTCTTTTTCTATCCAGAACAGTCTGTCTTTTTGTGGATTCTGTTGTTTTCCACGACATCAAACACTTTGATAAATACAGGCTGGTAACTTGTAGAATGGCCCTCATGCTCATTTTAGACACTGTCATTATATTTTAAACTTCTATTTTCAAGCTCAGCCCACTGAAAACCTCTTAGGAGGAGCGGGCCCCAGTGGCAAGGGTGAGTATGCCCAGCCCCCAGAGGCTGGTTTTAAAATATCTCCCGCCACGAAGAATCAAGGCTCCCTGGAGAATGACTGCTTCCAGGATTGGGGCAGGTCCAAATTAATGGGCAAAGGAGAGAGACGGCCAGGAAGGGGGAAAGAAAAGGTCTTTTAAAAACAACAGGAAAACTACTCTGTAGAGAGTGCCTGAGTGCACAAAGAAGGAAGAGATGGAGAAAAGGATCACTTTGCAGCCCTCTGCAATGCTGAGACAAATCACCAAGGGAGAGTGGGAGGAATCACAGGGTCTCAAGTTGCATCCCATGGATGAGTTAGTAGTTGTGGAGGGGAAAGGGATGTGAACCACAGTGTGGCAGGTGCACCTTCACCATCAGCAGGCACAGTTTAAACAGACAGCAGAGCCTCCTGAGGGGCTACACTGGAAGAAGACTGCACAAAAGTATAAAATCTAGTCTCTCTCTCTCCTTCCCTCCCTCCCTCCATCCCTCCCTCCCTCTCTCCCTCCTCTCTTCCCTATCCCTCCATCTAGTCTCTCTCTCTCTCTCTCTCTCTCTCTCTCTCTCTCTCTCTCTCTCTCCTTTATTGAGATGGGGCCTTGCTACATAGCCCAGTCTGGTCAGGAATTCACCATCCTCATTCCTTCCTCAGTCCTCCTTCTAAGTGCCAGATTTACAGGTGTGAGACACCTTGCCTGGCTTACAATAGCTGACATTCTTGCACAAACTCTGTGTATCCTGAATCTAACCATGAAGGAACAATTAAATCACCCAGCACTTGGGAAGTGGAAGCAGGAGGCTCACCAGTTCGAAGGTAACCCAAACTACATAGTGAGACCCTGTCTCAAATGGGCTGGGGGTATGGCAAGAGTGCTTGCTTTGAATGGCCCTGGGTTCATCCCTCACACACACAGGAAGCCAAGAAAGAGGAGGAAGAAGGGGGAGAGGAGGAGGGGGGAGGGGGAGAGGAGGAGGAGGAGGAAAGTTAGAGGACTGCTTTAGATTAAAGGAGACTAAAGTTTGATAACAAGCATAATGCTTGCCCTTGAGTAGATTCTTGATTCCCCTCTTCACTTATAAGTAAGTGGCAATAAGGACATTTTGGGGACAAGTGAAAAATTTGAATATAGACCATCCATTACATAATATAACTGCAGCACTGAAGGGTTTTGTTTGTGGTAATTATTCTATTGTTATGTAAGAGAATACAAACATTCTTAGGGGATTCCTGCTATTGATTTTTTTTAAAAAAAATATGTCTCCAAACAATTGTCAAGTGCTTCATCAAAAAAATGTGGGGTTGTATATGAATGAGTATGGGGTGGGGAGAGAGATTAGTGAAAGGGAAGAGACGAAGGTGACACAAATATGGCAACTGGGCTGGGAACAACTAGGGAATGAAGGGTAGATCATGTTCATTGTACTTTTACCTTTTGTAAAAATTTGGAAAAAATCTTAATTATTTTTATTTTATGTGTATGAGTGTTTTGCCTGCATGCACGGAAGTGTACCACATGTGTGCAATGCCCTCAGAGGCCAGAAGAGGGCATCAGATCCTCTGGAATTGGAGTAAGGGACGGTTAGCTACCATGTGGGTGCTGGGAACCAAACCCTCCTCTGCAAGAGCAGCTAACTTTTAAGATGCTCTTAAAAGCTGAGCCATCTCTCCAGTCCCTTGAAATTTTTGAAATAAAAAGTTGGAAGAGAATTTGGGATCATGGTAGAAACAACCAGCAAAAACACTGCAGGGAAAATAATGTCTACCCACCAATGGAAGTGCAGCATATTCACTGTGTTTTTAATAATCTATGAGCTCCCCATGCCACTTACATAAATGAGGGAGAGGAGACAGAATCCTAAACAAAACCAAGGCTCCTGGAGAGCCTCCCAGCTCAAACGCCAGCACTGGGCTTTGGGAGCCAACTGCAGTCAAGGCAGGTGCTCGCTGCCCTGCCCCGGAAGAGGAAGCGGACATCACAATCAGAATGGACACTGCAGTGGAACTGAACTCAGGGTGATGCTGTAGGGTGAAGAGAGGTTAAAGATGGGCTTGTTGGGAGCATGCCCATCCCCAGGAAGTGGTGTTCAGGCTGGAATGGCACTGACTAAAGGATTAGGTAATTTTCCTGTGCTAAAGACCCACCCATACGTTACTCCAGGATGCTTGATAGCTCAGAAGACACTGAAGATAGGCAATGCAGCAGGCATGCAGCTGGTTCCTGACACTGCCAAACCAGCATGCCGTCTTCCCAGACCGTGCGAAGAAACCTGCCTAGAAACTTGGGGGACATGGAGAAAATTGTGTTTCTATCCACATTTGGGTACGATGTCTAAATATTTATCTAATCTAGTATCGTTTTTTCTCAAGTTCAGTTCTTTCTGCCATGTGAGGCTCAGCCCCTCATGGAAATAATAAATAATTTAATCTTTTTTGTAAACTGACTCAAAGCAAAAGCCTTCTGTATAATTCACAACTAATGCAGGCTGTGCACTATTAAAACGATCAGTTCATTCATTATAAAACCTCCCAGAGTAGAGCTCTGAGTACTGTGTGCTTGAAATACTTAGCACTTATTGATTTTCACCAACATGGAGTCCATCTAGTCCCAGAATTCAAAAGAACCATCTATTTTTTTATACACAATTTATTGGATGAGTAATAAATTTAAGAGGGGTACTTGTGTGCATGTGCGTGTGTGTGTGTGTGTGTGTGTGTGTGTGTGTGTGTGTACATGGGTTACAAATGACTTCTAAGGAGAATCCCCCTCCATATAAAGAGACCCAGGTTAGCCCTGACCCTCTTGTCAACACAGACTGCAGAGAAACAGGGTCTGGAGTCTCCAGAGCCTCAGGGGAGCTGCACCCTGTGGCCAGTCACAGCAGGAAGAAAGACAAGGCTGTGCTTTCTCTGAATCTTACTTTCCTAGTTCTGGAATCAGCCTAACCAAGACAATACTGCACTTTCCCCACCTCCCATTGCTGCATGAGGGTTTAATGAGACTGGGTGCTGGGTAGTGTGGCCCAGTAGCTGTCAGCAGTGACTCTGATGTCCTTAGGAGGCTAGCCAGCCACCGTGCCCTGTAGGTCTCCTTCTAAAGGAAGACACTCTCTACCTGGGGAGCAGAGAGGAGATCAAAAGCACAAATGTGGGGCTGGAGAGATGGCTCAGCAGTTAAGAGCACTGACTGTTCTTGCAGAAGTTAGATTCCCAGCACCCACATGGCAGCTATGAACTATCCTTAACTCCAGTTCCAAGGGAATCCGAAGCCCTCTTCTGACCTCCTCAGCATTGCATGACACAGGTGCACTCACATACATGCAGGCAATACACTCGTACACATAAAAATAATAAAATACTTTTTTAAAAAAGCACAAATGTATGGGTGTAACAATAAGCATTAGGAGTCAATTAGCACTACATCTACTTAACAGAATAATAGTAGTAGATTCTTCCCTATGGCCTGTGACCTGTCTAGTCACAGGTTCTTGGTCCTGATGACAGTGCCACATATGGATGCTATTTTGTGAAGTGGGCCTAAAATCCAATCAGAAGGTAGTTGGTTACTCCTGTAACATTTGTGCCACTACAGCACCAGTGGGTGTATCTTGCCAGGCCAGTTGTTATAGTTCACAGTGTTCACAGCTGGGTAACATTGATGATTACCTTTCTCTACCAGTAATATGCATAGCACCTTCTAGTACTAGAAAGCTAGCCAATAGAGATGAAGCTTTGAGGACAGTACCATGTTGTCTGGACACCAGGGTAAAGATGCACATATGAACTCACAGCAATTGTGACAGTATGCACAAGACCTTTGCAAGCTCAAGCCAGACAAAAATCCCAACATGAGGCCCCAATCCTAGCTGAAGAAATATCGACCATCAATAGCTGCTGACAGAGGGAGAGTTGGTTTTCTTTAAAGGTATGATGCTGGGTATGTTAACCGGGCTTCAGGGGTGGATCCATATACAAGAATATTTGGGGACACAAATTCAACTGGATAGGCCTTTAAAAAAATAAGTTGGGTGTAGTGGTGGCACACACCTTTAATCTCAGCACTCAGGAGGGCAGAGGCAGTCAGATCTCTGTGAAATGGAGGCCAGCCTGGTCTACATTTCAAATTCCAGGCCAGCTGGGGCTACAGGGAGACCCTGTCTAAATAATAGAGGCTATGAAGTTGGGAAAGAGACATAGTAAGGTGAGAGTGGAGATAGGGGAGGAGATGAGGGAGGAAGTGTGAAGATAATAAAAATAAGTTGTATGAAATTCTCAAAGAATCAATAATATTTTTTAAAAAGGCATCTTCCTGATGTTTCACATGGCATTACTCAACTGGCCTTGGCGTTGGGCCACCTGCTTGGTTCCCCTTGCTGCATCTAGGGATGGAAGAAAATCAGGCCCTAGCAGCCAGGAGAAATCACATGCAGGGACACAAGAGGGAAAATGACAGGTCGAAGGCTGCCCAGATGCCTCTGAACCCCCAGGATAAAGACATGGCGTTATCAAGGTTGTCAAGGCCCAACAACCTAGCCCAACCCTCCCCCTTCAGGGTAGGAAGCCCTGGGGAGATAGCTGACCCTGACCGGGTCCTGTCTCCACCTGTGGGGGTAGACCAGGAAGCCACTGGGCATCTCTGTCCATAGACAGAAGTCCTCAGGATGGAGAAGTGATACAAGCATTTAATGAATACTGTCCCAGGTCTCCCTCACAGCCACCTCCAGGTCGAAAGCCAAAGATGAGAAACAGGCTGGGAGAGGCTAAGCAACCTGCCCAGGTCACCAGCTAACAGCACCAGCATCTGGCTGTGAACGTGTTACCTGACCCTGCTGCGCACCCCGTCCCATCCCACGAGCCTGTATCCCAGGAGATCCCTTTCTTCTCCCTCTCAACTGCCTTCATACTCCTTTCTCAGTGCACACACATGCCAATGACAAGCCGCCACTCCTGTACAGTAAGTAGTTCAAGTGACTTATCTATTTACAGTTTCTAGACTTCCAGAAAGGAGTGGAGGTGGCTGATGGGGAAAGACACACGAGAATAAGACCACTGTAGCGCCAGCTGGGAATGGCTGTTACATTAGAGGTCCTGAATTAAAAATGGGGTCAGAACCTTGAACTCAACCTTTTACCAGATCAACAGGAAAGATATGGGTTGGGTCTGCGGCAGGATAAATTGGGATCTGCCATGCACTAGAGAGCACCTGGCACCCCTCCTTAAACCGTTCTGGCTGCTGAGAAAATTCAGCCAGAAAAGGAGCATGCGCCTCTTTAACAGCCCCTGTGGGCTGGCCCCGCCTTTGGGGCAGGTTCTCTGTTCTAACTATATTGTTATGAGTCACCTTCATGGTCCCTGATAGTTCATTTCCTTCACACAACTTGGAACCTGGAGACAAGTGGAGACCTATAAATCTTCAAGGAGTTCCTCAGTCAGAGCCTGGCTGGCATCTCAGACCGCAAGTGCCTTAACAGGACATCTGTAGGGGTTGGCAGTCTACAGACAGCATCTGCGTGCTCCATCTTCCCCATGCTTGGTCCTTACACACTGCCCCCAAGGAAGAGCGCAGTGTTTGGCCCCATCACATGGACAAGCCTCTGAAGGAGGCTCTGGTTTGCAATTCTGCCAGTCCTCTGTTCTAGCTACCAGACTGTCTCCCTCTCTAGGGATGACAGTGTTGGGTGGTGGGCTCTGGGTGAGCCTGGAAGGGCATGCCGAGGGTGCTGCACCTGGTGAGTGAGAGGATGAACGGGTGACCTAGGGAGAAGAGCATCCCCTCCAGGTCTCCCCACCTTCCACCCAATGCAGTGAATCCCTAGGCCCCATGCAAAGCTGTGACCTGAACTCATTGCCAGGTCCTCACACGGGTGCCTGGGACCCTGTTCAGGCCTTGGCATGGAAAGACTTCTAGGCAGGAAGAGACTGATGAGACAGTGCCATGTCTGTGGGGTACCAGTCTCACACGGGAGGCAGAACTGGGGATAGTGAGCTAGTAGACTCTGGGGAAGGAAGGCAGTATACTGAAGCTGAGAGATAGGAGGAGCCAAGAATGCACCAGCAGTTCCAGAGAAATCAGAAAAGATTCCACTGAAGGAGTCAAATTTGAAGGCAGCTCCTACAGACTGGCCTTGGGTTTCCAGGGAGAAAAGAGAGGAAATTGGTCTGCCAGACATGGGGTGTTATTTGGGTAGGCAGTTGAGCAGGCTCAAGGAATTCTGGATAGCTGGAGCTTAAGCTTGGGGCAAATACATGGGGGGCTCAGGTACCAGGCAGAGCTGTCTTCTTTTATCCTGGTGCCTTATCATCCCCTCATCTCTCTACTGCCCTCAGCAGTGTGTCCCACAACAATCCTATCTGTTGCCATGACCACTGGGGAAGGTCCTGCCTGGTGTCAACTCCCGAACTTCTTTACCATGAAAACCACCTGAGGGCACTTCCTTCCTCCTACCAACTGCATCTGAGCCCGAAGCTGCCAGCCTTTACCTTGGTTCATAAGAATATTCTGCTGGTGCTAGCTCTGATAACTCAGCTTCACTGTACCTGGCATCTCATGACATGGCCAGGAAGGACCGTTTGAAGACCCCAAGTTCCTAGGGTCTCTGCCATGCCTTCTGCTTGGCCCAGAGAGCACGCCCTTAATATTAATATCACTTATTCTTTCCTCCCTTCTTTTGTTTTTAAGGTGGAAGCATCTCATAGATTATTAGTGTGCTAAATGGCCCCTCTGGAGATCAGTGCCAAGAAAAGGCTCCAACTGCCCTGGATTATTGGCCTCTATTGTCTTTCTTAGAGAGCAGCAGCACTACCTTGTCTAATCACCCTAAATGCTGTTCCCTGGTGGAGGGGCCTGGTGGACTTTGACTCCTGGGCGTGGAGAGGCAGAAGGTAAACTTTGCCATCTTGCTGCAGAGTCCTCACATGCCTTTGTCCCTTTCATTATAATCTGCAGAGTTGGGAGAAGCAAGCTTTGCAGTCCACGCAAAGCAGAGATGTCAGAATGTCCTGCCATGGGATGCCTGCTCCTGTGGAGGGATCACGGCCATCAGAACAGCAGCTACTGTTTACTCATTCATAAAAATACTTCGCTTGGCAAAAGAGAAAGGAGCTCTCATTCATTCTCAAAGCATCTGCAACAGACAGTAGTCAGGCTTACAGCTCCCATTTTACAGAAAAGGGAGGCTGAGAGAGAAGATGGAGTTATCTACTGTAAGCCTCCAGACAGTGAGCCAAGGAACCCAGAGGTACTCAGATAGTGAGAACTTGGGTGAGGTCCTACCCCACCTAGAGACCCAGTGACAACTAAGCTCCTCCCAGCCCTGCCATCCAATGCACCCACCTCAAATTCTACAACCCACAGCTAAGTAGGAAGTGTTTGATTTCTCAGGCAACCCACAGTTTAATAAAATAATCATGTGAGAAAATCAAGTCAAATCACAAAATTTGTGTTCTGGGAAGCAAATGGCAGTTCAGAGAGATGCTGGAATTTGTCAAAGAGGAAAGGGCTGGATTTAGGGGTTTTTACTGATTCATTTTTTTTTTAATGCCAAAACCAAGCATGATTTCAAGTTTTTTGAAAATCAAGTCCTAAATATACCAGGACTCCATTGGCAACCGGTCTACTAACCCACCTTCCCCCCATTGCAACTTTCCCTGGGCCTCCACCCCACAGGCACTTCTCCAAGGAGACAGCCCCACTCCAGGAGTTGAATCTTTCCTTACCAGGAAAGTCCTCAGGGGTGTGCCAAATCAGGCCAGAAGGCAGAGTGGGCTGCGAGGGCACCTCGGAGGGTGCTCGAGCAAAAGGCATCTAAGGTTTAATAACCTACTGCAGAGCCATTTAAAGGACACGCTCTGTGGGACGCAGTTCTTGGGGAACCAGTGTTTGCCTTTCTCTACCAGCTGCCCTTTAGCCTGTCAGGGATCTGACCTTATTTTCATCCCTGCACTTCTCTGCCTGCCAGCCGAAGTAACTCCTGGCATTCTGTCATGGAATGAGGCCTCCAAAATGCCTCTCTCCGGACTGTCTGGTACCTTCACCTGCCTCTGCCTCCCTATCTTCGTCAGGCCAGGCTGCCTCCATCTTCCCTGGCCTGCTTCTAATTCTGCCATCCCCCAGCCCAGGCTTCAGAAGGCACAGCTGGGGGCACAGTCTGCAGCATTGCCCCCGAGTTCCAGGTGGGGTCCCTTGGAAGCCATCTTCAGATTTCTGAGGATGGGATGCTGAGGGTCTGCTCAGGTGAAGCAGATGATTAAGACACAGTGGGGTCTACAGATCAAGAGAGTCCTCGAGTCCTCTGAGGTATGTCAGGCTTGGACGATCGATCTTCTGTTCTGAGAGGATGGGGCCAAAGGTCTAGAAGGCACCCGAGCAGCAAATTCACCTAAGCACTGCTGGGCACGGGTGTCAGACTGTGACAGGTTATGAAGGGCTCTGACCCTTGGAAGCTCCAGGCCAGGGTGGGGCAGTGGATATCTAGAAAGTGGGACATAAGGAAAAGTGCACATGGGAGTGTGCTCCCAAAGGAAGGGGTTGCCAGGCTGCACCATCCAGAATGAGCAGGGTCCTGCCACGGAGAGAGACCTCAGAGGCTGAGGCAGCTTGTACTCAGGCCTGAAGAATGAAGGAGCAGGAGGTGGGCTGGGGAAATGAACTTGCCACACCACACAGGTGGGCTTTGCCCTGGGGCAGGTTGCTAAAGAGCCCAGATAAGAGGCCCTGGCACGCACTGGGCCATCATGTCTCTAGAAACCCAGTGCACGGCAGTCACCTGAGCTTCTTGCTGGCACTGAGTTGGCCCAGGGTGAAGAGTGGGCCTTTAGTCATTGGAGGAGTTGATGAATGCCCCTAACCTGGTCCTGCTCAGAGTGGAGCCCTAGACCCTGCATCCTTAATAAAAGGCTGTGGCCGGCCCCTCACAAGCCATCAGTCTGATCCCCTCTATTCTGTGTTCAGTCTCCCCAGGACAGGCCTGACACTGCAATGTTCAGGGAACCTGGGCATCTGGGGTGCTGTACAGTACTATCTTCCCAGCCAAACTGCCACCATCTTTAAGAGATCAGCTGTGCCTGCTTGCAAGAGTTTATCACAATAGGGTCTGTGGACTGTGGCTATTCCCACCTAGAAGAAGGGAATGGGAAGGTTCTTGGACCCTCACCCAAGTACCTAGCCACTTTCCCCAGACATTTGGATGCAAATGTGCCCTAACTGTAGGTGGCCTCTTACATAGGCTAGGGAAGACTAGGGGCAGAGGGCTTCATCTATATAGCTATGGAGAAGTCATTGTTCATGCTAGGTAAGGACTTTCCAGTGCGATTGCTTTGGGGTCACCCTCTTTCCTGTCAGTAATCCCTTGCTCACACTCTGTAAATAAGCATAATAAACTCCTCGGGGAACTGTGATGGAATTTTACTTTGGTTTGTCCTTAGGACCTTAGGTGAAGTGGGTAGATGTTGTTCACTTCTCCTCCAGGGAAGGAGTTTTAGCTAGACGGGGATTCATGATTTCACAGCCAGGCTGCCTGCCTTGTGTTGGACACCTCCTGAGGCAGGAAGCAGGGCTTGCCTACTGTGAAAACGGGCTCCTCTCTAACCTCCACCATGCTGCCTCCTTCTCACAGCTACATCACCCTACCACCAGGAAATCTCCCAGAGAGCCATGCAATTCCCGAAACCAAAACCTTTTCCTCCGCTCCACTCCCAACATGCTCCCTTCTCCAATGTTCAGCTGGCTTCTTTCTGGTCATACCGTAGCCAGAGTCTTCTATGTGAAGCCCAGATTGAGTCCCACACTCTGTACAAGACCTGCCCAGGTTGGGAGAGGGACAGAGCCACCTTTCTCTGGTCTGCGATGCAGGAATTTAGGCTCCCAGTGGCTGAGTGACTTAGATCAAGACAAAAAGAGTGTTAGCAGCCCTACGCAGCAAGCCTGAATCAAGAAACACAGCAAAAGGCGAAAGTTAAATTTAACCTGTTTCAATACCAGGGTGAGTTTTTATCCCTGTGGTATGTGAAGTCCTATTTTGTGTGTGTGTGACATAGGAAACAGAAACAGCCTATTACACATTCCAGCATTCCAGGTCAGTCTCTGTCCAGCGAGGGTTGCATACCCTCTCAAGGGGCAGTTAAGAGTTCTTTTTCGATGATGCCAACCGCATGCATTTCCCCCAAGAGCCCACTTCTGAATAAGTCCAGGCACTGAATCCCTCCAGCAGCTACAGACCCACCCACCCTCTTGGGGGATGAGCTCAGCCTCCAGATAGGTGTAATAGAAGCTTGGGTGAACCAGAGTTTGAATCATAACAAATAGGGCTATAGTTCCCGTGAGTACAAGGATGGAGGGAGGCAGCTATCCAGCTTCTCAGGTGACCCCCCATCAGGATGTAGCTCTGCTTTCCTCCCTCCTCCAGGCAGACTCCAGAAGGCTGGGAGAGGATGGCTCCCCTGGGTTCAGCCCACCGTTCTGCCTTTTAAATCCTCTGAGCACTCCAGTCTGTCTCATACCACCCAGTTCCCAGGTCCCTGGACCCTTCCACCCCCATATTCAGCTGAAGCCCTTGATCTGGCCCTGGGGTCTATAAGGAAACACTAGTAGTGTAAGAGTGTAACACAGGAGCAGGCCCCAGACACGGCGGAGGGGGGAGGGGGAGGAGGATGGGGAGGAGGAGGAGGAGGAAGAGGAGGAAGAGGAAGAGGAGGAGGAGGAGGAGAATGGGCAGCCTGAGACCCCGCATGGCCCCACGTGCATGGTCCCATGACCCCCTGTGAGAAACCAGAATGTAAGGTACCTTCTTTCTTTCAAAGGGAGGTTTACCTTTAAAGTGTAAAATAGAGGCTTCAAGAGTCAACCGCAATCTAATCTGCATTTTCTTTATTTCCAGTTGTTCTTCCCAGCAGGGAGCATGTAGGTGCTCAGAGGCCCTGAATCCAGCTCCTAGGTTCCTAGGCTTACAGTTGTCTAAGATCAAAATATATATTCAAAGTTGAACGCTGCTTGCAACAGCTCCCTTTGTGCTTGTCACCTGAACAGTGTTTTGTTTTTTTTTGCCAATGTGTAAAAATATAAATGTAAGACATGAAATCATTTCTGTCAAAAACATTTTAAAATTACGTGCTTGCCTTTCTTTTCAGTGCCCTTGTTATAAAGCTAATATCTACCTTAATGTTATTTGATTCTTAACATGCCAATTGTAACTTATAGCTTTATAGTTTTGTTGGTTTTTTTTTTGTTTGTTTGTTTGTTTTGTTTTGGTCTTTTTAAGACAGGGTCTCCCTGTAGCCCCAGCTGTCCTGGAACTCACTATGTAGACCAGGCTGGCCTTGAACTCACAGAGATCCACCTGCCTCTTTCTCCCAAGTGCTGGGACTACAGGCATGCGCCACCATGCCGGCTATCATTTATTTTTTAGCCCACCCCACCCCCTTTACTTTTATGACTCTGGCTACGCACCAGGGCCCTCACACTCTACCTTTAGGACTCTGGCTATGTGTGGGAGCTCCATGTCCCTAAAATGTAAGAATTCTCCCTTACTCTTTAAACTAGTCAATCAGGTTTAGATTGTGCAGTTGACGGTCAACTAATGAGGGACAGCCAAGCTCTCTTTTATGTTTGGTATAAAAGGAAGAGGCCATCTTAAAGTGTTTGCTGGATTCAGAGCAGCCTGACAGCCTTCTGCAGAAGGAAGAACTTTTTGCCTTCCCCAAATGCTTTGTATATGTGGTCATTTTCTTGGGACCCCAGACCCATTTCTAATACATAATTCTCCATAAAGGCTTTGGATTCTCCAGCCTTTCTGCCCTCTACCTTTGGCCCAGTATTTATAGAGTCCTCTGTGAGCAAACTCAAGTCTAGAGAAGGTGAGCGACTGGGCCAAGGTCTTGCAGCATTTGGGGTCCCTTGAGGGCTTGAAGCTAGTGTTCCAAGCACACTGCCCTGTGTTAACTCCCAGGATGCTCGGGGGGTTTGTCCTACAGTCTGGTGAGCTGCTTCCTCAGCGCCTCTCTCGTTGCATAGGCAAGCCCAGCATGGTCTACTCCAGCCACAGGAATGAGTCAGTGCTCACACACATTCCCATCTCCAGATTCTGCACTCTGCCAGCAACGCTCTCCTCCATACCTCCAACTGTCCGCCACCCTCTCCTACTTCAGTAGCCAGTGCTGCATCCCTGCCCTGGAAGAGCTTATGTGGCCCTGGCTCATTGGACCTCCAGTCCTGCACCACAGCTTGCGCCGTCCTCCCTCTTGGCTGTTCTTGGACTCTACCCACAGTGCCCTAGGCACGCAGACCTGGACTTGGGGAAGCTCCCAGTGTGGGTGCCTTCTCATCACCCTGACTGCTCAGCCCCAGTCCCACTGCCTTATTTCTATCTCCAGACATGTTGGTTCTTTCTCACTGCCAGCCCCCTGTCTGAATTCATCATCTCACCCACTGAAAGGGATGCTTTACATCCAGCCGCTCCTTCCTACCCTTCAGATCTCAGCGTCATCCTCTCCCAGAGGCCTTTGCTGAGTGCCAGTGTGCTCACTATTTATCCCATGTACTGCTTATTTATAGTACAGCCCTGTTTTCTTACCACAACCTCATCTTAAGATCAGACTAGTTAAATCAAATCCTGCTCTACTTCTTGTTAGCTATGAGTCCCTGGGTGAGCTACACAGCACAGCCCTTCTGTGCCTCAGTTTCCTTACCTATGGGATGGGGATGATTATAATATCATAGACCAGTTATAAAGACCGAGTTAATGCACAGAAGGACTCAGAACAGTATCTGGTGTGTGGTAGACTGCATAGACAACTGTCAGGTCTCCGGATTACAAGGAATTATTCATTTCTTACCATTCCTTGAATGCAAGTTCTGGAAGGATGGGACCATTTCTGTCCTTCCAACACTACTTCCCCATGTGATCAGAATTCCAAGCAGAAAGTAAGTTGCCCTAAATATTTGTTGGTTGGTTGGTTGATTGGTTGGTCAGTTGATTGAATGGAAGGCAGGAAGATAGGAAGGGTTGGAGGGAGGGAGGGAGGGAGGGAAATGATGGAGGGGTAGATGGATGATAGATGGGTGGCTGGATGGAGGGAGGGGTAGTTGGATGATCAATGGATGGATGGATGGGATGAGGGGAGGGAGGGGCAGATGGATGATCAATGGATGGATATATGGATGGATGAAACAAAGAGGTAAGCATGTGCATAGGCCATCACTCCTCCTTGGTGTCCTATCTTTCTATACTTCTCCCTCCCATTCCAAGTAATAGCTAATATCGTTGAGACTCATCTACAACCAATTATATACTCATTGGTGCACTCAGTAGTGTATAAAATCAGCTAATTCCTGGCCAGGGGCCTAGGACCGGCTTAATGAAGAGAGAGGCAGCCTTAGTGGACAAAGGAGAACTACAACACAGAAGGCAGATCCAGTTTGGACAGGATAGAGGACATCTGACAAATGATATGGCAGACAGGGCTCAGATGCTAGGAGACCGAGGGTTCATACAGAGCAGGTGCTGTCCAAAGGGTGAGCTGCCTGGGGGATGATGCTGCCTGGTAGGGGTGCGAGCTGTCTGGAAAATGGTGTTGTCTGGGGTGGTGGTGTTGTATGAAGGCAGTGCTGCCTGGAGGGCAGTGTTGTCTGCGGGGGAGGGGGGGTGCTGTCTTAGAGGGATTGTGCTGTCTGAGGGGTGGGGCATACTGTTTGAAGGTTGATGCTATCTGTGTGGTGGTGCTATGGGTGGCAAGCAGAGGATCATGTGCACAGGCAAGTTGACTAGACTTGATGGCCCTGAGAGTCTGGCTAGGGAGTCAGTGATGAACACAGCACTGGGAGTTCAGACACATGGAGTGGCACCAGGCCTGCCCTTTAAGGACCCTTGGTATGTTCTATACAAGAACAAGCCAGGGGTCAGGCCAGGAGTAATGGCCACAGGAGGCTATGTAATCATTCAGGATAAAGTTTGGCCTGACTCAGCAGCTTAGGAACCACACTGTGCAAGGACCATTCCTGTTAAGTGCTGACAGCCCACAAAGATAGTGCTCCCAAGGGAGGCAGTTTTTCCCTTACCTGCACCAGATTCCAGCCCTGGAGGGACTCTGCAATGATGGATGTAACAGACGGGCAGACGCCTCCAAACACCATCAAGTGGTTCGGCCCATACTTTATTGCATCATAGAAGGCTTTCAATCCCTTTGCGTTGTCACACTGGGAAGAAACACGCAGAAAGAGAGGCCCAAATTAAACATAAGTTTTCCTGGACAAAAGCCCAAAAATGTGGCCACACAGCAACTTGTCATCACGAGAAACCCTTATACCTCAGTGTCCTGGGGTGGGGCCTCTCCATCCAGCCCCAAGATCAGGGAAATATGGTTTTGGTACCTTCATCCAGACCTTCTCTCCCTAAATACCCTCAAAACCCATCCCATTAGCCATCTCCCTGCACACACTGAAGAAAGCCCCCCGCTCAGTTGCCTCATCAAGGTCTCTCCTATCTATGGTCATTTACATTTTAAAAAACAAGTCCACACTCTTTAGGGTGGCTTCTGTAAAAACAGACAATAATAAGTGTTGGCAGAGATATGAAGAAACCAGAAGCTTTCTATTAACTGTGATGCAAAATGATTCCACTGAAGAAAACAGTATGCCCACCCCGAAAAGCCAACAAAGAATTACCATATGAGTACAATAATTCTACTTCTAGATGGATGCCCCAAAGAAGTGAGAGCAGGGACTCAAGGTATTTGTACCCCAGTCTCAGAGAAATATCAATCACAACAGACAAAATGGGAACATCTCAAAGTCTACCAACAGATGAATGCACAAACAACCTGCTGTATACACATACAATGAAGTATTATCCAGCCTTAAAGAGGGAAGAAATCCTGACACTAACGTGGATAAACCTTGAAGACATCATGCTAAGTAAAACACACAATAAATATTGTTGCCAAATTTGGGGTCACAATCTTCACCCCAAGAAGCCAAGTTCAACCATCTCTCCTTGAGAAAGAAGCTAATTAAAACATCCAAATTAATAGTCAAAAGCAGGAAAAGGAGATTTAGTCATTGTGGATACATTGGAAAGAGCGACAAAGAGATCCAGTGACTCTCAAGTCCATGTTCAGTGTTCTGAAGTGATATCAAAGTTTAAATAGATGTCTGGAGACAGGCACGTCTAAGCAGTCCCATCAAGGTGTGGTCCTGCCCAACACTGACCCATCACTGTCTGGACTTCAGTCTCATCCTACAAGATGGTTTGACAAGTTGCTAGAACTGCAAAATCTGTTTTCTGGGAGACAAGATTTTTTGCCAACTGTTGCAAGGCTCCTACCTTTCCCTCCTCCCAGCATGAGATTCCTGGGGAAATTCCCATTGCAGGGGGGGGGGTTCTCTTGTTTCAGTAGTCTGATAGATTTGGGGGTCACAAGTATCTCTTTAGAATACCTTCATTTCTTGAACAGCCAACCCCAATCTTAGTTGAAGAAATATTGGAAACTGATTACTACTAGGTGAAGAAGAGCTGATCTTCCTAAAACAAGGGACTCTAGATAGGCTGACTAGACCTCAGCGGATGCACTGAGGACACATGGGGACACGGACTTGACACAGTGGGCCTTAACACAGAACACAGAGTATACGGGTTCCAGCGTGTGTGTGGGGACTATGGGAGGGTGCCTGTGGGGACAGGGGTATAAAGATGATCAAGATTGCTTCAGCTATTCTGTATAAAATACACAAAAATTCAATTAAAAATTTTTTTTAAAAAGAGTATCTTCATTTCTGACAGGTTGATTACAATATTGTAAGAGTCCACTCATTTGAATTATCTAAAGTAAACAAGTTCATGAAGATAGAAACTAAAGAGATGGTTACCAGGGACTGGGAGGGGGGGTGTGAAGATCACTGATCAATATTCTGAGAATTTCAACATGATGACAAAGTCTAGAGATGGAGGTGGGGTGCTACATTACAGTGTGAGTGCATTTAATGCCACAAGACACTTAAAGATGTTTAAAATGGTCCACAGTGTGATATATAGTTATATAGTCAAAAACAAAAAGGGAAAAGAAGAAAGATGCTGTGCATCTACAGTGAAGAAATTTGACGAGGATCACTTATCAAGCACTGTCCTGTGCCCACAGAGTGGTTCCGGAGGGTACAGCCCTCAGGATTAGGAATGAAACCTGACCAAGGACACAGACCTTGGCACTCCAACTTGGAAATAGCAAGAGGAAAAATGTCCCCAAGTGATAGGAATCTCACAGTTCACTCTCCCCTTCCCCCCTCTCCCTCCTGCATCCCAGTCAGGAGGCCCAGGAGCCCTGCTTTCTACCCTGGAGCTCAGCTAAGTCCATCTTCTCGTCTGCCTGAATGTCCCCCAACAAACAAAAATTCCTTCTCAGCCTCCTGTCTTCCCTGCTCTTAAAGCTCCAAGTCCTATCGGAATCTCAAAAGGTAAAAAACACTCTTCCGTGGTCCCGCCTTCACCTCCCTTTGCTTCCTGGGCTGCAGAGCCTCCGGTGTCCTGATGCGAGCACCTTTCCTGGGTAAGCCCAGCGGGCCCGCCCCACCTTGACTCCCCCAGCCTCTTGACTCCCTCCCAGCTCCCCTGGGGCCTCTCTCCTCCTAGCCTGGATACCCGCCCATTTCTTGTCTTAGCACCACAGACACCAAGGCTAACCTCTCGCCAAGAGCCACCACTGCTTCCTGACTCTTTGCATCTAGACCAACCCAGTTCCTCCCTGTAGTCCCCAGGAGACCGAGGGGCCTCTTCCTGATCCCACTTCCCTTTGCATTCCTGGGTGGCAGAGCCACCAGCTTCCTGAGATCAGCATCTTTCCTGGGCCCTGCTCCCAAGCCAGCCCAGCCCAGCCCCCAAATTCCTGAGGGCAGCATATTTTCTGGAGGGATCCAGACCTTAGGAGAAAGCCTGAGAGCATCTGAGCCTCATCTCACTTGGGCCTCTGTGGGAACTCACAAAGACAAAAGCAATTAGGCCACTCCAATTTAAAATCAAAAGAGAGAACCTGAAACCTAGACCAACCAGCTTTTCATATCCAACAAGTAAACCACAAAGGCACATACAATTTACAAAAAGAAGCAGGCCTAAACTCAACAAAGGAAGGCTTGAGTCTCACACAAGAATCAGAAACTACGAAAGAAACTCACATGTCAAAGTCACAGAGAAAAAATAATAACATGAAAAACCAAAATATATCCCCACCAACTACCAATAGTCCTCCAGGGGAGTACAATGATAACTCCTTAGAGATAACACAGGACATGGAACTCAAAAGAACAATTATAAACATGATAAAAGAATTCAGTGAATTTAAAGAACACACAAACAAAGAAATCAAAGATCTGAAGGAAGATAGGAATAAACTTCTGAATGAATTCAGAAAAGAGTTACAAATATTGAAGAATACTTAGGCTGAAATGAAGAAAGAAGTGAAACATTCGGTAAGCCAATTAGAAACGACAGGAGAAAGCCTCACTAATAGGATGAATGAAATGGAAAACAGACTATCAAGACCGGAAGATAAAGTAGACGAATTAGACCACTCAAGCAAAGATTATGAAAAATTTAAGAAAACACAAGAATGGAATATGAAAGAATTGTGTGACACCATAAAAAAACAAACTTACGAATCATAGGCATACAGGAAGGAGAAGAATCTCAAGATAATGGTATAGAACAGAACTTCAACAGGATTGTAGAAGAAAATTTCCCCAAATTAAAGAAAGACATGCCCATACAAATACAAGAAGCATCTAGAACACTAAATAGACAGGACCAGAAAAGAAACTCTCCACTACACATCATAGTAAAAACACTAAACATTCAGAACAAAGAGACAATACTGAAAGCTGCAAAAGAAAAACAACAAGTCACATAGAAAGGAAAACCCATCAGGATTACAGCTGACTTTTCAGTGCAAACCGTGAAAGCCAGAAGAGCCTGGACCAAGGTATTCCTAGCTCTAAATGACCACAGATGCCAACCCAGACTACTTTACCCAGCCAAAAAGTCTATCATAGTTGAAGGGGAAAGAAAAATCTTCCATGACAAAAGTTGGCTGAAAAAATTCATGTCCACAAAACCAGCCCTTCAGTGTTCTTGACGCAATAAAGAGCTGAAGAAAGGAACGACCGCACACAAGGGGTGATGGAAAGAAAGTCAGTGAAGGTATAACTGTGGAAATGCACAGCTACATCAAGAATGTGAACAGAAATAATTTTTAAAATGAAGAATGAATCCAAGTTGAACTTTAAATATCAATGGACTGAATTCCCCAGTCAAAAGACACAGACTAGTTCAATGGATTAAGAAACAAAACCCATCTTTTTGTTGTCTGCAAGAAACTCATCTCACTTTCAAGGACAGGCACTACCTTAAGATGAAAGGATGGGAAAAATATATATACCAAGAAAATGGTACTGAGAAAAAAAGCAGGCGTTGCAATTCTAATATCTGATAAAATAGCCTTTAAACTGAAACTAATCAGAAGAGACAAAGAGGGTCACTTCATTCTGACCAAAGGAACAATAAACCAAGAAAATATTTCAATAATGAATATATATTCACCAAACTCTGGTGCACCCAACTTCATAAAAACAATACTACAGGACTTTAAGAACCAGATTAATCCCAATTCATTAATAGTAGGGGACATCAATACTCCACTGTCTCCTTTAGATAGGTCAACAGGGCAGAGAGTTAACAGAGAGACATCTGAATTAAACAATACCATATATCAAATGGACTTAA
>NW_008353877.1:101958-102645 GCF_000622305.1 Nannospalax galili | reverse complement strand
GCATTCTATCGGATCTCAAAGCAATAAAGCTCAAAATTAACACTGGACGAAGCCCTAGTCACTATACAAACTCATGGTGATTGAACAACACACTCCTAAGCAATGAGTGGGTCAAAGGAGAAATTAAGAAAGAAATAAAAGAATTCCTGGAATTCAACGAAAAGGACAATACAACACAACACAACCTCTGGGACACATTGAAAGCAGTCCTTATAAGGAAGTTTACAGCTCTAAGTAACCACATTAAAAAATCATAAAGAACACAAATAAATGACTTAATATTGCAACTCAAGACTCTTGAAAAGCTAGAACAAATGAAACCCAAACTCAGCAAATGAGAAAAAATAACAAAAGTCAGAGCAGAAATTAATGAATTAGAAACGTGAATTTTTTTTCAAAGAATCAAGGAATCCAAGAGCTGGTTCTTTGAGAAGATAAACAAGATTGATAGACTGCTAGTCTACTTAAGCAAAAGAAGGAAAGAGTACCTCCAAATCAACAAAATCAGAGATGAAAGGGGAAACATCACAACAGACACCAAAGAGATCCAGAACATAAGAGAATACTTTAAAAACCTAGATGCTACTAAATCTGAAAGTCTAAAAGTAATGGATGGATATCTGAAATCATGGGAACCACAAAAGTTAAACCTACCCCTTATCTCCAACTCTAACCTTAACCCTAAAT
>NW_008353877.1:101483-101663 GCF_000622305.1 Nannospalax galili | reverse complement strand
AACTTCCAAATTCCTTCTATGAAGCCAGCATCACTCTAATACCAAAGCAAGCTAAAGATACAATAAAAAAACTATAGACCCATATCCTTAATGAATATAGAAGTAAAAATTCTCAACAAAAAACCGCATATAGACACACATCAAAAAGATCATCCACCATGATCAAATTGGCTTTTTTTA
>NW_008353877.1:100716-101363 GCF_000622305.1 Nannospalax galili | reverse complement strand
CAACATGCATTGATGTTCAAAGTCCTAGAGGAAATTGGACTGGAGGGAACATACCTCAACATAATTAAAGCCATCTATAACAAACCCACAGCCAACCTCATTCTAAGTGGACAAAAACCAGAAGCATTCCCATTGAAATCAGGAAACAGACAAGGCTGTCCACTATCTCCACTCCTCTTTAACATAGTGCTTGAAACTCTTGCAAGATCAATAAGGCAAAAGAAGGAAATTAAAGGATTAATAATTGGTAAAGAGATCAAATTATCCCTTTTTGCAAGTGATATGATATGCTATCTAAGAGACGCTAAAAATTCCACCCCAAAACTCCTAGAAATTATTAATAAATTCAGTAAAGTGGCAGGTTACAAAAGTAACCTACAAAAGTCTATAGCCTTTCTATATACCAATAACAAGCAATCAGAGAAAGAGCACGTGGAAACACTCCCCTTCACAATGGCTTCAAAAATAATAAAATATCTTGGAGTAAACCTGACCAAAGACATTAAAGGGTTCTACAATGAAAATTTAAAATCTTTAAAGAAAGAAATTGAGGAAGACATCAGAAGATGGAAGGACTTCCCATGCTCATGGATTAGAAGAATTAATACTGTGAAAATGACCATCCTACCAAAAGTCATATATAGATT
>NW_008353877.1:100159-100656 GCF_000622305.1 Nannospalax galili | reverse complement strand
CACAAAAGACCTCAGATAGCCAAAGCAACCCTGAGCACTAAGAGCAATGCCGGGGGGATTACTATACAAGATATTAAATTATATTACAGAGCTATAGTCATAAAAACAACATGGTACTGACACAAAACTAGACCCATAGGTCAATGGAACAAAATTGAAGACCCAAATATGAGTATGTGCAATTTCAGCCACCTGATATTTGACTAAGGGTCCAAGAACATTCACTGGAGGAAAGACAGCCTGTTCAGCAAATGTTGCTGGCATTCACCTGTAGAAGAATGAAATTAAACTCCTATCTTTCACCCTGCACAAAAGTCAATTCCAAATGGATCAAAGGCCTCAATGAGAAGCCTGACACTCTGAAACTCTTAGAAGAAAACATTGGCAATAACCTACAAGATATAGGTGTAGGAAAGGATTTTATAAACCAGACATCAACTGCCCAGGAAACAAGGTCAAGAATCAACAAACGGGACCTCAGTAAATTAAAACTCCTG
>NW_008353877.1:95132-99655 GCF_000622305.1 Nannospalax galili | reverse complement strand
ATATTGTAGAGACACTTGTACAACCATGTTTGTTGCTGCTCTTTTCACAATAGCTAAGAGATGGAAGCAACCTAAGTGCCCCTCAACAGAAGAGTGGATAATGAAAATGTGGCTCATTTGTATGGTGGAGTTTTAATCAGCAGTAAAGATGAAATCATGAAATTTGCAGGTAAATGGGTGGAACTAGAAACTGTTATACTAAATGAAGTAACACAGATGCAGGAAAAAACAAAAAAGCAAACAAAAAAATGACGTATGTTCTCCCTCATATGTGGATCCTAGAACCAAATCCTGATAAGTGATTATGTATCCAGACATAATTACTGGAACCAGGAAATGAAAAGGAGCCAGGGCTCCCTCATAAAAGAAAGAATCTGAAAGAGAAGAACAGTAGGAAACAGGCATTAATAAGGGAGATATGGATAAAAATGGGGTTATTTTAAGGGGAGGGGGGAGGGAAGTTTATACAAGGAACCTAGGGGATAAAGGGAAAGAAGGAGCTCAAGAGAGGTGAGACCATAGGAGAAGGGTATTATTAAGGGAGAAATGGGAAAAACGGGGATACCTTAAATGGGGAAACTATAGTGGAAGGGTTAGACAATACGAGAGATAAATAATGCCTAGCTAGTTTTAAAAAACCAGAGGGAGCTGGGCCTGGTGGCGCACGCCTTTAATCCCAGCACTCGGGAGGCACGGGCAGGTGGATCTCTGTGAGTTCAAGGCCAGCCTGGTCTACATAGTGAGTTCCAGGACAGCTGGGGCTACAGGGAGACCCTGTCTCAAAAAGACCAAAAAATATTAAAAAAAAACAGAGGGAACCATATTAGTCCAACAACCTACTGACAAATTATACATACAACCAGATCAAAGAATATAATATATGTCTAGGCAAGGTTTATCTGAGAGTGTTTAGTTTTTGCCCAAGCTCTGTCTACATGGCACATGGTAATTAAAAGTACCAGACTGGTGGAACTAACCTTCTTGGGTCTTTAACAGCCATACTATGAGGCCTATACTGATTTCATCAGAGGGACATAAAGGACAGTTTTTGCTCCTTTTCCTCCTAGGTGAACTAAGTTCCAGGGGACTATGAGCATCTCTCAAAATGTCCTGTAACTGTGGTGAGTCACCTGTCCTCTTGAGCAAGGAGGCCGTGGAGACCCCACCAGATGGACTTGAACCAGTGTCCAGTCTACAAAGAGGAGGGTCAACACAGAGGAAACATCTCCTCCATCTTCCAAGTGAAGTAAGCCATGGTCGAGCAGGACCTTTGACTTATCTTTACATAGAACTGGTAAAAGAAAGTAGCCAGGGGCTCCTCCCAAGCCCATGTTACCCCTGAGGAACAGATCCTCAAAAGACCTTAAGAGTAAAAATAAATTGGTTTATCTGGGCCAATTGTAAGATCTTAAACACCCAAAAGGAAAGTACAACCAAAGATTAATGAGGTCAATGTAATTTTTTAAGAGTCCATACGGCTACATAACAAGAAACAATGCCAGACAGGAAATACCTTCCTTTGAGTTGTCGGCCAGGGTGGCCCAAAAGACTCCTAGACAGTAACCCAGAATAGAACTGGGAAAATGAACAGCTGATCCCAATATTATCTAAAGGACTATTGACAACTGATTGCTTCTAGATGAAGAACAGCTGATCTTCCCAAAACAAGGCTCTCTAGATATGCTGACTAGATTTAGCTGATGGACAAGCACTGGGGAACGACTGGGGGTGGGGGGGAGGGGGATGACAACACAGTGGACAGTAACAGGAATGACAGAGTATATGGGCTCAGTGGGGGGGCCTATGGGAGGGTGCCATTTGGGAAGTGGGTATATAGATGAATAAGAGTAGGATGTTCTGTATGATATACACATACACAAAAATCAACAAAAAAATGAGTTGGCCGGGTGTGGTGGCGCATGCTTTTAATCCCAGCACTCGGGAGGCAGAGGTAGGCAGATCTCTGCGAGTTCAAGGCCAGCCTGGTCTACATAGTAAGTTCCAGGTCAACTGGGGCTACAGGGAGACCCTACATCAAAAAAGACCCCCAAAAATGAATTATATTTGAGGAGGAAGCATAAAAATTTAGTTCATGTTAATTAGTAGAGGTGATAAACATTACCATTGAAATCTACCTGATGAGTTTATATCCATACTCAGGTGCCAAGGATCTGAGTGTAATTAACTGTGACTAGTAATAATCAGATACATAGAGATTAAAGACACATGTGCAAACATCTAAGCATTAGCAGCGTTAAAAATGTAGGAAATAGGCCAGGCGTAGTGGTGACACAGGTACCAAGGATCCAAGTGCAACTGACCATGACTAGTAATAATCAGATACATACAGATTAGAGATGCATGCACCAACATCTAAGTGTTATTAGCAAAAACAAAGAGTATTTCTGCAAGAAACAGTATATTTTAAAATGAAATAGAGCTCTTTTTTAAAGGTTAAAAACATTCAATTTTATGTCTTACAGGATTTATACTGAGTTCAATATTGTATAATTGTATTAATCCAAATGTGAACCTAAAAATTTATAGCCCTTTTGAAAGAGATGTGTCCTTGCTCTCGAAATTGTTACTGAATATGTTAAAGCTGTAATGAAATGCTTCTTTTAATCATGTGGTTATTAAATAAAAATAAATATTTTTAAAAATCCCACTCTTCCCACAATAGTGAATCCTATGCACGTGACAATGTGTTATTTAACTTATTAATGAGGGGGATCTTTGAGACCACAAAGCATGTCAAAAGTGAATTTGAGAGATAGGTGTTTTTATAGCAAATGAAATTGACAAGGATCTGATAGCTAAATTAGACAGGAAACTGGTTCATGCCCTACAGGGCAATATAACTACAACCTTTGTAGACAAAAAAATCTTTGAAAACTAGCACTTTGTACCCAGTCTTGAGACTGTAAAGATCTTGGCTGCAGTCACCTGACCTCCAGCAGGGCAGTTGGAAAATGCTAGGTATGGACTAGAGAGATGACTCAGTGGTTAAGAGCATTGGCTGCTCTTGCAGAGGACCCGGGCTCAATTCCCAGCATCCACGTGGCAGCCAACAACCATCTGTAACTCCAGTTCCAGGGGATCCGATTCCTTCTTTTGACCTTGCCGGGCACTGCATGACATGGGTGCACTCACGTCCATGCAGGCAATACACTCATACACATAACATAAAAATAATAAATAAAATATTTTTTAAAAAGAAAATGCTAGGTACTAGGTACAAGGCCACAGAATCCCCTCTCTGTGTCATTTACAAGTTGGGATAATGTTCTTAATCCTCCTTGTCACGATGAAAGTCCCCCTTATCAGAATGTATGACTTTTCTCCCCCTCCCTTGCTCACCAAGTAAGGTCTCCTCAGCCTCCTGTGTGTTTCCTGAAGTCAAAAGCAGTTTCTGATACCATTGCTTAACAGGGATGACAGAGTATATGGGCTCCAGTGGGGGGACAGGGGGCTAAGTATGGGAGGGTGTCAGTGGGGACAGGGGTATAAAGATGATTAAGACTGAGATATTCTGTATGAAATACACAAAAAGTCAATAAAAACAAACTTTAAAAAAAAATCAATTTCTTCCCTGCTTCTGGGCTGTTGTACTTGCTGTTCCCTTTGCCAGCAACACTGTCCTGTTCTCAGTATAACTCATTTCTCATCAATTGGGCCTCCCTACGATGCAGAATGGTAACCAGCTCCAGTCACTTTCTAAGCAAGTGTGACCCACTGGTGACTCTGAGGCCCCACACAGCCCATGATACCTGGGAATGCAGCCCAATACCAAATCATAAACTTACTTTAAACATTATGAGATTATTTTGTGATTTTTTTAAAGCTCCATGGCAAGGTTCTTGAGTGTGAACTTTGTGGATGACATGTTGGACTCCAGAAAACACATCATCCTACCTTTCGTTTGTGTGTCTGTCTGGATGCTGACTGATTTCCTTCACTAGGACATGAGCTGAGGGAGGGCACAGACATGTCACTTGCTTCGCTGCTGTGTGCTCAGAGCTGAGACAAGATTCTAGTCAGAATTCCCCAAGGACAGGGTGAGTCCTGCGGAGCCCCTGCTGTGCCCCTCCGTTTCTCCCTTCTATGTCTTTTTCTTTTTCTTTCTTTCTTTACTTTTTTTTAGTGATGGGGATTCAACCAAGACTTTCCACATGCTAAATAAATGTTTGGCCACTGCACTTTACTTTTTGCTTTGAGTCAAGGTCTCCCTCAGTTGGCCCAGGGCGGCCTTGAAGTTTCAATCCTCCTGCTTCAGCATCCTGAGAAGAATAGCTGGGACCACAGGCCTGCACCACAATATTCCAGTCTCAGACCTCAGAGGCTGTGAGGAGGGACACCTTGTGTAGTAGACAGCACTCGGGCAGATCTAACCCCTCTTCAAGGAAAGCCAGGAAGGGCTTGGGGACAAGGGCCACTTGAGAAGACAGCAGATGGTGGAGGATTAGCACAAATGCAGACAAGAATGCAGGAAAGAGAAGAAAGCAAGAGACCCCTTCTCCCTG
>NW_008353877.1:35510-95120 GCF_000622305.1 Nannospalax galili | reverse complement strand
ACACACACACACACACACACACACACACACACACACACACACACTGGCTAAAGAGGAGTTCTGGCCTGGGGAAGGGTGAGGCACACTCTCAGCCATGTTGGGAAGTTTAGGTTGTAACCTGCAGATAACCAAGAGAGAATTCAACTTTTACTTCTTAATTAGATTTTAAAATCAGCCACATTGGAGTTGAGGATGTAGCTCAGTTGGTAGAGTGCTTGTCTAGCATACAGGAGTCCTTGGGTTCAATCCCTAGCCCTGTATTAATTGGGTGTGGTGATGCACATCTTCTCCTAGCACTTGGGAGGGGCCTTCCTACATAGAGGGTTTAAGGCCAATCTGGGATACATGAAACCTTGTCCAAATAAATAAACAAATAGGATATATTAATTTATTGGGGGGGCAAGAAAAGGGAGAAAACGAAAAAAGGAGGGAATATAGGGAGAAGGTAGGCAGAAAGAGGGAAGTAAGCTTCCTCTTGCTGCTTCTTGGGGGTCCTGAGCTAATTACCCAGCTCTGTGGCTGAGGGTGACTCACCCCCTCAGAACATGAGAGGGAAGACAGAACAGCTTGTGGGTTCCATGTCTCTGCCCTGATTTCTGGAACCATTTCTACACTGCATACATCTCTGTAAGGATTCTTGTCTATTTCCTCATCTAATGGCAGTCATAATGGAGAGAGCCGGAAGACCTATTGTCAGTTTCGTGAAAACAATATATTAAGGACAATGAGCTTTTCCACACTTGTTTGCTTAGCAAACATCACCAGGTTCTCATCTGTGCAAGACGCTGTATTGCCATGGGCTGGCTGCACACACACACATACACACACACACACACACACACACACACACACACACACACACATACACACACACCCCTCCTGGCTCTGTCAGCTCACAAATCTCCACATATCTTGACAATCTGTATGGGGGCTGCAAGATTCTTCTAAGGTCACCAAATGTTTACCTGCCTCAGTTTTTACCAGAGTAGGCATGGCAGGCAGAGTTTGGGCTCTGAAGACCTTTACTCCAAGGCATTACTCTCAGAAAAGTCATTTCTTGGCAAAAGGGATTTTGCATGTGTAATTGAGGTGCTAATTAGCTGACCTTAAATTAAGATCCATGTGGGCTCACTTAGGCCCACAAGCCCTTACCAGCAGAGATCTTTGACAGGAAGCAGTGGGGAAATTAGAGATCTGCAGTGTGGCAGAGCTTTGCTGGGCCTTTGTTGATTTAAAGGTGAAAAGGGCCAAATGTCAGGGAAATGAGGGTTCAGCTTCACAATGACAAGGATTTGAATTCTGCCAGGAACCTGAATTTCCTGGAAGCAGATCTTCCCTGGTCAGGCCTTCAAATAAGATCCCAGCCCTGGACTTGGTGGCACAAGCCTGGAATCCTACCTACTAGGGAGGCTGAGGCCGGAGGACTGCAAACTCAAGGCCTACTTGGGGCAACTTAGACTATCTCAAACGACAGTACAAAAATTTAAGGACTGTGGATATAGTCAGGTGTAGAGTGCTTTCCTAGCACGTGCAAGACCCTGGGTTCAACCCCTAACAACCCCCCCTCCCACCACCCACCATGTACTCAGCCAGGTGATGACTTGGAACCTTGAGAAGAGGGCTCCACAGAGCTACACTGCACCTGAGGTCTGGCACAGACCTGTGTGGTCATTGGTGAGTGTGGCTTTAAACACCTTGTGCTTAGTGATCTGTTGCAGCAACAGCACAAAGTCAATGCCCTCAGGTAGAATGAGAAAAATAAGAATGACTGGTAAGGTTTTCCTTAAAGCTGAATTTGCTCTAGTGTACACCGAGTCTTCATGGACTGTATGGTGCCAACGAAGTTTTCTCCTAAAACACTAGGTTGTAGAACACATTTTGTTTCTAACGTGCTGACATGGCAAAATAAAAAAAGTCTTGCACCCTATATAACCTCCTGTAACCTAGCCAGATTCTTGGTACATGGATCTAGATATCAGGAAATACTGATGTTGTCTACTCCCCAGCTGCTAGATGGAGGCTGAGGGCCAGAGGGGAGGGATTCTCCTGTCTTACTGGAGGCCAAGAAGATTAGGAAGGGATTTCGGATTCCCAGTTTAGAGGTTTCTTTTCTAATAGTCTAGGGAACTCAACAAATGAGAAAGTTAAAGCTGTGTTCTAAAAGACTGTTTCCCACGGAACAGTACCACAAGCCCAGACCTCGTCTGTACCAGAGCTCTCGGCCAATGAAGACAGAATTCACCTATGGGGTACTAAGACCTCCCACTTCCCTAAAGGGAGTTCCTCTGCAGTAAATTATGAACTAAAATAAAGGCCAGCTAGAGGAACCTGTCCCATTTCTTTCTAGGGCACAGAGAGGGACATGTCTCATTTCTTTCTTTTTAAAATCTCTGTGTGTGTGTGTGTGTGTGTGTGTGTGTGTGTGTGTGTGTGTGTGTGAAGACCAGAGGTCAACATTTGCTCTGTCAGTTTTTTGAGACACAGCTTCTCACTGAACCTAGAGCTCATCAATTGGCTAGACTGGCTGGCCCGTTAGTTCCTGGGATCCACTTGTCTCTGTGTCTTTGTCCACCTGTTCCCCCTCTCCCCACACACCCTGGCCACAGACCCAACTCCATTACAGATGCACACCACCATGCCTAGCTTGTATGTGGGTGCTGGGGATACAAACTCAGGCCTTCATGCTTACATGGCAGGCATTTTTCTGACTAAGCAATCTCCTGGCCCTCTTTTTAAAAAAAAAAAGTATTGTTATTTGAGGGGGTGAAAGGGCTCATGCCACAGCACCCATGTGGAAGTCAAAGAACAACTTGAGTTGGTTCTCTCCTTCCACCTTGAACTCAGCCCATCAGGCTTGGTGGCAAACACCTTCACCCACTGAACCATCTCGCTGGCCCATTTCCCCTTTTTGAGACAGAGTCTCATGATGTAGCCTAGTCTGGCCCAAGCTCTGCTCCTCCCAAGTGCTGGGATTACAGGCTTATGCTACTACAGTTGGCTACCTGTCCTACTTCAACACTATTTCCCTAATCCTTGTTTCTAATGCTGAGTCAACCTAGCCGACATGGTTGTTGTCCCAAGAAGGTGGGCTTTCCAATTGACCACAGTTGGGCCAGTTTGGGGGCTTCAAACTCAACTTGGCAGGTACAGGAGCTCTGGGCTCCCTCCTCGTCCTGAAGCAGCCTATTCCCATGTCTGTACAGCACATAGCATCAGCCTCCACATAATTATTTGCTAGTAGCCATAATGTTTGAAACCCAAGGAGGAGATGACCCTACATGTCCTTGCCAGAGTGTGGCTTTCATGTGTAGCCTCAGGAAGGGCAGGTCTCGCTGACAGGGTGTCTGAGTGCACACCAGAGCTACTCACTTCATACCCATCTACTTGATGACCAGTTTACTGAAACATGGGAAGTGTCTCCAAGCATGCGTGTCTGGAGGGAGGCCTCACAGACACTTCACTGGACACATTTCATAGCATCTGTCCTTCCAGCTCAAGTGAAAGTCAGTTCTGTGTATAGTTCACAGTTCGCTCCTTCCTAAATGCTGTGCTCGGAGATGGTCCCCTAAGGACTGTTCATTATTGTCCCCTCTTTGAGACCACCCCTGCTGAAGCCAGGAAAACATAGGAGGCTTTTTGACATCCCATTTAAGGAGTCCGTCTGACAGCTTTTAGTGAGCTGTTCACTGGGCAAAACAATCCGTCTGAGAAGTTATTATGGCAAGATGTCTTTCAGCCATTTGGCTTTTGATGAATTGCTCTCAGAGCCTCTGGAAGCAGGTGAGCTGTATCAGGGTCTCCTCCTCACCCTGCAAGTCCCTCACTAGAACAACCTCTAGAGGGTAGAGTTCACTAGAACGACCTCTGCATGGTCGGCATGCCCATCACCTACCCAGTACATGGGAAGTAATCCCACCACTTATTTATCCTGCCAGGCATAGCTCAAAGCACAACCATAAGCCTGACATTTGGAGACCCTCACCTCTCCCCCCTCCCTCTCTCCCTCTCCACGATCCCACATCTGTGGTGGTTCACAGTCACCACCTCCACATTCCCATTCACTGTCTCAGTGCCAATGGTTTCTGTTCCCTGCGAGGACCTGTCACAGAGAAATCATCGCTGGCACTGAAAATTCAGCACTTACAAATGGGAATAGACCCAAAGGCCATGAAAATCAATTTTTTAATGAGAGAAATGAGATTCTAGAATGATTCCATTTTCATTTAAATCTCATTTTGAAAGAATTAAAATACTTTTTTGACTTGAAAATTTCAAAGAAAATGCTGCTGAGTATTAAAATGTAAAAAAAAAAAAAAAGCCAAGAAAATGTCAGAGTTAATAACGACCCATTTGAAACTGGGAATTACTCTTCACAGAATTTCAGACTGGAAGGAAAATTTAAAAGTGAATGTGTCCAACCTGCTCTCATTACAAAGTCCCTTCACCTCCCTTACCAGGAGTCCCTTCAGGGATGGGGTCTCAGTTCTGCTTCTGACAGAATTCTTCCTCAGGTTGGCCTGGAAACCACTGGGTTTTTTTTTTTTTTTTTTTTTTTTTTTTTGGCATTTCCTGTGCCAAGGTCCCATAAAGAACCAGATGGCAAGCATCTTAGTCTTCCTGGGTAAGCAATGACTCGGCTCTACCGCTGTAGTGTGAACAGTCACAGATAATGAGTGAATGAGCAGAGTCCCGTTCCAATAAAACTTTATTTTTAAAAGCTGTAGCAGCTGGATTTGGCCCATGGGCCCTATTTTGCTCTCCCCAGTTCTGTACCCTCTTTAAACAAGCATGGTCTTCCACCCCACGAGAGTCCCCCAGATACCTCAACGCAGCCCATGTTACTCAGAGACATCTTCAGACTAAATCACCCTTGGCACCTCTGATCACCCTATCTGGATGCTTTTCGAAGCCTCCTCGTCTGTGATTTCCTGGAAAGGCTTTGAAGCACAAGTGTTTGAGATTCATGGAGCCTCCTAGGGTTTCCTCCATCTACCCAGACAGAAAACAATACTAGCTGTCAATGCGACAGCGCACACCTGCAATCCCAGTATTCTAGGCTAAGGAAGGAGACTCGCCGGTTCAAGGCCAGCCTGGACTATATAAAGACCCTATCTTAAAAATCCAAACCAAAGCAAAACAAAAAAGAAAAGAACAGCTAATACATATCATATCCTCACTGAGTGCTAAGCACAGGATGCTAAGAATGTTGATTAGGTAATTTTCTCCATTTCACAGAATATAAAAATGTCAGTACTATTACAAAATCCATTTTTACAGATAAGGGAGCTGAAGCTCAGAAAGGTTAAGTAATTTGCTCAAGGTCACATAAATGGTAAAGATTCAATTCTAAGCTTTGTAACTTCAGAACACTTTCATTTTAAGTAAGAGTTCCTGAGCTGACAAGACAGGTCAGTGGATAAAGGCATTTGATGTGCAAGCCAGATGACCTGAGTTCGATCCCTGGAACCCACAGTGGAAGGAGAGAACTGACCCCCCAAAGTTGTTCTTTGGTCTCCACCCATGTACTGTGGCACACATGCACCCATATTCTCACATATACACACAAATAATGACTAAATTAGAAATTATTTATTTATTTTTATTTTATGTGTATGAGCTTTTTTGCCTGCATGTATGTAAGTGCACATGTGTCATGTGATGCCTGCAGAAGCTAGAAGAGGGTGTCAGATTTCCTGGAATTGGAGTTATGGATGGTTGTTAGCTGCCACGTAAGTGTTGGGAACTGAACAGAATAATCAGTGCTCCTAACTGCTAAGCCATCTTTCCAGCCCCATAGTAAATAAATTTAAATTTTCCTTATTGTAGAACACCTTGTGCTAAGCATCTTACAGAGTCTGACCTTGGCACTATTCAGTCTTACATTTCTTTATAGTTTTATGTGTGCACATTTCCTAAACTCTGTATCATTTAGTTTTACTGTGTAAGTGGAAGCATGCTGTGTGCTCCAGAAACAGTCCCTTCTGGCTCTACATTATGTCTGTGTGACATCTGTTGCTGTACACCAGTCAGAGGTGCACCATTCATAGCAATGTGGCAGGCCACTCTCTGAATGTACCACACTTATCTATTGGTCCTCTATCAATGGACATCTGAGTTGTCCCCAGTGCTTTAGTTGATGTAAGCAAGATGACCAGACTTTCCACACACAGCTCCTGGCAAACATGCAGAGTTCTCAAAGACGTACACCTAGAAATGGAACTGTTGAATCACAGGGCATGCCCCACTTTCTCAGTGACTCATTGAGAACCCCCCAGCAGAAGCTGAGTAGCCTTACATCTACCTTAGTGCCAACTTCCATTTTTGCCAGGCTTGTGGGTATCTGTTGCCTCCATTCAATTCATGTACTCCTGATTGCTATAGAGGTTAAGCCATCTTTTCCTATGTTTATGGGCTGTCTGAGCTTCTTCTTTCAAGCTGGCGACTTCGCCTGGTTTTTTATTGGGTTGTTTTTCCTTTCCCTTATTGATTTGTTCAGAGTACTCCCAGCCACAATGCCAAATCAAAAAAAAAAAAGGATCATCCACACTCTGTGCATTGACTTCTGCTAATGTTCCAACTGCAGCCTAGTCTACCCCGCACCTCACCGGGCTCACTGCCAGCAAAGATTACACCTGCGGACCCTTCTTGGTGGCACGGCCAAGAGAGACTCCTTGTCAAAGTCCAGCCAACCAAAAGATACATCAAAATGTGGACTTCGGGAATGGAGGGCTTGTGATTCGATAGAGATATAGAGAGCTGGACCCACTTAACACAAAGCGAGGATACTGCGGAAACGTGAACTCGAGAAGGTGGAGAAGAGAGCGGAATTGGAAGATAGTTAATTTCCTCCTCCGCCATAGAAAGGCTTTAATCGATACTATCTGAAATTGAAAACTGGAGTTGAGAAGCCAGGAGTCTAACCTCACTGCTTTTCAGAATTTTTTATTACTCTTCAAGAGAGATGCTAGAAACAAATATTTTCAGTAGTGCAGGCAAAACTGTTTAAAGCCGAACAGTTCTTTTCTACTTCGCTTTTCCGTATCTTTCACTTTTACATGCAAATAAATAAGAGGTAACCTTAGCTTAACGGACTCTTATAATGATCCCCACATTGCAAATTCTTTCTGTCCCTCTGTAGTATGTACAGAGATGTCTGGAACGGGAGTCATGTGGTGCTAAAGATGAGACGGGGCGATTTTTTATGCTGGTATTTTTTTGTTCTGTTTGAATTTTTAAGTAATTACTTTTTATTTATTATTTTTTATGTGTATGAGTATATTGCCTGCATGTATGTGAGTGCACCCATGTCAAAGACAGTCTTTTTTTTTTTTTTTTTTTTGAAAAAATCTCATTTAGCTTTTAATTACTTTGAATTAGTTTTGTAGTCAATTTAGCCAAACTTACCTCTCTTATCCTCCTGCCCGCATATGAGTGTGTAATAACCAGTGACATAAAAAATTAGCGTAAATCTGTTGTGTATGGTGGAACATACCTAAAAGCACCTGAGGAACTGAGCAGGTGGATTGTGAATGGGTTTGAAGTCAGCCTTGGCTGCAGAATAAGACCCTGCTTCAAATGGAAAAAAACAAAGTCAACACAAGGCACAAAAGATTCTTCTTTTTTTTTTTTTTTTTTTTTTTGAGAACAAGTCTCATGTAGCTTTGAACTACTTTGAATTAGTTTTGTAGTCAATATAGCCAACCTTACACTCCTGATCCTCCTGCCTGCCCCTGCCCAGTGCTGGAATTACAGATGTGCACCGCCACACCAGGCTTATGCTGTGCTGGGTATCGAACCAGGGCTTTATGCATGCTAGGCACGCCCTCTGTCAACTGAGCTACATCCCCAGCCCCAGGAAACTCATTTTTAAACTGGGAGGCTTCCCACAGTGAGGTTGCTTTCTTAGCCACTCTGCGTCTCCTTCCTGTTCTTCTGCAAGTGACTCTCTGAATCCAAGAAGAGGGCCTCACCCTTACCATCACTAAGTGATGTTAAAATCAGCCCAGTACCATGGCCAGCTGAGATGAATGCACACTGTATTGATTTGTCTTTGCAACTAATTTCTTCAAACATTTTCTGATCATCCACTAAGGACCAGGCGCTATCTAGGAAACAGCAAGCTCATGGGCCCTTGGGCAGAGTGGATACTCAGTAAAGATTTACTGACCTGTTAAATTTGGAACTAAGAGCAATAGTAACTACTACCACAGCCAGTGTTTATGTAGCATTTATTTGTGCCATGCTAATCCTAATGCTTTATGTATGATCTCACTTAAACATCACAACTAGCCTGTGAACTAAACTGTAGCCAGTTATTATCAGCACTCATAGCTAAAGGAATAGAGGGGCTTGGAGGTGAGTCACCTGCCTGCATTCCAGAGCCCACGTTGCATGATACTTATGCTCTTGTTCTGTTCTTCCTGGGTACATAGAGACCATAGTCTCCAGCCTCCCTGGCATATCAAGTGTGACTGACTTTTGGGCATGGAATGTGAGAAAAGGTGGTGCGTACCATGCCCAGGTTAGCCAAGGTGTGAGTGAAGAAGACTCCAAGGACCTAGGAGAAGGGGCCCTCAAGCTCCTAGGACAGGGTCATAGATGGGTGCTACCTGGAGAAAAGAGAAACCACTGGTGGGTGGGGTGGGGAAGTGGCACCACATGCTGACAGCCTCCAGGGGTTGGGCCTTCAGAATCCACCTCAACTTTGGGGATGAGGCCCCTCTCTTGCCAGGAGCCTCCCAACCATGGAATGGACACAGTACAGAATAAGGACCCAACAATTCTGCTAGTGCAAGAGATACCCTGTGCAGTCTCTACATCCTGCCGGCCTGGCCGGGACTTCTCAGAGCAGTAGTGCAGCCCAAGGTGCCACCTCTCTTCTGACTGTCCCTTCCCCATGGTCTGGAGGTCCACCCTACCTGTGTGCTCCTGTTCCCCTCCTCATACATGAGACAGGCATCCTTCCAGCACCCTCTAACTCTACCTGCACATCTGCTCCCCAGATCACCCTGCCCCACACAGCCCTACCTCCCCAAACTTGACTATAACATGAACAAGAAAGGACCTTAAAACATACAGATTCAGGGGCTGGGGTGGTGGCTCAGTAGTTAAGAGCACTGACTGCTCTTGCAGAGGACTTGGGTTCAGTTCCCATCACCCACATGGTAGCTAACGGCCATTCGTAATTCTAGTTCCAGGGGATCTGACACCCTCTTCTGACCTCCGCGGGCATTGTGACACGAGTTCACTTACATACACACAGGTAATATACTCATACACACAAAATAAAATAAAAACAATAAATAAAATATTTTAAGAAAACCATCCAGATTCATTGGAATGTAGGGTGTGGTCAGCCAGTCAGATGACATCCATCAATATGACTTCTTAGCTGTCTGCCATAGCACTTTGAAACGTCAACATTCAAAAGGCCTGGGAAACTATCAGAGAAAGAGAACAGAAGTTACAGATAGATAGGAAAAAAAAAGGATTCCAGGGAGGGGCAGGAAGAAGAAAGTACACCTTAATACCTAAAAAGAAAACATCCACCATCTTTCAGAGCACTAATGTCAACACAGGGTTTTGGGGTCATAATCAAAATCCAGCTATGGTGTGCTAGAGTGGGCCATCTCATTCTCCCTGTACCTAGCAAGGGGCTAGCCCCACACAGGTATCTAACACACACGGACTTGGTAGAGTTTGCTGCTACAAGGCAGATTCCATCCCTGCTGGTGAGTAGGGCCTGAAATAAAAGTAGTCACCTCAATAGCTTTGTCTCAAAGAGCTTATTAACTACAGCCAGCTTGAGTTTTTCACACCCCTTCCCAGGGATAATGGATAGACCATCTGCTTCTGAGTCAAGATGGAGCAGCCACCATCTTGGAAGCCACTGGTTGCCAAGGCAGAGCAGAAGAAGAGCGAGAGAGGCTCATGCAGCCTTTGAACAGAGCCCACTGACCAGCTGTCCACCGGAAGGCTGAACCACTGGCATTTCTGTATTCTCCCCAAAGCTGTCACTCTGAATTCTTGGCCAGCTGCAGAATGAGTTACTTGAGAATGAAGGAGCCCCAGCACCCAGCTCTGGGAAAGCCAATTACCTGGTTTACAAAATGTTTTTCAGAGCCTGGTAGATACAAACTGCGTTTCCTAATTAGCTGTCAATAAGTCTCACTGCATATGCAGGTGTGACATTTCTAAAAGTCAGGGTCACAAACGCAGAGCTTGAAGGGGTGCTTTCTCCTGCAGGTTTGTGCAAATATCACACATTGTTAGCCCTCTCCCTAGGGATGGGGGCCCAGGTCACCTGCAAAGGAGGGACCAGACTCCTGCTGAGTACCACTGAGCTATCTACACTCCACAGTTGAGGGGCACATTGGCTGAGGGCCTAGTCTGGGTCCTGGGGAGAGAAGATAAGGGTACAATCCTGCCCTCAGGGGACTTGTAATCTACAAGGGGTGAAAAATATGGAGATAATTGAGGGAAATGTGGTAATTGGTATCATGGAGCTTTCAACTAGGTTTGGAGAACATTCACATCTTTCTTTCCTTTTCTTTTTTATTGATTGGTTTTTATTTTCTGTGTATGAGTGTTTTGCCTGCATGTATGTGAGTGTACCACATATATGCAATAGAGGCCAGAAAAAATTAGATCCCCTGGAACTGAAGTTACGGATGGCTGTTAGCCACTAAGTGGATGCTGGGAGCCGAACCCGGGTCTTCTTAACCACCAAGCCATCCCTCCAGCTCCCATGTGTTTCTTCATCAATCATTGGACGGTGATGCCTGACTGCAGCAGGTTCTAGGGATGCAGAAAAGGTTACATACAGCCATGAAAAATAGTTGGGGAGAGAGTTGAACAAAACTCTCTTATACAGAGCAGGATAAGAGTCAGGAAGATGGCAGAGATGCAAGGAACATTGAAACCACACGGGAATATTCTGCTGGGATGTCTAGGAGGCGGTGGCATCTGAGACGCTTACAGTGGGCAAGGCATGACATGGCAGGAAGGAACATTAGGCCTAGTTACAAGTATGAGCAAAGGCTCTGCGGTGGAAAGGGCGGGGCCTGTGGGAGCACAAGATGGAAAGGGGCATGGCAGGAAATGGAATGGCTGGAGTGGGGCAGGTTTGGGCCAGTACACAAGGGCAGTGAACAGCAAGCAGTTGCCCTTTTCTCTCCTCTAGGCAGCAAAAAAGCACTGGAGAACATAAATCAGAGGCAGCTGAGCAGAGCGCACTGTCTCACACAGGTGCCTCTGGCAGCTGGCACAGAGCGGGATGGCTGCTGGGGAAAGAAAGGACTAGACAGTAACCGGCATAGTAGTCCAGGTGTGAGGCACTTGCAAATGGCATGTGAGAAATAGGGCCCAGCACCATGGAGAGGACATGTATCAACAGGAGGGCCAGTCACTACCAGATGCTGAGGCATAATTTGAGTGGCTCATAATGTCTATGGAACACATTCAAATGGTCAGTCTCGGTAGCCTCCTTGACAAGCACCTAGGAATGGGGGAAGATGAAGGATGAAAGACCAAAGATGGAGTAAGCTAAGCTACATCAGGTTCAGGGACCCTACCCTGCTTTCCTCTGTGACCCGTCTTATTTGTCCTTCCTGTCAACAACACCGAGGCTAAGTTAGTAGATTTGTCAGTCAGGAAAGATTGGACTACACCATGACAATAACCCCCCCCTTCCCACCCACCAGCTCAATGGGTCATCCTGGAGAAGTTGACTTCTCTCTCATCAAGGAGGCTGGACACACCATAGACACTCAACACCCAGCAGACTAAATGACCACCATCTTGAATTCTGCCGGTTGCCAAAGAAGGTAAAGAAAAGCAAGGAGAAACTCAACCAGGACCTGAGTGGAACCCTCTGGCCAGACAGTGCTCATGAAACACATGGCCCTGCCAAGTACAGGAGACACAGAACAATTTACAACAAGCCAGAAGGAAAGGAGAGGTGGGTGTTAAGGAACCTACGAACAGGAAGGCCCAGCTCATCTCTCACGGCCCTTCCAGCTCTTCCAGACTGTTTTGCTTATGCTCAAGGCCAGATTTTGACTCAATTTATACACATCCAGCTCTTACTTAGCACTGACCTATGCCAGGCGCCATGCTAAATTCTTCCTATGCATTATCTCATTTGCTATTCATAATGTATCTTGTTCAATATTTGCAATGACCCTTTTAGCCCTTACTTAACAGAGCAGGAAATAGAGGTTCGGGGAGCTTAACTGACAATCTCAAGGTCACAAGAGTGGTAAGTCATACAGCCTGTACTTGCACTGGGCTATCACACTCCAAGCTATATGCTCTTAGAACAGTCTCTTTAGATCTGCCCAGGGATGGGGTTCAATTCAGTAGAGAATGGGGGGAACCCCAAAGGAGTTGATGTAGAAGTGATTATTTCAGCAAGAATGGAAATAAACTCTGGTCCTGAGAACCTCTGAGGAAAGGCAGAAAAATAGGGAACATGAAGGTAAATCTTGGGGACAATGCACCGGGCACCCAGTGAACAAATGGGAGAAGGTGGGTTGAGCAGAGTGCCAGCAGGGGCTCCCCTTATTCTCAAGGCCTTGTTTTAGCATTTTAGTAATTTCAAGGGCATACTTCTGTGGTGTTAAGTGCACTTGGTGTTGTGCAACCATTACCACTATCTATTTCCAGAACTTTCCATCATCTCAAACAGAAAAGCTCTCTACCTATTAGACTCTGGAAGTTCTTAAATTGCTTCACCCTGACAATGACATCATCAGAGTTGATGGTGGGAAAGAGGACCCTTGCAGCCAACTTGAAAGGTGTGACAGGGAGGAGGGGTAGATGAGACATTGTCAGGAGATGAGTGTGTGAGTCCAGGTGGGAGACACAGAGTGGGGGGCAGACAGTGGGCAAGTAGAGGCAGGAAGGGAGACTCAGGGAAGAAGGAATCACAGCCTCCTCCAGGGGCTCTGTGAGTCCCAGGTCACCAGGATTTGAGGAAGAGATGCCAGGAAGGGACGTTGGGTTCTGGGACAAAGCCCAGAATTTGATCCCAAAGCAGCCTAGGCTGGCCACTTTCCTCCCTAGGGAAATCACATCCTCAGACCCAATCATCTTTCCTGGTACTCTGGCAAAAGCTGTCCCCAGGGCTCACCCAGAAGCCTGAGGTCCATGCCCAAACATTCACTGGGTGCCTGCTCAGGTATGAAGGGTAGTTGCCATATGACATGGCTTGTCACTCCCACGTGTGGCCACTTTCATGCCTTGGACTGCCCTCTTCCCTCTCTCACAGTGTCCCAGGTGGAGTTAACATGTGCCTTCGCTGTCCTCCAGGTGGGGACAGGCAGCCACTCTCCAGCACGATGGATGTGGGCTGGGATGCTATCACAGGTCCCTGTGACTAAAGGACTGTAGTCAAGGGAACTTCTGACTCTGGGCCTGTCACAAATTCTTCCCCTCTGCAATACAAGCTTCTGTCAGACACCTGCTTCCAGAGACCCTTCCTAGAGGTGAGTTTCCAACTTCTTGCATCCGAGTTGCTTCCCAGTTCCCACTCTGCAGCCTCTGATCCCACAGGAACTGTCTCATCTTATTTGAAGTCATAGGAGGATCTGGGATCCTCTCAATATCCTGCTTCCAGTCTAAGGTGCAAAGGCAGTTTCCCAATCTAGATCCTTGGGACTGGCCTATACCCCAGACCCCCAAAGAGGCCCCCAAACCCATCATAGCATTTTCTGTGCAGGCCAAGTACTTAGGGCTTCCCCAGGACAGATCAACGTGAGGCTCTCCTGACCAGAGACAAAGGTAGGAATGTTTCCGACTAGTTACACTAACAATAAATGGAACCAACCTGCAGGAAGGGGACTCATTTGAGGTGAGGAACATAGTCTGCTCTAAGGAGTTTTGTGCTAGACCTTTAAATAGATGGCTGGTGGTTTAGGAAGGCAGGGGAGGTACTGTAAACATAGCCAAATACACATGGCTGGAGAGGTCATAGATCTTAAAGAAAACCCTAAGGCTGTCACACCCCTAGATAAATGTAATTTCTTACTATATGCTAAATGTGGATCTTTACAGACAAGTATGCTAGTCACACGCTCATCAAAGAAGCCTCTTTTGCAACAGATGGAGACCATTACAAAGTTCCACAACTGGCCACCCACAGAGAATAAGTGTCTTTGAGATACCCAACCCTAAGTGACACATCTACAATGGAACCTCTGCACCTAAGGCTCATGGAACACAGTGGAACAAGGGGTAGAGAGAACACTAATGCATCTCTCAGCTCTCATCAATGAAGCTCCCTCATGCAACAGAGGGCAATGAACACAAAAGAACACAAATGGCCAAAGCATAGAGAATGAGAGTCTATGGAGTGTGGTCCCTGGACAGGACTCCTATATTAACTTCACCCACCCAGGGCTCAGGGACCATTGCAGAAGAGGGGGCAGAAAGACTGTAAGAGCCAGGGGTGGAGGTAGATGACCATATGGAAAGATAGTCTTACAGGCTCCTGGGACCTTACTTACATGAACCTACAGCAGTACTGACAACATGCACAAGATCCATACAAACTCAAGCAGACAAAAACCCAGAATAGAACTGGGGAAATGGGCAGCAGGCACCAACCTTAGCCAAAGAACTATTGGCAGATGATCACTGCTGGGTGAGGGAGAGCTGATCTTCTTTAAGGGAGTGACGCTAGATAGGTTGACTAGACCCCAATGGATGAACTTGCACTGAGGGAAGTCTGGGTACACTAATACTCAATAGGCCTTAACATAAATGACAGAATGCATGAAATCTGGTGGGGGGATGCTTATGGGAGGGTGTGCAGATGGAGGAGGGGGTATAAAGATGATTAAGATGTTTTGTATGAAATATACAAAAATTCCAAAAAAAAATTATACCACAAAAAGGTAGCCTAAGTTCAGCATTTCGTTATAGTAACAGGGAGCTAACTAGTGCAGATGGCCCAACAGTCAGCACTAGAGGGCCACATGGGGCAGCAACTCAGCCTCAGTCCGCCATGAGTGCCATGTTTACTCAGTTTAATGAGCTAGACATCAACAAAGATCTCCTTCCAGCCAATCTCTGCCAGGAGTTGGGCAAACAGAGAGAGGAAGTCAGAGTCCAGCTCATGGGGACAAGAGAAATCAAGGCACAGTCATAGCTCAGGGTGGCGTCTTCATCCATTTGGGCTCTGGAACAAAATACCATAGACTGGGGTAGCTTTTGGACAACAGATGTTTATTTCCCAGCTCTGAGTCTGAAGAGTCCAAGATCAAGATGATTCAGTGTCTGGTGAGGATTCCAATTCTTGGTTCATAGATGGTGGCTTCCTGCCATGTTCTCACATGGTGAAAGAGGAGAGCAAGTTCCCTTGAGCCTCTTTTTATAAAGACACAGTCCCATCATGAGGGCTCCACCCTCATGATCTGATCACCTCCAATGACCACACCTCCTAAGATCATTGCCTTAGGGGAGGTTAAGATTTCAACAGATATTTTCAGGGAACCACAGGCATCAAGATCATAGCTGATGGATAAGTATACCATGAGAGGGGCAGAGAATGGGGCGCCCAGAGGAGACCCATGATATAGCACTAGGAACAAGGGAGGGCTTCCTGCTGCCAAAAGCACTGCTGCTTATGCTGGCTGGATGTGGAAGGACCCAGATGAGGGAGTAGGGAGGGTGGCCCACAGTGAGAAGGGCATTCATTCAGTCCTTTACTCACAATGAAAGAATTGATTGAGCACCACTTTGTGTCAGGCACTATTGCTAGGTGCCAGGGACACAGCAGGAGACAAAATCCCTGCCCTTGAAGATTGGCCGTTCCAGTAGGGGGAGGGAGATTAAAGATCAGGACAGGAAAGAGTCAGTGAATACAAGATTATGAAATGGGTGTTATAGAGTAGTAAACGCTCAAAGGAAAAGGAAAGTTAGGGCCAGGTCAGGAGGGAGTGAACCTGGTGCTGGCAGTTCCCTTACAGCCTTCTGTCTGACACCAGGGGTTCTGCAGGACCAGTGTATGAGGGGACACAGGGGACAGCAGTTGTGGGGAGGAGAGCTTAAGAACACCTTAAGGAATGAATGATAACAATCACAGTTGCCATTAAACCACCACTGCTGTCATCCCTAGCTCTCTGAAGAAGGTCAAAGCAACTTTATAAAAACCATAATGATTTAGAAAATGCTTTCCCCTAATTCTGGAAGTGTCTAAGCCAGAAAAGGGCCAATGAAAACAGCCACTCAGAATCCCACAATCAGAGGGATAGAGAACTCCAGAGGTGGCTTCTTTGTAGGTTGGTGGTGTGAGCTACCAGGTGCAGAACAGCACAAGAGGCAGGTGTGAGCTGAGGAGTAAAGTCAGATGAGAACCCAGTTGAGAACTCACGTGAGGACTCAGGTGTGAACTCAACTGAGAACTCAGGTGTGAGCACAAGTAAGAACTCAGGTATGAACCCACCTGAGAACTCAGTTGGGAACTCAAGTGGGAGGACCACAGAGCTGGAGGAAGGTCTCTGAGTTTTGGTCACTAATCACAGGCACTGGAAACATGGCTTCTGGGACCAGGAGTCACAGCAGGGCCCCATCTTACTTTACCAACTCCTAGCTGATGACCCTTGGGCAAGCTGTGATCCTTCTGAGTTTGCAAAGGTATCAGGAACTTCTCTCCATCACATGGCAATAGCAGATCGGATGGATTTAACAACACCTTTGGTGACCTGGGAAGATCCAGTTGCCCAGGGAGTGGGCCTAATCTTTGTTTGCTGTGACCTTGGGAATCTCTGAGTCTCAGCATCCTTGTGTCAGGCAGCCTCTAGCACTCTCTGAACTTCAAAGATTCTGGGAGGTTCCCAAAATTTGGTAGATGGTGTCCCTCCAGCAAGTCCTGCCACAGCCAGTTCCAAACTGGGTCTCAGTTCCCACCTCAAGGGCCTTCTAGCTCAGACCCAGGGATAAAGGAAGGTTGTGTGGCCCTCACCTGACCTCTTGCCCTGTAAACACCTGTTACACTCTTCTGGGCCCTTTGCCAGGTCTGAGGGCAAAGAAAACATCACCTTCATAAATCTGCAAGTGAGGCAAATAAGGATCTTAGGATTTATTCATTTTCATGTAGAAAATATGATGCTTCCCTGAGTAGCAACCTTGCTCTGAAACTATATACTTTGTTTCTTTCCTTAGGTTTAACAGATTCTTTCCTGTGCCTTGAAAAATTGAGCACTGGTGTTTGTGTTTTTTTTTTTTTTTTTTTTTTTTTTTTTTTTTTTTTTTTTTTTGCAATTTAATAGAAAAGAAAAGAAAAAAAACAAGCAGAAAATGGAATAGGTACTGAGTCCTTTTAGCTGAAGTACCGGGAATCATCAAAATCCCAGAGACAGCAGAGGACAAGGGAGTTTTCTTGCAGGCCTGTCCAACCTTTTAAGATGGTACAATCAACATGACATTGTCATCTACAAGGTTCATGTTTGAGAACAGCTCAGTTAAGTTCCAAAAAGAAATTCATAATATTTCAAGTAAGTATGCAGTTCTGTGTTGGGCCATGTTCATAGTTGTCCTGGGTGGTGTGAACCCATGGGTCAGGGGTGACACATCTGCCAGGGTAGAGTTTCATGGTGGGAAGATGAAAGGTTCAGGGGATTGATGGTGGTGACAGGGGAAAAGTGTGTAATGGAATGATGCCCCTGAACCATATACTTAAAAAGTTATTAAAATGGTTAAGTTTGAGAGGCAGAGGCAGACAGATCTCTGTGAGTTCAAGGCCAGCCTGGTCTACATAGCAAGTTCCAGGACAGCTGGGGCTACAGGGAGACCCTGTCTCAAAAAAGACCAAAAAAAAAAAAAGGGTAAAGTTTGAACATATTTTACCACAGCAGGGTGGTAACACTTTCCTAAGATGTCTCGTGGCCTGCTTCCCAATCCCAAATGGGAAGATAGCAGTTCTCCCTATTCTCTGGGCCTGTGTCTACAAAAAGAATCTATGTTTTATTCTCTGCTAAATCAGAAAGCGTTTTTTCAAACCAGACCAGCACAAAACTAAAGAGAAATCTAAATGGAACCCAATCACAAATACAAAATGGCCTGGTGTCTGGAGGGCCAAACCTGGGCAGACAGGAGCCTAGAGGCCTGTGCTGGCAAGAAGCCCAGGACACCCTCAGATGTCCCTGCTCCAACAGAGCCTCCACAGACCGCCCCCCCGACCCCCAAGTTCCTAAGAGAGCAGGTAGTTTCTGCCACAGCAGCTGGCTGAGTCTACATATGCTTTTCTTTGAGGCCTTCCTTATCGGAGGCCCTCCCTGTGGCTAGGGCTGATGGCCTGGGACAGTCCAAGAGTTGGGACTGCTGAGGATACACTACAGCAGGCTAGTCTATCCTATAGCTCTCCCACATCATGGTAAAGGATCAGGCTCTGGAGGAAGGTCCTGAGTTCCAGTCTCCCAGATGAACCACCTTGGCAGGCTCTTCAGCCTTTCTGCTTCAGTGCCCTGACACCCCAAGGATGATAAGTGTCTGACAAGCTGACACCCCAGAAGTCCTGAAGACTGTCTTGGGACCCTTGCACCCGTTAGTAACTTAGGTGCTCAGGAGGTCTTCACTGCATAGGACCCATGGGGGTTGGAAGAGATCACTGTACAGCTTCGGAGGATGGGCTCAGGCTCACTGGCCTCCCCCTTAAACCTTAGATCTATCTGTACAGCGCCCACCTTACCCACTCCTACAAAAGATGGGAGGGGCTACCCTCGCACCTCCCCTTCCACTTCATTCCTAATAAAGCCTGGGCCAGCTCCAGGCCTGCCAGAGAAGGAATGGGTGGTGTGGTCACAGGGGACGCAGGGGATGGGACATAGGGAACCCACCCCTTGCTATTGCCCACTGTTTCAGGACAATCCATTTACATGACAACCAGGCTTCCTGACCCTGTCAGCGTCAGCCTCCATCCTTGTGCATCTTTGTGGATGGATACACAGCCCTCATCTACCACTGGCTTCCGTAGCAAGAGTTTCCTTTCCAGAGGTTTTCTCAAGATCTACTTCCCTTACAAAACAGCAAGCAGTAGGTGGGATAGTCCCTTCGGCATTCATGCTTGAGAGGTGTAGGGAGCCAATAGCTCTTCTCCCCAAAGTCCAAAAGTGGGGTATGTGCAAGCCACAGGGAGACAAGGCTCTCCATAAGTTCTGGTGCTGCCTTTGCTTCCCAACCAGAGCCATGAGGGTCACCTCCGTGTGTGCTCTGTCTCTAAGACCCACATCACAGAAAAGACCAGTCAAGAAGAGCTCACAGGGTCATCTGGATCAAGAGCTACAACATACTGCCAGGAACCCCAAGGAGTCTGACATGTCTGAGTTCACATGATAATTCTGACAGTCCAGGAGTCAGGATATTTCACCTCAGCTCTAAAACAGAAGTTCAAGGATGTGTTGGCTTCCATACACACCAATGGAGCACAGAGCCTAATCTTGAAATCAAGAACTTGGCGGTCATATGCTGGGGACAATAATGAGGACTAAGTGCACACTAGGGCAATGACGACACTGTAATGGATCATTGTAACAGCCTTCCACTCTGGAGGCTTGCTGTGTGCCATGCCAAACCCCACACACTTTACACACATCGCCTCGCATGCCCATATCCCCACTCTACAGACTCAGAAATACAAGGTCTGGAGTCTGTGTCACCAGCTCAGAGACAGGAAGATGGCAGAAGAGGAAATGGCTTAGAACAGCAATTCCACACACTTACTCGGGCCCCCAGGAACCTGGGGGACAGGGGTGTCAAGCACCTTAGCCTCTTCAGTCTCCTGAGCCAACTAGGATGATGGCACAGGCAAGGAAGCTTCCAGTAATACACCCAGAGAAGGAAGAAATCACAATAGGAGACAAAAGGCTGTGTGGTGGAAGGAACAGGACACAGTACGCACTGCTGGTAAAATCCAATAAGAGCCACCTGTGGGCTGGACTAGACAGGCAGAGAGGCTTCTTGGAGAAGGAGGAAGTGGAGGAAGAGAAAGAAGAGGAGGGGGAGGAAGGAGAGGAGAAGGAGGAAGTGAAAGAGTAGAAAAAGGAGGAGGAAGGAGGAAGAGGAAGTGGAGGAGGAGGAAGAGGAGGAGGACAAAAAAAGCTGGAAAAGTGGAAAAGAAGCTGGAGGAATTGGAGGAAGTAGAGGAGAAGGAAGAGGAGGAGGAGGAAGTAGAGGAGAAGGAAGAGGAGGAGGAGGAAGTGGAGGAGGAGAGGGAGGAGGAGGAGCTGGAGGAAGTGGAAGAGGAGATGATTTCAATAGATGGGGACAGGACCACTGTCCCACTGTCCCAAGCTTGAGAAATGCATTACCTCTAGGTCCAAAGCATGACATACAATACTCATTCGTGACCCCACACCCATGCACCATCGCCCAGCTTCTCCAGAAGCAGAGGGAAGACAAAGCAAAGCCACACGGGGAGACAGAGCACTGATGCTGCACATTACACAGGAAAACAAAGGGATTTCACTAGGAGGCTGGTGATGCAGTCAGCCGCAATAAATAAATTAAATGTGGCATTGTTATCTCTCTGTATGTTGGCTTTAATTACTGTTTACTGAAAAACTGAAACTTCACATAGAAAAGGAGAAAAAAAATCCTGAAACTTGTGCACAGTCAGCTTCTGTGTAACAGATCTCACCAGGATCGGGGCTCAGAATTCCCCTTTTCCACTCAGGCAGGTCCAGCGGGAGGCAGCAGAGCCCGGACATATTTCAACAAGGTTGGCAGAGGTGGGGATCTAGAAGCCCACCCAGTGATCAGGAATATGTTTAACTGTGCAACAGCCCCACCTGCCTCCACAGCCGAGTCTAACATAGGCCATGCAGATGGACACAGTGTCTTCTATGTGGGTTGCACTCACTGCTTCGTTACCAAGTTTGTTTATGTTGCTGGCTCCCCTGCTGACCCATGCCTCAGAGCCCACCTGGGGACAAGACACATGATGAAGCCAGCTCTCCTAGGCCTGAAATGTGGCAGGAGATGGGCACCACTAGTTGCTGGGTCAGTTCAGAGAGATAGGAAGAGTCTCGTTTCTAGGTAGGGTCTTTGGTGGTCTTGAAGGTAAGGAGTCTAGCCTAAGGATTTCCAGCTTCCTTCCCCCCAGGGAATGCCTTGAAGGGAGACTAACATAGTAAGAGCCTGCTGGGTAGGGCTTTGGGCCCCACTAGCATCTAACCAGGAGAGCTCATATTGCTGACTTCATACATGGGCTTTATGCTGGTCAACACCATTTGCCAACTTGAAGGATCTAGAAGAACAGAAAAGACAAACCTCTGGGTATGCCTGCAAGGCATTATCTAGGATAGGTTGACTGACATGGGAAGACACCAGGTGTCATTCCACAGGCTGAGCTTCTGGACTAAATGGAAAATCAGACGAGCACCAGCATTCATCTCTCCTTCTTGACTGCAGAGGCGATGTGACCAGCTGCCACAAGCTTCTGCACATGATAGACGGTCCCCTCAAACTGGGAGCCAAAATAAACCCTTTAACTTGCTTTCAGATAATTTGTTACAACAAAGAGACAAGTAAGTAATACAGCCTTCTAGAAAATGTCTGAATGGAGGGTTCTGGAGTCAAGCAGGAGAGTAGCTACCAGGAGGTAAGAGCAGCCCACTATGGCCCTGTTGTAGCACCTGTGCCTTGCTCTGTGGACGTGTCCTCTCCACCCACATATCTCTGGGGCAGTGCAGACACTACCCTACCAGAGGACCTGTTTGTTGGCTTGGCCTTCGCACAACAGAGTAAGTGCCTCCCCCATAAAACCTCACAGGAGACCAGTGCAATGTTGGCGTTTCAGGTCAGGGGAGGGCTAGAGTTTTCTCTTAAACCAATTGAAGTTGAATTATAAACAATCTTAAATGCCAGGCTGCAGGGACACCTTTGTCCCACTGAGCATGTGACCTCCAGACCCCTAACCCACAGCCTACAATGGTGTCAACTGGCTCTGTATAGGGAACATAGATGCACTACAGTCAAGGCGCAGTGTAAACCCAGGACACACACCTGACCTGGGACCAGCTGGCACCAAAAGGATTTTTCTAAGTGAGAAAGAAAGGTGTTCAGTGTTGAGGATTGCTAGATGAGGCAGGACCGTGAGGGAGGGGGATGGGGCAAGAGGCAGGCAGACCCCACTGAGCTGAAGCAGACAGTAGAATCCATGGGGTGCTCCAGTCCCTAGAGTAGAGGGGAGCTACGTACAGAGGCCGACTAAGAAAGGAGCAGGCATATGCGTGCTCTGCTGAAGATGGCCGTGGGCTCACTAAGACTGCTGCTCCCACCTCTTACCACACCAAAAGCAGAAAGCTCGGGCTTTTTGCCACAAGCAAAAGCTCAGGAAAGAATTAATGAAAAGAATAAAAGAAAGGGCCAGGCAGACCCTAAAACCTTCCCTTTCAGTGACTCTAGGCCCTCCAGGCCCAATTGCAGGAAATACACAGCCAGATCCTCCTGTCAGAGCTAGAAAGAGGGCATTGAGGGCTGCGAAAGCGAGCCACCTCCCACTCTGCTGGGAAAAAGTTCTCCCCAGGCAGATTCTAGACTATTTCACCTTCCTCAGCAGCAGCAATACCCACAAATCAGTGTCCCCCAAAGCTGTCTCCACTGGCTTCTCCCAGCTCCAGGCCATGCATTACCACTCAGGCCCACATGTCCAAACCTGATCCTTGCCATCCTCAGATGCTCAACCAGTGTTGCAGAAGGGATAATGAGAGACATATAAAGAGGGGCTCCCGATTTAGACATGGGGCGGTTTTCTCTATGCAAGCTTTCTTCACAAGGATGGTTTTCAGCAAGTGCCCAGGAAACCTCAGCACTCACCGCTGTTAGTGTCCTCATTTGAATTAGCATTGGTGTTAATGTGCCCCCCTGCAGGTCCTGACACTAGAAAATTGAGAGGTGGCTTCACATGACCGCTCACACCCAGTCCAGTCTTGAGTTCATTTCCTGAGCATCTTTGGAAGGACTCTGCCTCCCCACCCTACACTGGCCTGGCTTCACCATCTTTCCCTTGGGTTATTGCAGGTGCCTCTACTTCCAGGCCATGCCTCCCCTCCACTATCCTCCTTGTGTCCACAGTGATCTCCCAAGCATGGAAAGCTGGTCCTGGCTGTCCTGTCCTCTGGTGAGCACCTCTGGCATGGCCTTCCTGCACACAGCTCAGATGCTACTCTTTGCTCCAAATCCCCCAATCCCACACAACAGAACTGACTTCTTCCACCTGCCGACATCCACACGCTTTATGGTAGCCATGCCCAGACCCTGGGGTGCCATGAAACACAATTTCAACAACAGAAGAATCAAGACACCAGGGTAGTTGTCAATTTTTTCCAGGACATTAAGAAACAAACTTTCTGGCTGTACCAAGTCCTTACTAGCACTCACTGCTGTGAGCGGCTACTCTGGTGTCTGTGTAGCGGTAGTACCATGAAACATTTCACTTGCTTTTCTGTGGTAAATATGAATGCTGGGTATAAGTTTGCTCCAGCCATTTGGACATCATTTTTATAAAAGAGAAATATAATTTTACATGAAGGTATCTTTTCAACTCTGTAAAACTCAATTATTTACTTTTGTTTTTTTCTGATTGATTGATCAAAGTTATTTCAATATAATCAATGAGTTCTTACGTATACACATGTATGTGCATATGGGTGCAGTGCCCTCAGAGGCCAGAAGAGGGCGATGGATCCCCCCCAACCTGGAGTTACAAACAGTTGTGAACTGGCTTATATGGGTTCTGGGAACTGAACTTGGGTCCTCTGCAAGAGTGGCAAATCCTTAAGTAATGGCTTTTAATGAACAAAACTTAGGTTTAATCTCATGAGCTGACATTTTGTGGCTTGACTATTCATTTTTAAGGTAATGTCTTTTAATGAACAAAGTTCTTAAATAAAGGTCAGTATCAATTTTTCAACATAAAATAAATCCCAACATTACCTATTGCCACAATTTGATTTTTGTTATTTTGTCTTTTTTTAATTATTTATTTTTTTTCAGAGCTGAGGACTGAACCCAGGGCCTTCCACTTGCTAGGCAAGCGCTCTGCCACTGAGCTAAATCCCCAGCCCCCACAATTTAATTTTTAAGAGGACAAGATAAGACAGGAAGGGATGGGAAGGAAGGGCATCATCACAAAGTGAAGGGGTGCCTTTAACAATTACACTAGCTTTGCAAGGAGTCCATCATTTACCTCATGCTACAGTGGGCTATCAAGGCCACTGTGGGCCAAGGGCTGGCCATGTGTCCCCCAGGCTGCTGCGTTTCCCGTAGGAAACTGGGTAAGCCCTCAAGGTGAGTGTTGCCTGGGCTGAAGGCAGGTGTGAAGCCCCCAATACTGTGGCTTCCTGGCACCAGGCTGCCTGGATAGGCAATCTCAGGTCAAGTCCCCCACAAACCAGTCAGCCATCAGGAAAGCCCCTGGTTGAGCTACTGAGTGTATTTTAAAAAGGGGTTACTTGAACAAGCACTCCTTCTGGTATCACTCGGGAAATACGACCAAATAAGACTAACAGTCGTAACAATCAAATAAACCTGCCCCAGCACTAGGGACAACTCCTGACTGTTAATTGGTTTGATGGGAGAGGGGAAGACTGGAGGAAAGGAGACTGAAGCTGCCACACAAGTGCTCAGCTCCTATTTTTAGCAAGCTACCTTCCACCTGCCACAAAGTAGGTAAATACATCTGCAACAGAGAGTCTAGCACTTGGCAGCCAGAGGTGGGCATGGTGTGGATGCAGCTGGGTGGCACTGAGCAAGGTGCTCTGCCTCTCTGCATGGGCTTCATGGGCTTCATCTAATAAGCACACGGACTCCTTTTCTGGCTGCTTTATAAAGAGCTGTGAGGAGGAAGACAGAATGATGTGGGCTCTGGGAGTTCCATAACTATCTATCCCTGGGGACTGCTGCCAGGACGACTGCTAGCAACACAAACACAGGAAGCGCCTAAGTTTGGACTCACACTGCTCAGCAAGTTGGACCTGATGCTCAGAGAGGTTTGGGTTAAGGTAGAAACACTGCGGATAAATGCCACACTTCCTGGGTCCTGTCTCCTGCAGAGCACCTACCTCATTTCACTTGTCCGGGCATCCTCTGCTTCAGAGAGACAAACAAGATCCCAAAGCCTGGAAGCAATCTCCCAACAAGACCCTCCCAGCCTGCTGCAACCAAGATTTGAGTGGCTGTTTTGGAGCAAAGGATTTGGTCTAGAATTTTCCACTGTGTTTCCTCAATGACCAACATTCATTGATGCTGGAGAAAGGAGGAATTTAATATTTCTAATTACTTTTTAGGGAGTAGTTTACGCCTAGAAATTTTGCAATTGATTTTCTGTCTAGTTTCCTCTTGGTTGGTATTAGTCTCTCGAGACCCTCACTGGACCTTGCACTACTTCTGTTCCTTCATATTGCAGATATATGTTTGCTATTTTTGTTTCTCCTTTTTTTTTCTTTTGGTCCTCCCTTCTGGGCAAGAACCAAGTCTCTGATTGTGCATCCCACTCCTGGGCCTGGCACGCCGGAAGGCTGAAGCTAATGCACTGGAAATACACACGAGAAGAAATGATTTGTCCCTAAGCATGCTGGCTCCGACAGAGCTCAGAAATCCCAGCCGGTCCAGGAGGCGAAACTGGCCCAAAGCTGATTAATTTTGCAAAACAGACCTTCTAGAGTAGCACACGAGAGCTTCAGAAAGAATATTCTTGGTTTTGCTTCCCACTGAGAGCTTCGGGGACCATAATTAGAGCAGTGAGGAGCAATAGCCTCAGCTCCAGATCACAAACCACAGGAACCTTCCTTCTACACAAAAACGTCCCGTTCCATCTGAAAATGTCACCAAAAATTCGGATTGGCACACTCCCATTCTGTTCAGTACATGTTTTTTAAACAGATATATTGAGATACAATTCATATAAAACACAATTCACCCTTTTAAAGCATAAGGTCCTTAAAAATAACATCTGCAATAAGTAAATATGGAGCAAATACTGTATTGTATATACTGTTAGGAGCTCTGGTTACTTTTTAAGAGCCGGAAGCTAGGGCTTAGAGACCCACCCAGAGCACAGGGTGGTCCTTTCCAAAAGCGTAGACCTCATCATCAGAGCCTCCTTATTAAACTGCAGTCTTAAGCTATATTCTAAACCTACCATATCAAACTCTGTCTGGCTGGTCCCTGTTTAATGAGCACCCCGATGACCATGTGTACCCATGTTCAAAGTGCCAGCTCACCATCATGCTAGGAGTCTTTGCTCAGCCCAACTCCCCGTTCTGACCCCCCACTCCCCACACTCATTCATCCAGGCAGCTCCATGGAGTCACGGATGGTAGGACCTCCTAAGTCTTCAAGGTTCTGGTCTACTTTCTAGCTTGTAGACTGCGTGTCACCCTGTACCTTCATGAGTTAGAACTATTTGTTGAAAGATGGTTCCTTAGCTACCCATCGATTGAGTGTTAACCGAATGCTGGTGCCAGCAGAAGTGGCTGTCAGTAAACACCTCCACTCTGCTGAGCCCTGTCTTCTGCAGGTGCCTCATTTCATGTGCCAAAGCATTCCCTGTTTTAGAGAGATAAGTAAGATTCACCAAAGCTATAAATTCTTCCAGCCAGTACTAACCACGGTGGTTATCATATCGCAAGTGATAAGGATGCTGTGCATTAAGGTTTTTCCAGTTTACAAAAACATGTCACATTCTCCCTTGGATCCTTGCAGTCACCTACGTCTGTAACTCAGAACAAGCCTTATTCTACCTACTTTAGGAATGGGAAATATGGCTCAGAGAAGTTAAGTGACTTTCTCGTGGACCTACAATTAGTTGACTGAAACTTGATCTCCTGACTCCCAGGACCTCAGTCATTCTTTGAGCACTGACTTTGTCACCACCTTGGAGCTGGAGATGAAAAAGTCAAGGCTGACATGGTCCCTGCCTCCTCATCTCCCAGCATCACTGCCCCAAACAAGGTTGAAGCCATTGTTAGTAGGAGACAAAGCCAGTATATGGGAAGGTGGTAAAGAGTAACAGAACAGATAACATGTGCTGATGGGGCACTGCCTGGGCAGTTGTGTTCTCCTGTTACCAAGGCCCAGCAAGGATATGCAATGCAGTAGGGCAAGAACACAGTCAATCCCAGGCAGGCATCTTACTGTACCTTTCCTGGTGCCCCAGAAGTCAGGATGGGTGAAGGGTAGGAGAGCACAGCTCTCAGTGAGAAAGAAGCGGGGATAGGCTTCCTAAGAGGGTGGAGCAAGGAGGTCATGCAGCAAGATGCCCTTCCCCTTCCCACAGGCTCTGCTGCATACCTGCCTTGGGTACCGCTCTAAGCCTGGACTCCATACTCACCTTCAATCCCCTGCCCTCCCAGGCCCCATAGAGCTGCTGTGATGCCCACCATCTCATGCTGGGGAAATGCAGAAGCCCAGCTTCAGGGTTGGCCACTGCCTTGATTCCTTCAGGTTGAAGGTCTTTTACTTTTCACAGATGACCTTCTGCTCAGTTCAGAATGTTAGTGCCATTCGGGACTGTGGCAAGGAGGAGCTCTGAGGTGCTCTGCCACTTTCAAACTTCCTTTAACTTGAGCTTCAAGTCATGTGACATTCACAGATTAGCTGTGAGATCTGGCTCATCACTCAACACCACAGCACCCTCTTTCTTCTCCTGGAAGAGGGAATAATGAGACCTACTGCCCAGAGTTGGTGGGAGGATCAGTGGAAATGAGCAAATAGGCGTAAACTTGGAACAGCGCCTGGTACATCATGAAACACTAGGGTGCCTACTATCATTTTTTTTTAATCATCACATTCCTTTTTTAAAAAAAATAAGGTGCAAATATCTGTATCAGCAGAGAATTGCTGCGACTGAAAGATAATTGTGCTTTATAAAATACTTTTCCATGCTTTCAGCCTGGGAATTTGCCCTTCTCCAGCCCCTCCCTCACCCACCTCAGGCATCCACATCCCAGCCACATCACAGCTGGCACTTTTCAGACATCTTCCACCTCTTCCCACCTTAGCATCTTTGCTCCCCGCCTCCCCTGAACAGGCCTTCATCTTGCACTCCAACTGTCCATCTTCCACCTACAAGCTAAAGCTTTGTCTACCTTTCAGGTGACCATGGGGGCGGGGAGTGCAGGAAGAAGTTTCCTGATAACTGGATAGTTTTCACACAGAACACAGTACCTCCTCCCTCTCTGCAGTAACCCATCCAGGTGGACTGAGTTCTAAGCCCCAGGCAAGGAGGGTGCAGGGCCAGAGTCCAAATCACTGAGCAAAAACCCAGAGGACGTGATGCTGAGTTTGAGACTTCTGGTTCCTGCTGGTCAGGAAGGAATGTGGCATGGGACATTGTTGGGCTCCAGGCTCCCCAGATGCCGGAATCCAGGCCCTTGCATCCACAAAGTAACTGTGATAGTCTCTCAGATACCGGTAAACTCTATAGGCACTGAAGGTTCAAAGTCAGTCCTCAGAGTAGCTTTCCTTCTATAACAGGGCAGGGAAGCTGTGGGCTGGGTTCGAGACCTAAACACAGGACTGCCTTGACAGTGAAGGGGAGAGACAGCAGCTATAGTTCACCATCTTCAGAACCCAGCTCTCATCCTCCCCCCTTCACCCCTGCACCTCTTCCCGGGCACCTTGCCAAAGGGAGGATCCCTGCCCCTCCTTCTAGCTGGCAAGAAGAAGCTGTGGGGATGAGCAGTCGGGAACCAGACCATCGGAGTCTAAAGCCCAGGTCTGTGACTTCCTGGTGGTGTGACAGTGGGCACATCTGACCCTTGAGTGTCCATTTTTTCTTTTTAAAAATATTTTATTTATTATTTTTATTTTATGTGTATGAGTGTATTGCCTGCATGTATGTGAGTGCACCGTGTTGTGCAATGCCACAGAGGTCAAAAGGGGACGTTGGATTCCCCTGGAACTGGAGTTAAGGATGGTTCGTAGCTGCCATGTGGGTGCTGGGAATTGAACCTGGGTCCTCTGCAAGAGCAGTCAATGCTCTTTACCACTGAGCCATCTCTTCAGCCCCATGAGAATTTATTTTTTCAACTGCCAACAGTGAGTAGCAACAGAGTCTAACTTCTAAGGTGCCCTGTGGTTTCCTTGAGTCTGAGGACACAGAGCCCACTGTCCGCACTGCTCAATGCTGGTGCCCAGTCCCTGGCTTGAAGTCAACAGTTGTAAAGATGAATAGGACCCCAAAAGGTATGTCCAGGACCTAATTCCATGGTAAGAGAGTGAATGTCACATAAGGAATTTGAGAGGAGCCTGTGGGACTATCCAGGTGAACCTATATCTCCTGAGTGAGGCAAAGATAGCAGACAGACAGAGGAGGGACAGTGTGGTCAGAGGCAGACACTAGAGTCATATGGGTGTGTGTCATAGAAAACCCAGAGCCCTGAAAGCAAGAAGAGGCAAGGATGGATTTTCTAGACCCTTCAGAGAGAGCATAACCTTGACTTCTGTACTCTAAAATGGAAAGAGGAAACTACGAAGAGGAAAATGGGTGCTGTTTGCAGCCCCTCAAGTGTAGTGGTTGCAACAACACGTGTCTTCTTGACATCACTCTTTCCCCCTTCCACTCCTTTCTTGGGGTCTCTCTCAAAAGACAGTTCTGGGGCCAGGCAGGTAGGGAACAGCTACCTCTCCTCAGAAGCTGGAGAGAAGTCCTACCAAGCAGCCACCTGGTGCTGCAGCCCCACCCCACACCCATTCCCCAACCCCAGACCAGGAGGCAGCTACAGGAGAAGGCAAATGGTCCTAACTGAGCCTCCTTTCCATATGAAGGGCCTTAATCATGTGACTTTGTGGCACCTCCCATCAAAAGGTGGTGCCTGCTTTCCCTTCTCCTGAATCTGGGCTGGCCTTGTGACATGATCTGCCCAAAAAGGTCTGATAGAGGGGTCGGAGAAGTGGCTCAGTGGTTAAGAGCACTGGCTGCTCTTGCAGAAGACCTAAGTTTGATTCCCAGCACCTACATGGCAGCTAACAACTGCCCATAACTCCAGTTCCAGGGGATCCTATGCCCTCTTATGGCCTGCATGGGCATTGCTCAATATGGATGCACTTACACACATGCAGGCAATAAATTTATACACATAAAATAAAAATAAATAATTTTTTAAGAAGGTATGATAAAAATAAGAAGAGACTTGTTTTAGGCCTGGGTCTTAGGAGCTACTAAGAAAATACAGGCAAACACACACGAAGTCAATAACTAGGTAGACAGTTGACCTTTCTGGAGCAATAAGAGACCCGAGCAATGAAGTTCAGAAGGAAAACAATGGTCTGCCTAAAAGCCTGCACCCTGGTAAACTCCAGGGGGAAGAAAACAGTCACAGCTTAAGACATCCAAATGTTGAGAGCTGCCCATCCTTGACCCTCACTATATCTATAGGGTAAAACTTAAGAATTAACTCACCAAGAAAAGTGAACCCTAAAAAATGAATGGGGTACAAAAATGATGATGAGCAAAGACAGTGGTAAAATCTGTTGGCAAACAATTGGTTGCTAACCAGAAAACAAGAATCATAGCAACTAAAAAGTTTAGAGTCAAAATTCTAGGACACAATAAAACATATACAGCAAATATCAGGTATCATTAAATGTCATTAAAATTCTCATCATATCAATAGAGGAGAAAGATGCTGAAAATGGTTAGATATCAAGAGAAAAATAAATATAATTTAGAATGCCTGTTAAAATGTTAAGGGTGGGGCTGAAGAGAAGGCTCAGCAGTTAAGAGCACTGGCTGTTCTTGCAGAAGACCCAGGTTCAAATCCCAGCACCCACATGGCGACTAACAACCATTTGTAACTTCAGTTCCAGGGGATCCAATGCCCTCTTCTGCTTCTGTCTTTTGCAGGCACTGTATGACGTTCGTGCACTTACATACATGCAAGCATAACACTCATACACATAAAATAGAAATAATAAATAAAATATTTTTAAAAATAAAATAAATAAAAGGTTAAGAATATAACCACATCAGTAGAGGGGGAACAGAGGGGTGGCAGAAGGAATACCCTAAATTAGGTGGTAGAAATATGTCAGCAATCGCTGGGCGTGGTGGCGCACACCTTTAATCCCAGCACCTAGGAGGCAGAGGCAGGTGGATCTCTGTGAGTTCAAGGCCAGCCTGGTCTACATAGTGAGTTCCAGGACAGTGGGGCTACAGGGAGTCCCTGTCTCAAAAAGACCGAAAAAAAAAAAAAAAAGAAATATGTCAGGAATCAAAATAAATATATAGTAATTAAAGTCACCTATGAAAAGAAGCTTAAATGAAGAACACACATTGGGCTGTGGAACATTAGGTATAGTATGATGCTTGTTTATAGCTTAAAAATACGATGTATTGTTTATGGGCATATGCATCTGTAGTAAGATATAAAAATAGAGATTTAAAAAATGCAGCCAGCATTCAGACAGCTGCTGTTTCTATGGAGGGAACGGACAGCAGAGGGGAGAAGGTATAAGAAGGTGTTTCTTTTTTCTACACAATTAATTTTTTGAAAAATAAAATCTGAAGGAGAAATACTCCCATTTTCCAAATCTGACTTACAGGTATAAGCAGTATTAGAGTCATAGTGGGTTTTGAAGGGGACGGTATGTTTGAAAGGCTTGTGACTTGTGTTAAGGTTGGAAGGAAGGATGGAAAAAGCCAGGAAGGCAGAAAAGGAAGGAAGAACCTATGTCTGATACTTTGACATCTTGTAACTGTGATAAAAGCAACTTAAGGAAGAAAGGGTTCATTTTAGCTCACAGTTCGAGGGTGCAGTCCAACATGTGGGGAAGTTAGGAGCTTGAGGCAGCTGGGCATATTGTGTCCACAGTCAGGAAGCAAAGGAAGATGAATCCTGGTTCTCAGCTCACTTTCTCCTTTTTATGCAGCCTAAGACCCAAGCCTAGGGAATGGTGTTGCCCACAGTAGACAGGTCTTCCCACCAAAATTAACCTAATCAAGATAATCTCCCATAGGCACACCCAGAGGTCCATCTCCCAAGTGATTCTAGATCTCAAGTTGATGATGGAAATTAACCATCACAGCCACCATCCACCTACTCAAATCACCCAGGACTAGACACAACACAAGGCTGCCTGAGGCAGTGCCCAAGACCAACTGTTGAAGTTTCCAAACCAGCTCCTCCTAACCTGCTCACCCAGCCTCTGCCATTCTTGTGTGTGTGTGTGTGTGTGTGTGTGTGCGCGCGCGCGCACGCGTGCATGCATATGTACACATCTGCGCACGAGCTTAAAGTTGGATGGTTCTTCCTCTATCACTCTCCACGTTATTTTTTGAGACAAGGTCTCTCTTACCTCTCTCTAGAGCTTACCAGTTGAGTATATTGCCTGACCAGCAAGTCATGGGAGCCTCCTATCCTACCTCCCAGCACTGGGATTGCTTTTTATTTGGGTGCTGGGGATCTGAGCTCAGGTCTTCAAGCATGCACATCTTACTACAGATGCATGTGCCCATAAACAACACCCACTGAGCCATCTCCCCAGGTCGGCCTTTTCCATTCTTGTCTATGCAAAGTTCCTGTCCACTGTCCCCCTCACTCCCTTGGCCTTCTCACTGCCCCTGCTTTCCCATGAGGCCTTGCCTGCAGTTGCCTGGCCTGGGGTGCAGCCTCTTGCTTCTAGGGAACAGCAGGGACTTACTTTATGTTACTGATTTTCATGTCTAACTATACCTGCTAGAAACAAATCCTCAATACCCTGAAAAGTGGAAAGGAGATGGGGAGAGAGGGAAGGAAGATCAAGAAGGAGGGCTTGGGACTGGAGAGATGGCTCAGTGGTTAAGAGCACTGGCTGCTCTTGCAGATGACCCAGGTTAGGTTTGCAGCACCCACATGGCAGCTAACAACCATCCTTAACTCTAGTTACAGGGGATCTGATGCTCTTTTCCAGCCTCTGTGGCTATTGTACAACACAGGTACAGTTATATACATGGAGGCAAAACACTCATATACATAAACTAAAAATGAATAATAATTTTTTAAAAAGGCAGGCACATATGAAGATCAATCCTGTCGATATGAACCAGAAATTAAGACAGAAAACTCAATCCAAGGACTGGCTTTATTAATTCCAGTTCTTAGTGATTTTATTGCCTAGAAACATAGGGTACATAAACATTCTCCCTGCCCGTGTTGCATTCTCAGTTTGGCAAAGTGCTGGCCTGCAGCCTCCTCTATGACCAACCTTCTCCCCAACCTGGGCTCAATCGACACACCCCACCAATCCCTGCAGGATAAGCTATTCTCTTCCCTCAGGCTTGTTCCCTCATCCCTAGGCTGGCAGCCACCTCTGCCTGCACTGCCCATCTGATGACTCCCAGGGATGATGCCCCTTCCCCTCTGATCTTCAGTCCCCAACAGAGCACTGCAGGCATTATTGCAGGTGTTGACAGAAAAAACAGCTCTCACCTCAAAGGGAATGAAAGATAGTTTATTCTGGAGTCAAATATAAGTAACCATTGCCCAGGAACACAGATTCAGGTTGTCCCAAATAATATGTTCCAATGTGGAAATATTTTTTCATGCAGTTTTTATGGTTTATAGGTCAAAAGAAAGTCATAAATTAAGGTACTTTTCAGATACATTGGTGGGAACATCAGATAGGCCGGTTATGCAAAGCAGGAAAACTCAGGTCTCAGATGCTACCTGATGGCATTCTTCGCTTTTGGGGTGATGGTTTCACATGATAGCCAAGGACATTAAGTCAGACACAGAGGTGAACAACACATGGCTATTATGGGAATAAAGATAGCCCAAACTTGGGGCTGGAGAGATGGCTCAGCAGTTAAGAATGCTGGTTGTTCTTGCAGAAGACCCGGGTTCAAATCCCAGCCCACATGGCAGCTAACAACTGTCAGTAACTCCAGTCCCAGGGGATCCAACATAAAATAAAAATAATAAATAAATTTTTTTAAAAAAAGATAGCCCAAACTCATTTTCTCTGGATCTCTCTCTACAGTCACAAAGTTCTAATCAGTCAAGTAACTCCGTAGAATCTTTAACACAAAGGTATTTTTTTCCTGGTAACTTCAGTTCACACAGGAGAACTGTGCACGTTCCAGACCTCAGGACTACAGAGAGTCCCTCCTAGAGCAAGAGGCACTAGAATGAGGTCAGGCACAAGCCCATCTGGACACAGTGACTGGTCATGTTCCCAGCAGGGCCTGTGACCCAACACCGACTGCTCCACTGAAGTGACAGCTAGATAATTAAAGCATATAATTTAAAAACACATCCATGCAAGTAGTTTTTGATAATTCATTTAAAAATTCAATATTCAGTGAGAGGGTGGGATGTGTAAAGATAGAGAACCGTGCAATATGCCCATATGCACGTTGCCTGAAGACTCGGGGCATGTCCATGCTGTTTACTAGTTTTTGTTGTTGTTGCTTATTTGTTTAAACAGTTTTTTGAGGCAGGGTTTCACTGTAGCCCCAGCTAGCCTGGAACTCACTACGTAGACCAGACTGGCCTTGATCTCACAGAGATCCACCTGTCTCTGCCTCGCAAATGCTCGGATTAAAGCTATGTGCCACCACCCTCAGCTTTTTACAATTCTTTATCCCCCCCCTTTTGAACACTTATTATTGTTGTTGTTAATGTTATTTGTTTTTCAAGACAGGGTTTCCCTACATAGCTCAGGATAGCCTTGAACTTACGACCCTTCTACCTCAACCTCCCCAGTGCTAAGATTACAAGCACATGCCACCATGCTCAGCTCAAGAATACTTTTAAAATTGCCGAGATAGCGTGTGTTTCTAGAAAATTCCAACAGCTCAGCAATGTATAAAATGGGCATTGAAGATCCCTTGTTCCTGCTTATCCTCCAGCTCCCCTTCCAGGAGCACCCACTGTGGATGCTTTACTTTCCTAGATGAGGGGTCCTGAGCACAGCCCAGACCTGGCCATTCCAACCACTTGGCAGGTGGGGCATGCCCAGAACTGTATGGCCACCTGGACATGCATTTAATTTGACCCTACAGATCCTTTCTTCCTTCCCTTTGCTTCCAGGCCACCATATGCTCCCACCATGTCATACTGAACCAGCCCAGGCCCAAAGCAGTGTGCTGGACAGCTTCAGTGTCAACTTGACACTGGGTAGAGGGAGCCTCAGCTGAGGAATTGCCTCCATTGGACTGGCCTGTGGCCATGTCTGTGGGGCATCGTCTTGATTGTTGAGTGATCTGAGAGGGCCCAACTATTATGGGTGGTGTCACCCCTGAGCAGGTGGTCCTGTGTTGTATAAGAAAGCAGACTGAGCACAGGCCAGAGGAGCAAGTCCATGGTCTGTGCTCCAGGTTCCTGCCTTGGCTTCCCTCGATAATGGAGCTGTAAGGTGAAATAAGCCCTTTCCTGCCCAAGTTGGCCAGTGTTTTTATCACAGCAACAGAAAGTAACTGAGACAGGCAGTAAAGCCCGGCGACCCAGAACTGAAACTGTGAGCCGAAGTGACCCTTCTGTGTGTGTGCGCGTGTGTGTGCATGTGTGTGTGCACATGCGTGTGTGTGTGTAGTCAAGCAACCAAGAACTGAAACTGTGAGCCAAAGTGACCCTTCTGTGTGTGTGCGCGTGTGTGTGCACATGCATATGTGTGTGTGTGTGTGTGTGTGTGTGTGTAGTCAAGCAACCAAGAACTGAAACTGTGAGCCAAAGTGACGTGTGTGTATGTGTGTGTGCGCATGTGTGTGAATGCATGTGTGCGTGAGTATGCAGGTACATAAATATGCATGTGCATGTGTGTGAACGTGTACGTGGAGGCCAGAGGTCAACTTTGGGTACTGTCTACCTTGTTTTTTGAGACAGGGTTTCCCACTGGCCTGGAACTCTCTAAGTAGGCTCAGTTGCTGGCCAGCAAGCCCCAGGCAACTTGGCCTTCCCAACACTGGAATTATAACTGTGCAGCACCATCCCAGCTCTTTTTTATGTGGTACAAGCACATGTGTGTGGTATATGTACATGTGTGTACAATGTGGATGTGTCTGTCTTATTCATGTGTGTGGCATATGTACACATGTATGGGATATGCACGTGTGTATGGCATGTGCATGAGTAGGCATAGCACATGTGTATATATGCACATGTGGTATTTGTAGCATGTGCATATGTCTGTCATATTCATGTGTGTGTTATGTGCACACATGTATTATATGCACACATGTGACATGTGCATGTGTGGTATGTGTACATGTGTGTACTATGTGCACATGTCTGTCATATTCACATGTGTATTATATGCTTACTTGTGTTGTATGTGCATGTATGTGGTCTTTGCATGTGTGTGCTATAGCACATTATATGATATATGCACATGTGTGTGGTGTGTGTATTATGGCATGCCTGTCATATTCATGTGTGTGGTATATGCACACATGTATATGCATGTGTGTGGTGTGTGTGCATATGTGGTATAGCACATGTGTTATATATGCACGTGTGTGGCATGCATGTGCACATATGCATGTGTGGATGTACACCTATGTGTAGTATATTTGTGTGGTATGTGTACGTATGTAGAATGTGCACCTGTGTGACATGTTTGGTGTGTGCACATGTGTGCAGTATATGCACATGTGAGGGGTGCTTGCCTGTGCAGGTACATGTAGAGGCTGGATGGCTTTCTTGGGTCACTTCTCTACCTTATTTTTTGGGCAGGGTCTCTTACTGAACCTGAAGCTTGCTGTTTCAGCAAGACTGTCTGGTCAGTGAGCCTCTGGGATCTATCTACCTGTCTCTGCCCCCAGCCCTGGTATAGCAAGCACACAATGCTGTGCCTGGCTTTTACATGGGTTTCTGGAATCCGAACACAGATCCTCATGCTTGTGCCACAAGCCCTTTCCCCACTGAGCCATCTCTCCTGACCCCTACCTTTCTTAACCTGAGTTCTGGGGAATCGAACTCAGGCCCTCATGCCTGCAAGGCAAGCTCTTTACTGACTGGGCTATCTCCCCTGCCCAATCTTCCACCTTTTCACCTGATGACCGTAGTGCCACAGTGACAGAAAGCTAAGGAACACAAAGGTACAGACTGGGTGTTGCTCTGCCCTCCACCCTCTTTTCCCCAAACGCCCCTTCCGTCTCCAGCTCTTCTTTCCACGCTTCCCCCTCCCGCCTGTCACTTCTGGCTGCGCTTGCTCCTAATTGGTCCACATGCTGTAGACAGAGAACCAAATATAACATTCTGGCAAGCCTTGTGCCCTAATCCAGGATTGCTGGGTGCTGAGGGGGTGCTAGGCAGAGCTGCCTCCCACAGCCAGTGCCCCCCGACAGCCTTCCACTTCATCTGGTTTGAAGACCTGCACGTTCCTGGCCAGGCTCTGGGTAGCCGAGGGGGCTGGACCCACATGCTTCTGATAAGTGAGGGGTTACTTTGTGGGCCTTCCATGTTTTCAACACCCTAATGCTAGGGACTATTTGATGAAGGTGTTTTTAGAGCTCCCCACCAGGAGGATACAGAGCTGCGCATCACAACTTTTCCCACAGGGTGTTTCACTCCCAAACCTGCATCTCGGGCCCCCAGCACCACTCAGAGCCACACTTCGTCACTTGCGTCTTGAAGGCACAAACAATACATGTAGCATTTAAAGAGGTTCCCAGTGTACCACAGTAAATCCTCATCATGGAAGATAACAGAGAATTTCTGTCAGATACCCATGTGTTAGAATACTAAACGTGTGCTTCAAACTAAACCCACCTCAGTGACAGTGTGAGGCTGGGTCCTTGGGGACCCAGCTGCTGTTTCTGAAGGACGGGTAGGCCTCAAGAGCAAGGTTCAGTGGGGACTCAGAGAAGCAAAATGGAGAAGACTAGGGGCCAATGACATACAGAGGATGGTGCTCAGAGGCAGCTTGGGAGGACTGGTGACAGTGGTTGGTCAGGGCTCCAAGGACCAGAGAGAGGCTCACAGAGGATTTAGGTCTATTCAGGGGTCTGGAATCTGTCTGGACCTGGACAGGGCTACTGGGTGAGGATTCAGCTAGGCTCTGGTTGAAGGTCAGCCTCAGCGAGGACAGGAAGGGAGTTCAAGGACCAAACACAGGTGGCAAACCAAAACCAGTAGGGGTGGGAAGAGGGGCCGTATGCAGCGATGGAGGTGGCATACAAGAGCTGGACTTGCAGCTAGGCTGTGTGACCTTCAGCACAACCCTTAATAGCACGAGCCTCAGTTTCCTTACCTATAAAATGGGATGATATCTATCCAGTTGGGCTGTCCATTACACTAAAAGAGAAAGATGCATTCAAAAAGTAGCCCAAGTCAGGTGTGGTGGTACACACCTTTAATCTCAGCATGTGGAAGGCAAAGGCAGATGGATCTCAGGGGGAACAAGGCCAGTCTGAACTTCACAGCAGGTTCCGGACTATTGGGGCTAGAGGGAGACTCTGTTTCAAACAAACCAAACAAACAAACAATCCAAAACAAAAACAAAAAACAAAAAGCTCAGTTTGTATAGCGGAAACGCTCAAAAGAGCAGTTGTTACTTAGGATCTTGTGATTTAAAAAAAAAAAAAAATGTGATTTTTGCTCATGTCAAGAGACCTGTGTCCCCATAGCAGTAACCCTGGCTAACTATCAGCACCAGGCTCTGGGCTCAAACATCACAAAGGTGCCTACCTTTATTACCCAGGCTCCCTCCAAATGGCTTAATAACAGGGGCCTTGGAAGGAGAGCCACTTTGGGGGGTAATTACTAGGCTTGCACCCTTCCTGCAGTCTCCACTTTGTGAAGATTGTCTGATCACAATCATTGGTGGCTGTGTGCAGTATTTAATTAGGCAGACAAAAGCACGTTGAGGCAAAACAATAGTGTTGCTCACTTAACAGCCTGTCCTGCATGACATCCTGAAACCACAGGGAAGATACTGCTTCGAAGGGGAGCCGCCTGCTGCATCCTCTTTCCCTCTCTGTCTCTTTGTCTAACTCTGTCTCTGTCTCTCTCTATCTCTCTCTGCAGCTGGCACCTCTGTACACAGCTTCTACCTCACTGCCATGGGGGATGGGCACGCTAGCACTCTCTATACCTTGTTTCTTAGCTCTGGTCCTTGACCAATGGAAGGGCAGAGGGGGAGTGCAGTACACAGCTGTGTCTCTAACTCGGACCTGAAGCAAGTTCCACTTCTATTCAATGTCACTTGCCTACTCTATAAGGTAAGAGCCTGGCTCTTTTTAAAAAATAAAATAAAATAAAATATGAATTAGACTTTGTACCCACAGAACTAAGCTATGGGATGGATTTATAAAACTTTAGTGTTTAAGAAGGGCGCCCTGAGCATAACAGAAACAATGTCCAGTCAAGCGGAGCCCAAAAGAGACGTCAGCAGGTAACAGGCCGATTGCAGAGATCCCAGCTAGCTCAGAAATTCTATCATTTTAATTCTGTGCTGTAAAATGCCAACATTTGCCCAAGTCAATAAACACCAAGACACTGATATTTCATTGGAATCCAACTCTGATTTTTCAATATTGATTTTTGTGAAGCCAATTTTGGTTGGAAGTGCATTTTCAAACTGTTGCTCCTGTGGTGTCAAATGTCAACATTTATTTTTCCAGAACTCTTTTCTGCAGTGGCTCTGGTCCTCCCAACAATGTGGCCTTTGGTCCTTGAGTTTCTTGTTTTCCTTCCTTCTAATTGAAAGCCTTGATTGAGAATGTGGAATGCGGGACTGGAGAGATTGCTCAGTGGTTAAGGGCACTAGCTGCTCTTGCAGAGGATCTGGGTTCGATTCCCAGCACCGACATGGAGGCTAACAACCATCCTTAACTCTGGTTCCAGGGTAATTCAGTGCCCTCTCCTGACCGCCGCAGGCATTTCATGACATGGGTACACTTACATACATGTAGGCAATATATTCACACACCTAAAATTAAAATAATAAATAAAAATTCTTTTAAAATATGGGGGCTGGAGAGATGGCTCAGCAGTTAAGAGCACTGACTGCTCTTGCAGAGGACCCAGGTTCGATTCCCAGCACCCACATGGCGGCTATGAACCGTCCTTCCTTAACTCCAGTTCCAGGGGAATCCGAAGCCTTCTTCTGACCTCTGTGGCATTGCACGATACGGGTGCATTCACATACATTCAGGCAATACGCTCATACACATAAAATAAAAATAAATAAAATGTTTTTTAAAAGAATGTGGAATGTTTATTGCTGAGTTTAAAAGAGTCCTGTTGGGTTATGAAAGAAACATCTATAATGCATCCTCCCCACCAGGAGATGTAGAGTCAGTGTGTGGGGTGGGAGGGGGAGGACCAGCAGGGTGGCTAAAAGCTTCATTCACGTGCTTGAAACAGACCTGCATGGAAACCCCAGCTCATCACTCATCTGCTGTGTGACCTTTGCAGGTCATTTATCCTCTCTGTGCTTTGTTGGGCCCATCTGTAAAAATGGGGTAACAGCATCTATCTTATAGAGAGGCTGTGAAAAACAAACATAGTCACTTGTGAGGCATGGCTCAGAGCTTGGCCTACATATGGTAATCCACCAGTATCAATCCTTCCCAAACCCCTGATTTATTTCCTCTTCACTATCGTGTTTTATGAAAAAACTTTCTAATTCACAGAATAGAAATAATAATACAGTTAAAACTCATAGCAGGGTTGGGGAGATGGCTCAGTGGATAAGAGTGCTTGTTGTACAATAATGGAGACCTGAATTCAAATTCCTAGCACTCACATAAAGATTCAGGTGTGGCCTTGGGTTATAGTGCCCGTAACCCCAGGAGACAGGAGGCTTGCTGGCCCCAGTCTGGCTCTGCTCAGTGAGAGAGCCCATCTCAAGTGAATAAGGCACAGAGTAGTAAAGCATTACACTCAAAGTTCTCCTCTGGCCTCTTGTGTACACACAGGAAAACACTCACACACAAATGTGTGCATATATATCACATGTCACACGTAGACATATACAAATAAAGAAGTAAAAAATAATTCTAAACCCCTCATATACTGGAATGTATTTACTAGTTATTAATATTTCCCATCATGTGCCTCCTTTCCCTCATTTGAGTATAGTTTGCAGACATGAGGCCACTTCACCTCCAATACTTTGGGCGTTATCTCTGAAGAATTAGACATTCTATACATTCCTTCAACATACTTTTGAAAGCAGTAATATTAAAATATTGTTTTATTTTAAACCCATATTTACCACACACCTTTAATCCCAGCACTTGGGAGGCAGAGGCAGGCAGATCTCTGTGAGTTCAAGGCCATCCTGGGACTATGGTGAGACCCTGTCTCATAAAAAAGCAAAATAAAACAAATAAAATAGAAAAAAAACCCACATTTTTAAGTTTCATATTTTTTCTACGCATATATTTTATGTTTATTATTTAATCCTAGATTAAAAACAAAACCACCACACTCCACTGGCTAGCCAACCTGACTTGAGCTTTGAATGGTTTGGGGCAGAGGACATCCCTCCAGGGCAAGCAAGATCAAGGCAGTAGATGAAAACCTGGTAGATACAGAGGCAAGGAGCCCTCCAGTGGGGTTCTGGCCTCATGCCTCCTGCCTACAGATGTTCCACATCTGCAGTGGAGAACTTACACAGGTTACCGCTGGATCCCAAGATTCTAAGAGGGAGCTGGGGGGGGGGGCGAGTCTTCTGAAATCACGTGACACTCAGATTCTATCTCGTTCTGTATCTTGCTCTCAGCAAACTACCTTGTACCTCAGAGCCTCAGTTTCCTTGTCTGCAAAATGGGTATGTGAACCTCAGTGTGTGCACTTAGTACCTACCTCCTAGGGCTATGGTTAGAGATAAATGTTATCTCCATGGGAAAACCTTGTCGACAAAGGCTCTTATTGTTACTTGTATTGCAGAAACCACGGATTCCACAATGGAAGCCCTCATCTGCACAGCAATTATCCTTGGCTTATGAAGAGCTCTTCACAGTCACTGAAGTACCTTCTCCATTATCTTCCCGGGAAGCACAGCAGTCCAGGGAGGTGGGCCACATGAGGACAATTATCCCTTCTCCAGAGAGGAGACCCCGAGGCCCAGAGAAAGCTGAACAGGTTGGCTGAGGTTGCCAGCTAGCTACAGAGGTTCCCAGCTCCCATCCTGTTGCCATGGCATCGTGTCAGCTGGTTCTCCATCCGTCCCCTCCTTATGACACTCATCTTGGATTGTTTCAGTCCATTGACTGTCCAGCTGAATCTGAACAGATCTTGTGTGGTCTAGTGTGATGGTAAGGAGACTGACAACGTTCGTGAGCTGCAAACCAGGCAGGTTAGAAGAGTCAGTGACTATCACTGGTCATCTCTGAGCGTGCTAAGGGACTTTTTCAGTACAAACTGCCCTTTAATATGAAGCCAAATGATTAGCACCAAAAACTAGAGTCCCATCTCCCAGGCCTCATTTTTGAGTCATAAACTACAAAGTCACTGTGAAAAATGGTTTTTCATTTACTGTGATTTTCATTTCCTCAAAGAGAAGGCACATGGTGCCCAGCAAAATCAATGCTTCTCCATAATGTGCCTACAGATATCCGGCGCCGAAAGCCTCTTGAAGGCATGGGAGCTTAGCTATACACTACATCAGCCACATTGAGAATGGGAAAGTCAATATCTGATGGGCTGGCAAGAAAAATGCACCATTTTTAAATCAAAATACAAAATAACTAAGAAGTTTTAAGACATAAAATATCTTGCCACACACACACAAAAGTTTGTAGCCGTTCTGAGTAATTCTGTATGTATGTGTGTGTATGTGTACGTATGTGGGTGTGTGTGCATGTTCGGAGGCATGCAGGCCCTTGTGTACAGATGGAGACCTGAGGCTGATGTTGGGCATCTTCCTCAGATACCCCCCACCTTTCTTTTGGAACAACTCATCCATCAGTTTGGCTAGGCTGGCCAGCCAATGAGCTCCAGGGATGCTCCTGTCTCCGTCCCCGTCTCTAAAGTTACCTAAGCCTGCCACATCTGGCTTTTACATGGGTTCTGGGGATCTGAACGCAGGTCTCATGCTTGTACATCAGGCTCAGGGCCATCTCCCTAGCCCCCAACAATGCATTCTTTTAACAACCCCAATACGGTCGTTATTGGGGCATCCTATGTGTTCCAAGGCCTCTTTCCAAGACTTTTTCATCTTCCTCTCATTAATTTTGTATTTCACAGCTGCCAAAAGAGTCCACAACCAGGACAGGAAGTGGGAAGACAGGACATGTGTGCTCAGGGCCAGCTGTAGGCCACACCTGGACAAGCTGTCTAGGGAGTCAGGAAGGTCAAGAGCAGCCCTATCCTGAGAATATACCTCACTTGGAGCCGCAGAGAAAGACCTCGTGGTGCTGTGCTCTGATGTGGCACTCCCCGCTGTCCCCTCTCCCTCCTTTGTCCCTCACACATTGCATTGGTCCCCAGGCATGGCTGTAATGGATGACCACAGCTGAGGAGCTTCACAATCTAAATGTCTTCTCTCACGGTACTGGAGACTAGACCACAAGGTTGGCAGGGCTCTTCCTCTCTGAAGGCTCTAGGGACAAAGAGTTCCAGGCCTTTCTTTAGCTTCCAGTGATGACCAGCTGCCTTTGGTGTTCCCTGGCTTGAAGACATGCCTTTCAATCTCAGCTTCTGTGGTTACAGTACTGTGCCCCATGGGTCTCTGCCTCTGTGCCTCCTTTCCCCTTCTCAGAATAGCAGTCACACTGAGCAAGGGCATCCTCTATTCTACCCCTCTCACCTTAACTAACCATAATTTTGAGGACCCTGATTCTAAATAAGGGCACATGCTCATGTACCACATGCCCAGGTGCCACATTCTCAGAAACTGGCACTGAGGATATCACATATCTTCTTTAGGGACCACCACTTGGCCTACAGTAAATACAGGGCCTTTGCATGTGCCTTCCTCTCTGTCTCTAAGGCTCTTCTTCTAGATGTCTGTCCAGCTCCCTCCCTCATCATAACCAGGTCATTGAATAATACTGTCTCTTTGGGGGGTCTTCCTTATTCCCCTCCATCAAACTTTGACCCCCAACTGATGCTCCCCCACTCAACCCCCCGCCCCCACCTTCTCATGTGTCCTAGCTGACTGTGTGATTCACCCATTTACTTGCTATTTGTCTCCCTTACTAGAACAGAAATGAATCCCCATGAGACCAGAGAGTTCCATCTGTCTTATGAAATTCATTTCCCATGCTAAGAACAGGTTCCAGCTTACTGAAAACACTTAAGAGCTCCCTGTGGAATGAACGAAGGATCTGATGTGTGTTAGGCAGGATGAATAGAAAGTCAGGGCACAAATCAACACACCCAGGTACACACAGGCTGATGGAGAAATTGTCTGGATCAGTGTGGAGAGAGAGGAGGAGTCAGGAGGCTGCCTGGAGGAGGTGGTATCCACAGTAAGGGGAAGGGCAGAGGCTAGCCCAAGGATGCAGGCCAAGGAAGGGTAGTGAGAATGGAGGTGTAGGTCTCAGGTAGTCAGGCACAGATTCTAAAGCCAATATGATGATGGTGGTGGTGATGATGACGATGATGATGATTGTGATGGTGATGGTGGTGCTGGGGATGATGGTGATAGTGGTGACTGATGGTTATGGTGATGATGGTGATGATGATCGTAATGATGGTGATGGTGATGGGGATGGTGATGGGGATGGTAGTGGTGGTGATGGTGGGGATAGTGATGGTGCTGATGATGATGGTGATGGTGGTGGTGGTGATGGTGATGATGATGATGATGGTGGTGATGGTGGTGCTGTTACTGATGGTGGTGGTAGTGATGGTGGTGATGGTGATGATGGTGATGGTGGTAGTGATGAAGATGGTGGTGATGGTGGTGGTGCTGCTGATGGTGGTGGTAGTGACGGCGATAATGATGGTGGTGATGGTGGTTTTGATGGTAGTGATGGTAATGGTGGTGATGACAGTGATGGTGATAGTGATGGTGTGATGGTGATGATGATGCTGATGTTGGTGATATTGGTGGTGATGGTGACTATTGGTGTTCCCTGAGCACTCCTGCACCAGCTACTCATCAAATACCTGTCCTAACTCACTGAATCCTTCCAATCATCTACAATGTGGTGACTTCTATTAGTTTCCCATGGCTCTGTCATAAACCATCCCAACTCAGTGTCCTAAAGCAAAGCAAGAGACACACAGAACCTTCATGGGAAGGACAGTATCTTTATGACACTGGAGTGCAGGACCATGCCATACACCTTTGTCCAAAACCATAGAATGTCCCACCCTGACAGCAAACCCTAGTGAGAACTTTGAGAGGCAGTGGGTGGACAAAGGCTCATCATTTTGATGAATGCTACACTCAGGTGGAAGGAACAGGAGTGACATGTGTCTCCTCTTTATCTTCCTCTCAATTCTGTTGCAAATCTAAAGCTACTCTAAATAAACCTTTAGAATTAAAAAGTCTTTATACAAACAGAATGTATGATTGTCTTATAATTCTGGAAGTCAGAAGTCCCACAATGGTCTCAGTAAGCTAAAATCCAGATGTCAACAGGGTTGGCTCTAGAGATTGGTTCCCTAGTTTTCTCAGCTTCAAGAAGCCACAGGTAAACTCTGCCTCTCAGCCCTTCCATCCCTCCTCACAGCCCACAGCTCAGCTCTGCCTTCTCTGACTTCGCCCCACGTCTCCTGGGCTCCTCTGCTGCCTCTCTCCTCAGGAGCCTGCGACCATGTGGTGCCTGCCTGGACCTCACCCTATCACACCTGCACAGTCCTTTTCCCATGGAAGGTAACAGATTCACAGTTGTGGGAATTGGATAGAGCTGTCTCAGGGGGCATTATTCTGCCTGCCATGGTCTCTTCCATTTTTCACACAGACAGCCTAAGGTTCTAAGTGCCAGGCCTCACAAGTGGAAATGGATGATCAGGATCCAAAGGCACAGCTGGAGCCTGGGGGCCAAGTCCCTCGTAACTGTGAGATAGATGCATAACAGATGTGGAAATACGTGAGCTGCCCACTCTGGCTTCAGAGCTGAGGAAGATGGGAAACAGCAGAAGCTAGAGGCAGGAAGAGGGAAAAGAGACTGAGTGGAAGGAGCCGGACTAGATCCCAGGATGCCCAGAGCCCCAGGTGTGGCCTCAGCTCAGAATGTCTCAGGTGGCACGTACTCTTCAGCCAGCAGCAGGCCAGGCCCAGGCCTGCAGGTTGAGATCCGAGGGTCACGTAAGTGTGAGTGTCACCCACGAGGTTGGGGGCTGAACGAAGACACCTGACCACCATGGCCCCTGTGACCAACCTAGGAACTTGGCCTCTGCTGGGATGCCAGTGTTCCACCCCAGTTCCATGAAAAGTTGATATATTTTGGCCAGAATTGTAGGAGAGAAAAACTGCAATTATCCTAATTGTTCAAATACTGTCTCCTGGTAGAAAAGAAATGAGATGTTAAACAAAAGGTGGGCGGGTGGTTATAACACAGAGAGAGTTGGAGCGGGAGGCAGGGTAGGCAGGAAGAGAGGCTCTGGGAACAGGGAGGAAGAGGAGGCAGTACAGGGGAGGAAGGCGGAAGCCCCAGGGTATGGAGGCTGGGCAGGGCCAAGGAAGAAAGGGAGGGCCGGGCAAGGGGCCCCATGCCAAGACAGGGGAGGATAGCTCCTGCCCATTCAGTGTGTGCCCTTGGGTAAGGATTTTCCCTCTGAAACTCAGTTTCCCATGTACTGAGGAAACAGAAAGGAGGGAATGACCTACTGCCTACAGGGTTTTCTGGTACTCAGAACCTGAGGTCCCTGATATGAGTGTCAGTGAGGCCTGTGCCCTGTAAGGGGACTGGAAACCAGGGCCAGCACATACTCTGGTGACACGTAAAGGCCCCCACCTGAGGTTCCCCCAAGAGGGGACTGTTTTAGCCTACACTTCTGTTGCTACACTGGGATAGTTGTCCTCCCTCCAGGTGACCGGGTCTCCTGCCCCACCTTCATGTTAATCTCCATTCATCTTCAGGGCAGGAATGTCCACGCCATCAATACCCAGGTTGGGGCTCCACACCCTTGAGGGGACCCTGCCTAGACTTCCCTCCTGTGGACACTGCCTTCCTTTCAGCTGTTCCCTGTCCTCAGACATGGCATAACCCAGGTGCCTGTTGCCCTGAGGCTGTTCAGGGGCTGAAAGGACTCAGACTTAGGAAGGGACAGTCTTACCACTTCCCCCAGGGTTCCTGGGGACGAGCTCATATCTTTTCCATGGAGTGTGCTCCTGCTGCTCCCTCTCCAGGCTGCTGAGCCAAATGAGATAGTAAGATGTCTGTCCCAGCCAGACTTCCACAGAGGCAGTAGCATTAGGGTTACTCCTTGTAACTTACCAAGTTGACCTCAGAGCTTCCTCTGGATTTTGAAACCAGGCTAAAAGGACTCAAATTCATAGTCTTTGACCCTCATGGGCCAGTCACAGACTGAGGGACGGTCTTCAGTTCTTTCCTTTAGCTCCTGGAGCAGTCTCAAGAAGCAGAGACTGGGCTGTGCCCATTTCACAGATTAAGAAACTAAGGTCCGGAGAGGGGGCTATAGGGCTTGCCAAAAGACATACAACATATATGACCTGGATTCACACTACATGCCTCAAAGCCTGCACAGGGGACATGCCTTAAACAGGGAAACCATGGCCCAGAGACCAGAGACGCGCTCACACAACCTGTAGGAAAACAGCGGGGACAGTGCTCCCTGCCAACCGGCAGAAGGGGCAGCAAAGGCATGGGAATCTCGAAAAGAACCTTGAAAACACACTAAGGGAAAGAAACCAGTCACAGACAATTGTTTCACTTGGTTTGCAGGAAACCAAGAGCATAGTGACTCTAACAAGGAGTGCAGTGGTTGCCAGTACTGGAGCAATCTGGGGAAGTGGGGTGACTGCCAATACCTACAGGGTTTCTTTGTGGGATGATAAAAACGTACTTCAATTGATGATCTCTGAATGACCAAAACCGTTGGATTATACACTTGAAGCGGGTGAATTATGCTGGGCATGGTAGTACACATCTATAATCCCAACCCTCAGGAGGCAGAGGCAGGAGGATTGCCACATAGTTTCAGGCCAGCCTAGACTACATAATGAGTTCCAGGCTAACCAGGGCTACAAGGCAAGGCACTGTCTCCAAAACAAAAGACAAAAAAAAAGGTAAGTGAATTATATACAATGAATTATACCTCAAAGGGCTATCACTACAAAAAAGGGCATGGAAATGGATTTGACCTCCAAGTTCACTAAAGGTAAAGTGTCAATAGGTAAGAGCTTAGGTTTAAATTTTGTTCCGTTAGCTGCTATCTGTGTGATCTGGGGCAAGGTACAGACTCTGTGCCTCAGTTTCCCTATCTATACAGTAACAAGGCTTATTAGTACTTAGCTTGAGCCACATGACATAAACACCTGCACTTCAAAGGCTTGCTTACTGAGCACTCCAGACATGCACTGCTGTTTGTAGTGTCTGAGGAGAACTGAGCATGAGGCCTGTGGCCGATTTGTCTATTAACGCGACGCAGTTCACTGTGTGATGACCCAAGATGCCTCCTGTGTGGAGGAAAACTTCACTCAGTCATTCAACAAACACTGATTTTCACTTGAACTTCTGGATTCTGGTGTGGATTCTGAACTCTCTTCTGGGGAGCCAAGCCAGCTGTGAGGTCATGAGAAGAACATCCTAAGACGCCACCACACTCACCTCGCCTAGGGAACTTGAAAGGAGAACACGAAATGGCTAAGGGTAGAGAGCCCTTTCTTGCGTAGAACTGTGGGCCTCTCTTGGATACTTCTTCCAGGATTTCTAAGAGTTGACTCACTAAACAAGATGAGGCAACTTGGCTGAAAGGATGTGAGACCCAGCTCCACATAGGTTAGCATCACCACTCACAGGCCAGTTGGGAAAGATGATCCCAATTTTTGATGCCTACATAATGCTTTGAGCCCACCCCAACTCCTGGGCTTCTCTGAATAAGCCCCTGAGACTGGAGGCACTTCCCTTACCCACCATCACACCTACCCTAGGGGAGGAGGTCTGGCTCAGCACAGGTTGCCCTCCAGACTCTGGAGTGAGAAGCTGGTAGAGCAGCCCTACATACCCAAGAAACAGCTACCACCTCTAGCAATTGGGGTTACAAATGAGCTAAAGAGTTGGGACAAGATATTCCCGACCACTTGTTTGTTCTGATTAAGTCAGGAATCATCTGGAGTACTCATGTGAAGTACTGCGTTCTGGGGGATTGGCCCACTTGTGTGAGTGGTTGAACAGAGAGGCTGTCTAGGGAGGCGGCGTCTACACTGTCATTCAGAAGTGTCTACACAGGAGCAGGGACTACCATCAAAGATCAAAGTTACCAATAGAGATTCAGGCATGCTTGGTGATCTGTGACATGGATGGTCATTTTCCTTGTTTTGTATTGTTTCTTTTTTACCCTTAACCCAAGGCACCATCAACTACAGAAATCACAAGCCAAATGCACTGGAAGAGGCCTCAGAGACCACCTAGTCCAGCCTCCTCTTTTATGAAGGAAAATAAAGATTTCACAGATGATAAGTTCACTTGCCCAAGGTCAAGTGAGTAGAGCCTGGAGTCTTCAGCCACTGTGTTCAATTGGGCCTGAAGATGGATGTTGAGGGCCAGACTATCTGCTGTAAACAGCCCTTGTCAAAACTGTGTTTCTAAGTATAGCTAAACAAATGCCTTATTTATTTTGTGTGTGTGGTGTATGTATATGTTCATGTGTGTTCACATGTGTATGCACATGTATGGAAGTTAGAGGTCATGTTGGATATTGTCTTCAATCCCTCTCCACCTTATTTTTAAATTTTTATTTATTATTAGTGTATGAGTATATTTATTATATATGTGTATGAGCACGTGTGCCACAGTGGGCATGTGGAGGTCAGAGAATAACTATGTGGAGTTGGTTCTCTCCTTCCACCTTTATGTGGACCAAACCCAGGTCACCAGGCTTGCATGGCAAGTGCCTTTACCCACTGAGTCATCTTGCCAGCCCTCACCACCTTTTACTTTGGGAACAGAGCCTCTCACTAAACCTGAAGATCATGGATTCCGCTAGGCTGGCTGATCAGTGAGCACCAGGAATCCTCCCGTCTCTGTCTCCTAGGCACCAGGGTTTTATAAATGCACTCAACTTTTATGCGGATGCTAAGGATCCAAACTGACCTCTTCAAGCTTGTGCAAGAAGCACTTTCCTGACTGAACCATCTCCCTAGCCCCCAAAATAAAAGGCTTTACATCAGAGAGGGAAGGGTGGCAAGCAGAATTCTAGAAGAATGTGGCCTTCCCTTAAATCTACTACAAGTAGCAGCCAGAATCAACTCTGGAAAAGTTACAAGATATAAGATAGAAAGCTTCCATGGTTTAGAAGTTTTCCTGAGTTTCCCAACAAGAAAGTGCCTTCATTTTAGCCCTGTTGTATGGATGAAGGGGGAAGGTATTAGGGAAACTTCGAGAAGCTAAGCTGACTCCAAACCTGCCATCCCACACCACTAGGGGGATTGCTACTAACCCAATTATCCTGATGGCACATGCTATAAAGAAATGCTTATATAAAACATGAAAGGACAATTGTTAATTATATAGCTCACCAGCTACAAACTGTCCCCAAAGTCATCTACTGAGGTCGGAGCCTTCCCTGGGCACCAGCTGGGTCTTACGGGTTTCAGGACACCATGCGGCCAAACACGTGGGCTTGCTATGAAATTGCCTGCTTCTGGTGGCAACATCTCTACATCTTCCTTTTCCTTTATAGACAAGGCATATCTGTTGCCTTTTCAAAGCCTTTCTCTTCCCAACACCACTGCATTTGACTCTTCCCTTAAATCTACTACAAGTAGCAACCAGAATCAACCTTGAAAAGTTACAAAATCTCCTACAAGTAGCAACCAGAATCAACCTTGAAAAGCTACAAAATCTATTACAAGTAGCAACCAGAATCAACCTTGAAAAGCCACAAAATATAAGGTAGAAAGTTTCCATGGTTTAGAAGTTGTAGAAGTCACACCTTGCTCTCTACTGTGTGAGTGAACCAAGCCACAGGAACTTGCTGCCCACCTTCCACACACTGCCTGTCCTCCATCACCTCCTGCTAGCTACTTCCCTAGGCATCATTGTTACACAACAGTATAGGTCACTGCCAACTACTGACTGGTTCCTCAAACCTGTAAGTCGCCCAGCTTCCTCCTGTGCAAATGGAAAGGATACATGAATGTATGCATGTGCAGTACATATATGCATGCCTGCTGCATACCCACACACACCCACACACACTCTGGAAGCTGTTGCAACCCCCACCCCAATCACTATGTTCTAACCTCCAACTGTGTCCTCTCTCAATCAAAGTTCAATCTGTTGCCAAAGATGAAGCCAAGTCAACCTCGGAGCCAAGGATGAAAGGCACAGGGTCTCAGATGTTAAGGAAGCAGTCTGGGTAAGGAAACATAAACTATGTACCACCTGATACTAAACAGAAGTTCATTTAAACAGAGCTGAGGCTTCCTAAGGGAAGGAATTCAATGGTACTTAATAGCTACATATTTTTGAAGATGCTCCAAAATTACATGTCCTTTTATTGTTTTTGTTGTTGTTGTTTTTACAAAACTGGGGTATTTGGGTTTGTGCTGTTATTTTAATAAAGAATAATAACTTTCACAGAAAAGGCCAGAAGTGATCAGATGATGAGTTGAAATTATCTTCTCGCTCTTATTTCTACCTAAAGAGATTCTAATCATTCAGTTAAGGAAGCACACTCATAGCGGGCAGCTCCTTAGGTTACAAGCACTTTTCTCTTCCTCAAGTAGTAGTTCTAGAAACCAGACCTAAAAGGAGCAACTGACAGGAGCAGTCTAGGCATGCTGCAACGGGAACAGTGTTGGCACGCCGCAACAGCAGCAGTCTAGACACCGCAACAGGAACACTCTAGGCACAACGCAACAGCTCCAACCTTCTCTATTGCTACAGCTTCACCTGGACAGCACTCACTAGTGGTCTCCTACACAGCCTCCTGCTCATCTTTCAAACTTCACATAGGCTCTGGGTGTCACTTGGGCTTGCCCTCTCATTGGATGGGAGCCCTGATGCATGGGAGACTAGTGCATTACCCCAGCCAATCATGTGTCAGCCCATATTCCTTAATTGTGATTGGTTTAGGAATAAGCCAATGAGAATACACAATTCCCTAAAGGCAAGTTCTTAGAAAATTTGGGCCAACGAACCATGGAGAAAGTTTCCCTGGAGCTATTTATGAGGACTATGTTATGACAAGTGGTCTTGATACCTTTGCCTTCCTGGGTCCCTTCATCCACACAAATAAATAAATACACACATACATACATAGATATGCATATGCAATCAATTGTACAATGTAAATATAGGTATGTAATATAAATGCATTTAAATATAATTATCTATGAATATAAATATAAATTTTTATTTTACTACTGCATTGGTATAAAGATGAATATATTAATATATTTTGAAGCATTTTTCCAACGTACAAGCTCCTTTCTTCTTACTTTAAGATGTATTGAACTATTTTTGTGAGTTTTAAAGCATCCATGTGGTCTACAGCCAAAATTCACAGAAGGGAGATGAGGCCAAACCTGCACTCGGTCAGACCCCAGCTTCCATCCCCCTCACACTGATCCTCCCAGGTCTGAATTTTGGCATGTGAAAGGGGGAGGTGATAACACCTCCTCAGGGACAAGGTGTGAGCTGAACCTGGCAGAGAGGGATGCTCACTGCCCTGCTAAGATCAGTGAGCCTGCTTGGCAACAAGCAAGAGTGGCTTGGAGCCCCTGTCAACAGCCAAGTGTGACCGGGCTGAAGCAATGGCCCACAGGCCTCCAAGATGGAGAAGACTTCTTTCACTTCCTTTCTGAACTTTATTTCTTTGGCTCAGCAGCAAGGTCAGAGAAAAGATCCAAACACAGTCAGCCAAGAGAGAAATGAGAAGAAAGGAATTTCTCGCTTTTTTTTTTTAATTGATGGGGAACTGGGGAACTCAATTTTCAAGGCAGCAAAGACCATACTGAGGTAGAAAGGCAGTGTGGGAAGCAGGCCCAGGGGTCCTAGCCATGCTCAAGACTCATTTACTGTGGCTGACAGGAAGTCTTTTTTCCTCTTGGGTCTCAAATCCTTGTTAAAAAAAAAATTTTTAAGGACTGAACAAAAAGACTATTAGGGGACCAGTGTCTCAGTAATCCCTTTAAGCCACAGAACGGCACAGTCTAGAAAGACTCTACTAGCTACATGTGGCTATTATTTAAATTGAAATGAATTCAAATTCAGTTAAACAAAAAATTCACTTTCTAGGTTGCAATAGGCCCATTTCAAGCCTTCACCAGCCTCTCGTGGCTAGTGTCATCATAGGACTCATCAGAAAATAATTCCATTGCCATAGAGCGCCACTACAGAGTAAATGACCCATTGCTATGCTTATGTTATTTAAATATATTAATCTAAACACCATCAACAAGCCCCATTAGGTCATACTGAGCGGATTCTCAATCTCAGAACTTCAGTAGTGTGTCTATCCACTAAGGGATATCCACAGATGTGGATTTGGGTTGGGAAGATGACTGAGTGGGTAAAGTGCCTGCCTCACAAGCATGAGGACATAGTTCAGATCCCTAGAGCCCACGTAAAGCCAGACACAGCAGTGTGTGTCATGATCTCAGTGCTCCTACAGCTATGTGGGAAGTAGAGACAGGAGCATCCTGGAAAGCTCGAGGGCCAGCTAACCCAACATATGCAGCAGCAAAGAGATCCTTCCTCAAACAAGTGGAAGGCAAGAACCCACACCAGGCGAGGTTGTCCTCTGACCTCCACATGTGCAGCTGCACTTGCACACACAACTGTGCACACACATACACACACACAGAGATTTACTTTATAATCTGGATTCAAGCCCTAACTATCATATTTCTTGACTGTGGACTCCTGGGAAAGACAATTGGCCTTCCTCAGCCTTCATTTCCTCATCAATAAGATGAGGGTAAAAGTTCTGTCTTTCGGGCTGGAGGGATGGCTCAGTGATTAAAAGCACTGGCTGCTCTTGAAGAAGACCCGGGTTCAGTTCCCAGCACCCACATAGCAGCTAATCTGTAACTCCAGTTCCAGGGGATCAAGGCCCTCTTCTGATTTCCACAGGAATTGCATGACATAGGTGCACTTACATACATGCAAGCAACACACTCATAAAATAAAAATAATAAATAAGCCAGGCATGATGGTTCACACCTTTAATCCCAGCACTCGGGAGGCAGAAGAGGAAGAATCTCTCTGAGTTCAAGGCCAGCCTGGTCTACATAGAGAGTTCCAGGCTAGCTGGGGCTACAGGGAGACCCTGTCTCTAAATAATAATAATATACAAATAAAATATTTTTTAAATGTTCTGTCTTCTAGAGTTCCTCTTATGATTGCATCCATTAATGTACATTCAATTAATATTTGCTGAGCATCCAGCATGTGCTGCCGGCTATTTACTGCACATATTGAGAACAAGGCAGTGGAGGGACAGACAGCTGTCCCTGTCTTCACGGAACTCACCTTCTAAAAGATTTTAGCTCACAAAGCTATTAAATTCTGATAATAATATTCATCATCAGGACAATGTTATGATTCATATTTGCCATCAACAGAGATTCCAACCATCTCTCGGTCAGTAAGAACATGCTTCAATGGTAAAATAGTCGAGTCTCCTAACTTACCTCCCTCCCAAAGACCGATCTCAACTAAGAGTTCTCCAAACTGCTATGCAGCACTAGGTTACATCATCACACCAAAGACTTCCTATGACATTTGAATCTAATTCAAGAAAAAGATCTGATTTCAGCAGCTTTTAGTCCAGACTTGAGAAAAATTAATTATGCATGCATTCAAGTCGCAATGAGCAAACTTGATAATTTAGGCAGTTTAGCAATTGGATTGAAATTTTATAGCTAATTTAAAGCACTCTGTACTCCTCACTTCAGACTTGAGGTTATGAAGTGGAGTTAGCCTGGACCAGAGCAGTGACTCAGCGCTCGCAGAGTCGCCTTGACTGACTTTTAGGAATAGAGAGGAGGTGCTCACAGCCCAGACCAGTCGGCTAGCACTAAGGAGCCCCTGTTGCAGTGAGCCAGGCTAAGAGGATCTCCTTAGCTTTTTCTTCCCTGGCCCGACAAAGCCATAGTGCCCTTTGTGTAAGTCCTGGTGGAAGAATTTGGGACTTTCTTAGCCTCTCTGAGCCTCAGTCTCCTCATCTGCAAAATGGAAAATGATCATTTTCAAGTTAGCTGTGAAGAAGTTAAATTAGCAAATGCCAAACATCTGGTGCAGTGTCAGTAAATGGAGCTTCTTGGCTTATCTGATGTGCTAGTTGTCAAATGTGACATCCAACTCTTACTCATATCTCCCCAACACGACACGTGAGGTCTGTGCCCCCCATGCCCCACAGTCATCAATTACAATCCAGGGAGTATAAGAGGAAATGGCTGTCGGTTTCTGTCTCTAACTTTGGGACAGCTTGATGCATTCACTCCGCATTCTCTGGGACCTCTCTGAGCAAAAATAATGCAGTGACTTGGAGCCCCAGGAAGGGCAGCTGGCTGGGGCCTGGCTATAAACAGCACCAGTGTGCCTGTGGGGGCCCCAGAAGTACCTGCTTGCTGTGTTTCCCTGTATCCAGGACATCAATTCTCCAGTCGTTGGTGGCTTCAAGCTCCTGATGCAAAATCAGCCAACTTGAGAAACTCCTGAGAATTTAACAACAGCTCTTGGGAGCCAGTATGAGCTGGCTTCAGAGCACCACTGTGGGAAGACCACATTCTGGTGTGAGAATGAGGAGAAAAAAAATAAAAAGGGCAAGAGAGACGCTGGGTGGGGAGGGCAACAGCTGTCGAAGTCCCAACTTCCCAATTATCTTCTCCAAAAAAGAATAACGACAACAAATAAAACACATGCCCTTAATACAGTGAGAAAATGGAGATGCTCCAAACCTCCAGTTTCCTAGAAGAACAGTAATAAAGGAATTCTGAGCGAGAACAAGTACAGTCTGGGGAGAGCTGCAGAGAGACAGGAGGGAGCCAGTGGCTGGTGTAAAGCTGACACAAAACCACCCTGGAGAAAGGAGGTTCAAGTTCACTCCAATAACAAACTAGTGAGTGGAAACATCATGGGTCAAATCACCTGCTGCAGGACATAGGTCTGAAGGGAGAGAGGTGGGAAGCAGGCTTGGAAAGTGATGCTGTGAGGGAGAGGCGAGGAGAGGGCTGAGAGGAAGGGGAGCCCACACACTGAAAGAGGAAAGAAACAAGAGGGCACAGTCTCTCTTCCTCAAGGACAGTGTCTGAGTCCTCTGGGGGCCAACAGTGTTCCATCTGGGGGATGAGGCTGTGTCCAGGTCTAAATTTCTGACTCACATTATAAATAAATGGTGTCACGTCATCTAAGAGGGCATCCAAGTTTCCTCCAAACAGGCCCCTTGCTGAGTTTGTTCAGGTTTCCTTACAAGCTGAAGCAGCTTTAGGGAGGTGTCACCCCAGGTCACAGCAGGGGGGGAGGAACAGAAGGAGCAGGGAGTGTGTGTGGTGGAACAGTTTACTGCTGTGAGTGACCCAGCAGAACAATCCAGAACGCTCTTTGAGTAGTCCCTGTGAAGGATAGGCGGCTGAGGTGCATCTATCCCTAGCTTAGCCCAGGATGCCAGGACAGGATTAGATGTACACGAGATGCCATGAGCTCTTGAGGGAAAGTGGGTGGATCGGTGTGGTAGGAAGGCTACAGGAAGATAGGGGGTTGCAGTCTAGCTATGCGGCACACAGGTAGATAGGAGCCTGACAGGGGCATCCTCACCGCCCCCCCCCCCAAGAATAGGTCTGCCTTTGCATCCAGCTCTGCTCAGGACTAGCTGGGAACTGTCTAACCAAAGCTCAGTCTTCTGACAGTAGTGATGGACTTCTTTGGTCACACACAGGCCACATAGGGCTTGCCAAGAGGCAGGCACCCAGAGGAGAGTCCTTGAGAAGGGTCCATCACAGTACTCAGGAAGCTGCAGCTGAGCTGACCTGAGGTAAGCCAAGGAAGGGCATGTGCAGCTGGGCAGAGAACACAGCTCACTTCTATTATGGTTTGGATGTACAATGTCACCCATAGGCTCATACTCAGCATTTGGTTCCCAGCTGGTGGCTCTGTTCCTGGAGTTGTGGAACCTTTGGGACACTGTGTATAGCTGTCAGGTTCCAGTGTAGGCCACTAGGGGCAGAACCTTGAGAGTTAGAGCCCAGTTCTGCTCTGGTTTTGTTCTCTGCTTCAGGCCACCAAGTTAGGAACCCGGCTCCAAGCTCCTGCCACCAGGAACTCGGCCGTACCTCCTCCACCACGATAGACTAAAACTGTGATAGACTGAAACTGTGAACAAAAATCGATCTTTCCTCTCCGGGGCTGCTCTTTCAGATATTTTTGTCGAAGCAAAGAGAAAAGTAACGAATACAATCTCCAGTCTCCCATCTGGGTCCCCAATGTTAGGCCTGAATAGAAGCACCATTTAGACTACTTTAATCTCTACACACAGGAGAGCCGTGACCAAGAAAAATTCAGAACTTCCTGGAGTACAGCACTAGACTGTGAACCTACTGCCTAGGAGAAGTTTTTAAACCTATCTGTAGTGGGCTGAGAGTGTCCCTCCAGAATTCATGCCCATGGAAACTCAGAATGGGACCTTATTTGGAAATAGGGTCTTTGGTGTTATCCTTAGTTACGGTTCTTTAGGGTAGGCCCTAAATCCCATGGCTTGTGTCCTTATAAGAAGAGAATAGATCAAGACACATAGGCAGGTCATATGAAGAAGGCAGAGGTCAGGGCTTTGGAGCCACAAGTCAAGGATACCAGCCGTCACCCAACACTGGAAAGGGTAGGAAGTATCCTCTCTGGAGGCTTCAGTGCAAGAAGTGTCTTACTGGTACCTTCATTTCAGACTTCTGGCTTCTGGAACCTGGAGACACTAAAATTTCTGTCACTTTAGACTGACCACCCAGAGTGCAGTGGTGTATTAGGACAGCCACTAGAAGCTGACAGACCATCTATGCCCATGGACGCTAACGTGCCTGTCAAAAGTGCAGACATCCCAGGGCCAGCAGGAGGAGAGCACCACCCAAGCTTGCATGGGTGGGGTGACTCTGAGATTGTCTCATACTAACCTGAGATATGAGCCTCCAGCCTGGCTTTACTTTCAGGGTCCCAGCCTGCTCTAGAAGATTCGCCTTCTGTTAAGTCTACCGCAGGCTACTTGGCCCAGTTCCTTTAAGGAATAAAGTCACTTACTCGAAATACAACAATGAAGCAGAATATGCAAATCATCTTATCAGCTGTACTCCATAGACAATCTTCCCTGATTAGCATACTGCTCTGATGCTATTCATCTGGGATTCACAAAACTGGCACACCCAGAGCTTCAAGCAACCACAGGGCATTTGGGGACGGCCACCAAGGCTGAGAGGGCATGGCAGACCCAAGTTCCAGGAAGAGTGGTCCCTTTGTCCCACAGACCTCTAGAAAGTAACCCCAGGCTCAAGAGTTCAGGCTAACCGTGGGGCTAGGTGGGCTGGGATGATAGGGAGGTAGTGGCAGGGCGGGGCTGGACTAGAGAAAGGATGACAGCAATCCATCAAACCAGATCAACAGTGAGAGAACCAGAGCCACCAATGCCACCTAGAACTCATCATGACTTATTTAAAACTGTCATGCAGTGACTTAAACAGAGAACGTCACACAGAGAGAAAGAGGGGTGGAAACCTCCCGAAGTGCAATCAGGGCGGGCTTCCAGAAGGAGGTGCCAGCAGGAAGTATAGGAAGGAACAGTGGGAGCCAAGGCAAGGCTGAGTTCAAGGCATTGAGGACAAGTCGGTGTGACTGGGGACAAGGGCCACATGTGTACTTGTTAAAGGAAGAGCAGGAAAATAGAAGGCAAAAGACCACATGGATGTACTTAGATAGCTTAGATGGGGTAACAGGTTCATCTCTTTTTCTGACTTTTTTCTCAGGCTTCCCTGGACATGAGAAATGACCTATAGTTTGCTTAGCATTCAGCACTCAGCCTTGCAGCACCCAGTGCCCCAGCACCCCACTGCCCAGTGCTTCAGTTCCCAGAGCCTAGCACCCCAGTGCCCAGCACTCCAGTGCTCAATGCCCCAGCACCCTAGCTCCCCAGCGCCCAGAGCCCCAGCTCTCTAGCACACCCCCCCCCAGACAATTCTGATTTCTGTGTCTGATGAGGGGAGCCCAGGTTTTGCTTCACCAATGCGCTCCAGGCAATGGTTCCAAGACGGGGGCTTGCAACCACACCTGGGAACCAATCCCGCTTCTTGCCTTTCTCCATTGTGGAGAACAGCATGGGTGGCACAACAGCATATTAGGTTATGCCAGAAATACTGGCAATTTAAGTTCATCTGGAAGGGTGCACCTGGGAAGGAAAACCAATTTCAACTCTCCATCGAGGTACTTGGCGAAAATGAAAGACCAAGGATTTCTTAGCAATTACCTGCGTGAGTGGAGCAGGGACTTCTGAGAGTGCCCAGCGTCTCACTGACCCTCAGAGCCCGCCCACATTTTGCAGAAAGAGGCCTTGGATAATTTCAGGGTGAGCACACTCAGAGATCTTGGTGGATATGCAGTCATGCCCTGGCAGC